>NC_091934.1:5707351-6076518 GCF_041260155.1 Ptychodera flava | reverse complement strand
TCTAGTTTGCTTAGGCTAAGTCCAAACTTATGACAGACATTCGCAGCTAAATGGTTGTTTTAAGAAAGCACACTTTCTTAAATGGATAATTTACTTTTCGGATGAATAACAAAGGACCTTCGTAATGTTTGGTGCCAGCATTGCTCTAATTACCTGCGTCGTGTAATGCCGTGGGGTACTTATCGAATATCTATACATATCCACACTGTCTTTCGTTTCTTCCTTTGTTTATCTATAGCTTACGCTAAATCCATTCGCAAGAGGTGGTCAAATACATTACAAGTAATGCTTCATTCAAGGTCAGGCCAAAGTCGTGAAAGAAAAGAACTTGTCGTCACACTTTGACGAATGTGATTTCAACTGTTGTCTTATAATCAAAAATAGAACCAATCCCCACTTTATAGACTTTATAGCTTGTTGCACCAGATAACTTGATTATCTCGATGTCGATGGAATGTAGACTAACTTGCTGTAATCTATATAACTATATGGGTAATTGAAGTACATGATAATGAAAACGTGATTTCAATACAGCTTTCAAAGATTTGTAAGATTTTCAGGGTTTGAAATTCTATATCGAAGACGGTTTCTGCTTTCAGACAGTGTGCAAGTGAAAAATATCATTATACGATCATGGCTCCGTCAACATTAGGAATTTATCTAAGCCTAGATTGAGTACACTGTTCGTATCGACCGACACGCCATGACCAAAAGCAAGTGCAGCAGACGGATCCATTCATTGAAAAAGCTATTCCGGGAGCAATTTTTGAGGGCAGGGGAAATTTTAAATTTTGCTGGGGCAGGGGACATATTTTTAGGTGGCAGGCGAGCAAATTTTAGTTTGTTTGTTTGTTTGTTTGTTTTTTGTCGGGTAGGGCAGATATCGATTGATTGTCCCGGGGACAAGGCTCAGCGAAAACGAGGAGAGAGGGGAAGCTACAGGGGAAGTTGAGCCATGGTGTTTCCGGAAGAAGGCCACTCAGTGTAGTATGTGTCTGCATGGGAATGTTAAGTTTCAGGGGGATTTTTTTTTATTTTTTCACTGGGCAGGGGAAAATCGACAGGTTTTTTCATCTCAGGGTAGGGTAGCTTCATGTCTGCAGGGGAAATGGAATGACAAATATTGAGGGGAATTTTTCGAGGGCAGGGGAAATCGGCAAGTTTTTTTCGCAACAGGGCAGGGGAGCTTTAAAATTGACAGGGGGAGGGGAAACAGCCAAAAATAAGTGGGAATTGGGTGAAATAAAGTTTGTGTGCGGGAGGGTTAAGTCGAAAAATTTCCAGTTGGAGGGCTAATTATGAACAGCTAATTAATTACCCTCATGACTTAAAATTAGTCACTTCACATTACTTGTCATGCACAATATATCTTGTCGTAGTAAAGACCCCTTTAAAATTGCATTGTTCGTTGGCTGCACCTGCAAAAGGCCCATATAGAGAAAAAAACTTAGGATTCAAAGGTTGTTGTTAGGTCATCAAATTCACTATCGGACGAAAAACGGATCTCTCAAGTGTAGCCAATTTGTGGAAATGGCGCCTTAATCAAAACTTACAGATTAAGTTAGAAAGTCTGAACTGTCGAGAGCGAAATCGACCGCGGCACTTTGGAGCAGTAACCGAATATCCTAATTGATCTAAAGTGGTGCTTACAGCCGACAGCCTAGTGCGATATCTTTGGTGGTTGGGTGAAAGCATTACGATCTAGTCTCTCCTTGCGTTTGGATTCTTTTCACAGTATATGTACGTTAGTCTTTATATCTGTTTTCCTAATTATTGTACATATCTATATATTATTTTTTCTCTAACAGGCACACAGATACTACTCACTCATGTGACTCAAAAACTCCGTTTTGATACATTACTACGGTACAAATGTAACACAGTGAGGTGCTAATTAAACCAACAGTTGACTGCCAACTCATCGTGCCTTGCATTCATCTCCTCTAGGTTCGTCACAGATCTCAAACGAAGTCCAGTTTTCAGTACTTGTAAAACACTAATGGACGACAGTACAGGACAAAGTATTAATCTCGCATTTCCGTAGAAAACTTCAGTCGATTACAGTGACAAATAATGTATTTGTGTGATAGTAAGGTTACTCCAGTCATAGCTCTCAAAACTAGTGATTTCGAAGCATCTTCACCATGAATGCATAAAATTGATGTCAACATAACATTTCAAACATTGAGCCGGTCCGTCTCCTCTTCCACAATATTTACTCGTGGGGGCGCTATTCTGATTACGCCATTAGTACTACATCCCTGGGCAACGAGGGATCACAACACAAAAATGTCAATTCTTCAGTATCTTCTGGCCGGATTGAACATCTTTCGCTGGTGACGAATTCAAAAACTCTTTGTGAACACAAAGAAGTACAGGCACTTCAAGGGTAGCTCTGAAAGCCCAGAAAGGTCAGAGAGACCTACATTCTCTCACATAAGGTAGGCTTTGATCTGAACAATGCTGTAAAAATAACGGTGTTACTTTAAATGCCACTCGACTCTTACAAGCAGTCAGCCGTATTCATTTAAACCAATCGGTGACCACCAGCTGACCTATCAGCATTAGACATGCAAACAACGGCAAAAGATTAGCAATTCGCATGCTTTGATATTATCTCTCAGATAGAGACGCGGCTGTAGAATGAATTTTCGCAGTTACAAGCACTTTTAAAACTGATCAGAGCGGTGTCGCTGGTCCCGTTATTTCGTCTCATTGTATTGCAAAATGTCCAGGTTTTGAATTTGGAGACAGCTACTAGTCTTGAGTAAATCATTTAGCGTGTGTTCACTGATTGCTATCAAGTAGCACTAGGTACATACAATTGCATAACCAACGAATTGTCTATCTTACTTTTTTGTGGACAATTGCCATCCGAACGTGATTGGAAAAACTGAACAGTGGGCTGAAGGCCGTAAGACGAGACAACGTCGAGTCAGTCCATTAAACATTTTACACAAAGACATTGTTGTATTTAACAATGACATCATCGTTTGAACAATAAGCCAAAAAATTTACGACTTAGCTAGAGACTGTATGTTGAAAAGGCAGTGCTGGTTTACGATATGCAGTGGTCAGTTTGACCATGGCAGTAGCATGGAGAGATCTCCCTATCTACCTCCATGGTTTGGTCGTGGAGCTGAGTAACAAACTAGACAAAATAGCGCCTTGGTGAACAGGCTATCAGATTTACGTATTTGAAATTTAAATTCATCGGGCTGTTCGTCATATCTATACATTCTGGCGAAAACATCACTCGCTGGAGGCTCACACGGTGTTAGCAGTTGGATATTTTACATCAGTCGTAAAATGAACAATTGAATAATAGAATAAGAGGTGTGACGGACACGACATTCGTCTTAGTGTAGTCAGAGCCTTAGTGGAACAGTTTTTGAACTAAATAATGGCTGTGTGTCTCTTTCTGTAAGTCTGTATAAGTGGTGTAATATCAACATCTTTAATCTGGAAGCGGTGAAGATTTGTATATTTTGAGATCATTTCTGAGTCTGGTAAAGGTTACCCTGCATCCCGAGTCTTTAGATTTAAAATCAAGTCGAATAGTTGTTACATCAGAGACGGCATTAAATGTTAGCCTATAGTAATCAGTATGATGATTGTTGACAAGATCAGATATCCTTGTAAATCTAAAATACACAACACTATCTTGACACAGGGCTTGCCGTATATCTGAATAGATATCTACGTCGGTGTGTTCTACAACCACACAGTGATTGTGGCAGGAGTGCTATATGTCAACGAGTGGGTGATCCGTTGTGCCAATCTCTTGACGCGAAAAGTAATCGGCAAATTCAAAAAGAAATATGTACTAAGGCCAGAGAAAAAAAAAATCTTGTTCATCGGATTTTTTGGACCAAGTCTCTGGAGCGGCGAGCGAAATTTTTTTTTTTTTTTTTTTTTTTTTAGGCCGAAGGTAAACGCGGTTCTCTGGCATTTTTGCACAGATGCAGACAAGGCAAGATAATTGTTTCCCTTTTTACCAGAAATGTCTCAGACAAGAAACACTGATACTGATAACTGAATTCAATACTATATTTCCCAACAATAACATAGGCCATTACATTCACAGTTAGTGTTTGCACAACATATTCTGAGTATTCTTGACCGCGGACATCCGGGAACTTGTGAGATTTTTACGTCATTTTTGCATCACACTGCCGTGAGAACAAAATATTGAAGTGTGAATTTTTCAACCTTTACACCAGTATTCAAAGTTTCAAACATTATGTCAATGATAAACACTAAGTTCTGTCCTTTGTCACATAATTTCTGCATTGTTCACTGTCCTGTATAGTCAAATCCCAATTCACCTCACTCGCTAGCAATAGGTGAAAGTGACGTCACTCCGCCGTCAAGAATTTCAACATTCTCTCAGAATAAAACTGAAATGTACAGCAAATTACTGAAATCCAACAATTCAGTATTGTCCTTTAATATTGTCCTGGTGGGACCTAGCATCTGAGTTTTTTCATTTTACTTTGGCCCCATGTTTTGGCCTCTTTACCACTGTCTCTACACATTTTACACAATGGTCTAACAACACTGTACTGTGATCGGAGTGAAGTTACATAGTCATCTTTCAGATCGTACTTTAACATCGACGCAACCATGTGTTTTGTCATTACCGTAAATTTTTATACTTTCGATGCAATTTTCATTCAATCGGACGCACCGTCCATCTGCTGTCACGATCTTGTTGAACAAATCGCCAAACGTAATATCAGGACAAACACTGAATAGCGTCTTTGGAACTAACTGTTGGCCATCACGTCGAATGTTGGCGATCAAATTAATACTCACGATGTGACATGTACTAACCTTTACAAAACGAGGAAATTTCTGGCCAAATCGACCCACTTTGCGTCGTGATTCGCCAAATTCAGACGTCACAACAACGTGTTGGCGGTCAACTACGTCGGAAGTCTCATTCAAAATCCCGTGCCCGCGAAAACCCGACAAAGTGTAGGGCGCCACCAGCGGCAGTACTAAAAATATTTGTAATGCGGAAGTAAGAATTTGCCGCGATCAAAAAAAAAAAAAATTCCAAATACGCCAAAGTAGAAGCGGCGATTCCGATGAACAATTTATTTTTTCTTCCTGGCCTAACCAGAGGTTGCCCGTCTTCTCTTTTCCAAGTTGCCCATCGTTAAAAACTATTTTCCTGTCAGCTAATAGCGAAAGATAATACTTACCAGTTACCTTTGCACGGAAAACCCTCACACAATCATTTTTTAGCACACGAACACCTTCGTTAGCAGCACATGACGGTACAATAGAAAGTGAACTGTACGAGAATAAAAGCAAGGAGTGTGACAGCACCTCAGAAAAGTGTTGAAGTATACATGTGGATCATGCTTATTTCACTTAGCGTTATTTCTTGGGTAGCTTTTCTACCAGCCCTCTCCCTCCCATATGTATAATTATATTCAATTTCAATTCAATATTACAATTTCGTCAAAAGCTGAGCCAAGAAGAGGACTTGTTAGCTGCAGGAAATTTTAGTGTATAACATTTGTACGATCTCTTGTCTGTAAGACTTGTTCCTACAAGGCGCACTCCTATGAATCGCACTAGTTCCGTAAGCTTATAGCATGATTATTAAAAACGATTTTTTTGTCACAGATTTCTGAGTGATATTTATTAACCATCACTGGCTTCATTGAATGTCCGTCTCCTTTATGTTATAAACATTTCAGACATGCAGCTGTATATGTCCCATATTGTTGACCCGTACGACGGTACAATCCAAAGTGCGGACGACCAAAAGATATGCCAACGCCTGTTGGTGTCCTTTTGGTCTGACCGACTCATTTCCATTTTTTTTCCATTTTTCAGAAAATCCGACTTCGTTGGAAGAGGACATCGAACACTTCAAAAATTCCTTCGCCGACTTGGAAAATTTCCAAGATAAATTAAATGACGACGCGAAACAGCCACAACCAGTGAAACATAGTGCCGAATCGCCGCGTGCGGGCGCTGAGAGCGAAATGACAGCGAGGACAGACGAAAATATTATCTCGGAGAAGCAACTCCGTAAAAACAACGCCCATCTAAATGAACTGCGCCCTCTGCTAGTTGAATATCCGAGAAAGTTGGAGGAACTGAAAAGAGTGGTACACACCATAAAAATTCGTCATGTTGCTGAAATAAGCAAACTCAAGCGAAGATTCAAAGAAGAACTTGACCGGAAAGTTCAAGATGCAAGAGACGAAGAAAGGGAGAGAATGAGAAAGGAGATGGAAGACTTAAGGAACGAAACAGAGAAAAATAAAGTGAAATGGATGAACGCAACGAGTAAACTGAAAGCTGAAAGTAATAAGTAAGTAAAGATAACGTGCTGTCAGGGATGACCTGGCTGAATATGCTGGTACTTTGTAATGCCGGTGTACTTTTAAGAACAAAAACATGTCTGTTTTCTTAAAAACAATTATGAAAATATGAAAGGCTACAGCGATAGTCCCTTTAAGAGCTGACGT
Source organism: Ptychodera flava (assembly GCF_041260155.1). Taxonomy (NCBI): domain Eukaryota; kingdom Metazoa; phylum Hemichordata; class Enteropneusta; family Ptychoderidae; genus Ptychodera; species Ptychodera flava. The sequence continues at coordinate 6,070,024 of NC_091934.1, read as the reverse complement.
AATTTACACAAAAGGCAGATTGAGATTCAGCCAGAAATTTGTTGATACCACAGAGATTGGCACGGTGAAATAATAATGATTCCTATATATATTGAGAGGTTTCTTGAATTAAAATTGTTTGTTGCTTATTTTCCAGACTAGAAAGGGCACAGGAGCGTCTTAACAGGGCAGAGAACCAGACTCAAGGAAACAGAATGGAGCTACTACGCTCCGTTGATCTACTCAAGAAGGAAGTGCAACGAACTCACCGGGATCTGATCACAAGTGAACGTGAGAAACGACTTGAGAGAATCAGAGCTGATAAAGCGGAAGACGAAGTCAAGAAACTTCAGAGTAAACTCGAGATATTTACAAAGGGCAGACTGCACAACAGAGCCGTGGCAGCAGAAGAGCGAGTTGTCGATGTAGAGCATAAGTATGAAGTTCTAGAATGGAAATTTAGATCAGTTGTCAATGTAGTCAATGACCTGTACAGACAAAATACGCCAGCGAGTTTTGATGAAGTAAACACCCTCCAAGATTTACTGGACACTAGCAGCGAGGGTTATAGTCGTTTCCCGGACATAACTGAGTCACAACGACCGACTGCAGGACACGACCGGAAGAAAACTAGGAGACGACGAGCAAGAACGCCAGAGTCGGTCAAATTGCCGGAAATTGCCGGGGCCACATCTGAATACGATAAAGATATTGTGGAGGGAAAAGACGGCGACGAGAAACCGAAAACACCAGACGCCGACACAGAAAGTACAAAAGCTTCTTCCCGACCTCAAAGCCAAAAGTCGAACACAGAAAGCGATAAGGGGTCAACAGAAGGTAAGACTGTGACTGATGGAAAAGGAGGGTCAGGCGATGATGTTACCAAGGAAACTGAAAACCCTGATGAAGACAATAACGGTGCCACCAAAGAAAATATTTTCCTGACAGAAACCAGGGGCGAGTCGAGAGAAAGACAGCTCGCTGAGAAAAATTCTTCGCTGTCAGAAACAAGCCCTGGAGCCGAAGCTAAAACCGATGAGAACACAGCAAAGGAGAACGACGCTGGGAAAGAAAAACAGAATGACGCTGACGGCGAAGACTCAGACAAAGAAGAATACGAGAGACAATTGGCAGCTTTGAAAAAGAAAAGAAACATGAAGAAGAAAAAATAGAAGTGTACATTGATTCTAAACCTGGTTTATGCTGTATTTTACTTTGTGCTGCATCATGTATATTAATTTACAAATAATAGGAGAATTGTTTTCATATAAATACATATATTGACCGTATCTACACCACTCGCACGCATTTGTGTATATTTATGTACATAAGAACACAGACAAAGACACACAGACACAGACACACACAGACACACAGACACACAGACACACGTATATAAATATATATATATATATATATATATATATATATATATATACAGATATCACCAATGATACAGATATTTGTGAAATTAGAAATTGTGATATAATATATATATATATATATATATATTATATATATATATATATATATATATATATATATATATATATATATATAAACCAAATCGAAAGCATTTGTTTTATTATATGATAACAAGTTCACATTGTTTACATGCTACTTACTCAAATTAAACATTTACCATACAGCGATGGAAAGATGTGTTACTCTAAGAATAACACTAGAATTTCATGGTCAATGAAAAGTTCACAGAATGCGTGGCCCACAGGTTCCGCAGTCTGTGATCGTGCTATTTGCATCGGTACTACATCAAAAATTATACGTCGGTACATTTATATGTTTTACTTAAATTGTAATTATTATTTGTGGAACTAACAGACTTATGAAGTTATCTGCAGTCGAACCATGGTTGGTTTGTACTCGGATGTGAATGCAATGATGTGAGTTTGTTCACCTTTGCAGTTCTCACTGTTGTATCTTGCCAAAACATCACACGACTTGAGAATCAACTTACAGCAAGTATTTGTTACAATAAACAGACTTTTACTACTTAGGTAACAATGATGTAGTCCTCATTTATTCATCATGAATATGTTCACCAACTGTAAATACCACAGGAAAAAGATCTCTCATTACCGGATTCATCATTTCTGAAACAATCGTGATTGCAAACTGACGTCGTCGGCTGAGGAAAAAAGACAACAAGACAGATACAAATATGTAAAGAAAGATGTATTTTACATCAGCGGTTTATACCAGTCCGAATTCCGGGTTTTCTTTATCAATATCATGTTGCCACCCACAAAGGCAAAATTCTTCGAAGCGCTTGCATAGATTTCACAAGATGATGCATGTACAAGCAATTCATTTATTCAGTTTAGAAAAAAAATCAAAGAACAAATTCAAGTGTGTTCGTATGTGAGGCCCTGATTTTTATTCCATAAAGTTTCGCATAAAAATAAGTTTTGACAACGTCAACAGTTAAGTAAGATCAGCGATGACGAGATGTAAAATGTACAACATGATTCCGCTGCCTCAGAGGTTTATGCATATCAGATGACAACAGTGAGTGAATAAGAAAGCCTGCACATGACACACAGCGAACTTGGATGTTGATGTGGGACACGTCAATACTATGTCATATTCGAAAACATCGGGAAAATAGGAAATCCGAAGATGTCTGGTCGTGTAAGCACATTCCGCTAATTCTTTATACCAAAGTCAGACATCGAGCAATCTGCTTCTAAGCATTACTCGATGATTACAGTGTACAACATTCGATCGTTCTGGCTACACGGTGATGGCCTTCTTGAAATGGAAGATGTACTAAAACGGGAAAATAAAACAAAAGACGTCTTGGGCCCACTCCTTCGTCAGCAAATGACGAAGGAATTATCTAGCAACATCTTGTGTTTTATTTTCCTCTTAGACTGGTGCGTTCAGCGTGGTTCAGTTTTTCATGTTGTATCCACATTTGTGAAGTTTTTATTCTCTGAAAGTGACTTACAATTATGCACAATGCCACTGAAAGAATATTGCCGTTCTCTTTGTAGTCAAGGCGATACCGAAGGATTCAAATTGCTAAGCAACGGTTGCTAAGGGTAACTTCCAAAATCAATCAAAATGCAAAGTTTTCATGGTTTTCTTTGCATAAAGATTTACAGAACAATACGATTCCAAAAGACGCATGTTTGTCGTACGATTGGTCAGTGACGTCACACATATACAAATTTCACAGCTCTACTTAAAACGTTTCAGCTCCTACAACGTTGCATCAAATTTTCCAAAATTGCAGAATGTAACACATGAGATACTGTGTAGAGCCCCTACTATGGATTAGGTTATCTGTTCAAGTACAAATGATTTTTGAAAATATCTACTGTGTATTTTGTGAAATTTGAAGGGTTTTAAGGCGATATCTCATAAACGGTACGGAATTTTTAGAAACGCATGCTTATCTATATTCTCATGTATGACTTCAATAATCCTACAAAAAGCCAGCTAAATGGTTTTCAATTGAGAGAGTTGAAAGATTTTGAGCATTTTCAAAATACAAGGAGTCGAAAATCCATAGAAAACAACGGAACTGTGAGATTTTGGTAGAAACTATGTCAAAAGTAACAAGGTTTCCATTTCAGTTCGCAGCCTACATTAGCGCCCTCTACGGCAAATACGAACACCTCTAGTGAGTCGAAGTTCGATTCGAAGGAAGGAACTACTGAGCTTGTTGCAGTGGTTGGCATAGAGATCGGCACGCATTTTTCCGCCGCTGTTCGAATACGCGCTGATAAGAACTCTGTGGCGGAGAATGATCGGTACAGTGTGGTTCGGTGTTCTACTTCTATAGAATGTATGGCTTTAGACTATCCCCGAAGAGTTGGTCCTATTATGCGAAGCGATTGCCGCCTGCAAGATTATGAGGTGAGCTGATCTCAACGTACATATCTTGGTATGGTTTGCTGTTAAACATAGAAAAGATTTTCACAACGATTGAAAAATGTTCCCGATAAAACATGACTTTGTTACAATGAGTAGTTTACAGTGTACCATGTAGGCCTACTAAAGTTCTCTCATAAGGGTGAAGTTGTTTGCAGGAACAAATTATTAAATTATAAACAATAGTTAAATTTTAAGGCGGGGTATGACGAACTGTAGTTTGTCTTGCCATTCCTTTTTTTGTTGCTAGCTTGCATGTGCAGACGTTTATATTGTTTGTTTTTTTAACACTTCGTCTTCTCAGATCTGATCGCTTGTAGGCCAACTACTTACCGCTAAAGTATGTCGGAAACGCAAACGGTTTCAATGGTGACTGAGTTATCATGCGATCTTTAAAGCTGTTGCTATGGGTAACACCAATCATCATTCATCTGATTCAATGTGTCAATTCTCATCAGTTCCATCCATGTGAGTACAGATTCTCCATACTAGCTGCCGCGGACACAACGGTCAAAGAATCCGGGATAACGTACGCTGAAATTACATGGCGACTTCCATACTCCCTACAGAACGTCACAGGGTACCGCCTCGATTACAGCGATGCATTTATTGACATCTACGACGCCAATACGTCTGAATATGTGTTGGAAAATCTCCATTTTTGGCAAGAGTACAGAATTTGTGTACTGACTGCCGAAGGCAATGATACCTTCGTTGTTGGCTATCACTGCTGCGCTGATTTTGAAACCAAATATGAAAATTTCAATTACTATGCCATCGGCGCGCTAGGGTCGTTTGCAGTCATAATCATCGCCCTTGTGGTCACACAGACTGCCATGTTAAAGTGTGCACCTGCTGATGAGACTTCCTACGAACGGCGCCGAGATGGATCAACCGTCTCCATTACTCCACCGCATCAACCAGTTTCTACTCAGAAGCTGCGGATAAAAAGCTTGTTGAAACAAAGTCAAGTCGCACCGTTACCTATCGATGGCATCTATACGTCACAGCCTCAAACAAGTGAGAATGTTGATACAGGACTAGATTCAAGTCATGCAACGGAAGAAGTGGCAAAATTTACTGACGTAAACGAATATGGTGGAAAGTTGTCTTCAATGGACACATTTATATCTCATGCAGCGAAAATAACACCATTAGCTTATCAAGCAGCAAGGGACATTGAAGAACCTGTCAAAAAGGTGTCTTTCAGTCAGGTTATAGGGAATTCAGATTCTGAAGACATCATAAGCGGTTTGTCAGACATCAGTACAATGGTCAATACACCGAGTCCCGTTCAAGAACCTTTCCAAGTTCCAGCAATAACGATGACTAGTGAAATCGCTCAGCAATTGCCGGAAAGTAGTGAAACGCGGAACGCCGGCAAGTCGAAAATGGACTCAGGCGTCTTACCATGGGAGAGGTACAAACGACAAAACAAAGCTGAATCCGAAACAGGTCCGACAGAAATGTCAAATACGAATTTCTACGACTCTAGACTCTATGATGATTGGTGAATGAAGGAAGCGATTATACAATGACAAAAGTTTCCGTCCATAAACTTTCCTTGAATAAACTATGATAAACTGTGAATTAAAGTGGATTTTAAAACTTGAGACATTGTGTTATGTTTAGAGTGCATGGGAAGTCTGTGTAAATGCAACGTAATAAATAAGACACTGTGACAACAATCCTTGCAATCATAGGTGAACATTATCGGGGCAAATGGTAACACGTGCAAACGAAGAACATCAGTATTCACAGTTAAAAGGCTTTCCTCAACTCTCTTAACCCAACTCTCGTTATTATGGCGAGATTTTCCGAGACTACGTTTTATAGGTACATGTACACCTGAACAAATATTGCAGTATTTCCACTGACATATCATTAACTGGAAGAGAATGTCCCTCTATTTTTATCAGTTCGTAGCTCTGTAAAATATTCGATTGTCATGTCAGTATTCCGAATACTTTTGCTTCAGCAAAAGTTGACCTCTGTTTAGGTACCGTTCAGTTTTTACGGCCGGGGGGGGGGCGGCAAAATCCAGGGGGGGGTCATCAAAATTTTGGAATCCGCAAAGGGGGGGTCATCGCTTTTTCACTGGTAAGAAAGGGGGGGTCACCACATTTTCAAAAACATAATACCAACAAAAAAGTTCACTTTATGCCATTGCCATGATCGACCCTCTTTACCGGTGGGCCGCCTTCGGCGGCCCACTACAATAAATATACATTATGTATTACCCATGACCCTCTTAACAGGCAGACGCCTTTGGCGGCCCACTCCAATTAGGTTTACTTCATGCAATGGCCATGATCGACCCTCTTTACCGGCGGGCTGCCTGCGGCGGCCCACTCCAATAAATTGACTTTATGTAATACCCCACGGCAATCTTAATGGCCGTGCGCCTTCAGCAGCCCTGTCCAGTAAAGTCTACTTTATGCAATAGCCATGATCGACCCTCTTTACCGGTGGTACCGGTGGCCCACTAGAATAAAGTTGACTTTACGTTATGGCCCATGACCCTCTTAACTGGAGGGCTGCCTTTGGCGAACCACTCCAATAAAGTTCACTTTATACAATGTCCATGGACATGAGTTGTCTATTGAAATGAAGTTAAAAATTGCCTTACAGTCGTCCGAATTAACAGACGTTTCAATGGATGTGGCTGAGAAGTTCGTGCACTGGCATCTCTGCTACACGAATAAAGTGCGCGGCGTACCGGAGTTCAAATCCAAACCATGCGGGTAAATTTGACGTATGGGTTTTAGTTATTTTTAAGCGGGGGGGGGGGGGGGGGGGTCATCAATTTTTTCGTCTGACAAAGGGGGGGTCATCTTTTTTTCACGAAAAATGCAGGGGGGGTCTATATTTTTTGAACACCGGCGACAAGATTTTGCCGGCCCCCCCCCCAGCCGTAAAAACTGAACGCTCCTTAATTTGACAGCTTCCAAATAATCCAGATCTCACCTGTCTGAAACATGCAGGGATTCTTTTCAACTTAATCTCAGCTCTCCACATATTCAGAATGTCTTAAATGAGTCGATGTGCTATTTCAAATATCTGAACAAAGCTCTGCAATTGGCACATACAGGTGGTCATAAGGGCGGGAAAGTTAATGGGTCAAATCAACCCCCTTGGTTTGGAGAACGGTTTGGTTTGGCCAAACGCGCGCAGTGGTTATGATAGCCTTAAAAAAAATGTTAAATCGGTTAAGCCCCTGGTCCCGACGGTCTGCCCAATGAATTTACAATGCTCTGCGAATGTTATTTTACCACTCCTAGTTGAAATTTTGAATTTTATTTTTGATTCTCGAATGTTTCCCCTATAATGATCTGTTGCTATTGTTATACAATTTCTCAAAAATTGAATCAGATTCGATGTTAATAATTATAAAGGAATTTAAATGTCTTTTAAATTTATTAGGTATAAGATCTTTACTTCCATCCTCAATGGCAGATTATCGAAGTGGTCTGATTCGCTTAATGTTCTTTCAGATTGCCAAGCCCGTTTCAGGCAAAAATCATAGCACTGTAGACAATCTTTTCACTCGCCATGCAATAATTCAAAACCGATGTATGGCAAGTGTTAGATATGGTGACGTCATATCTGATTATTGCCACCGTCCGACTGGAGTGCGTCAAGGGTGTGTTCTGAGTCCCATATCCAGTTTTTTTATTGAGGAATTAAATACAGTGTTAGTAAGATCTGGACAGATGGGAATTCAGCTTACACAAGCAATGTATAACAGTTTTGCTCCACTATATACGCAGATGACATTGTTATTTTGCTGATTCTGATACTCATCTTCAAAATCTTATCAATATTTTGCATAATTTCTGTTAAAAGTGGCACATGCAGGTTAATTTGGAGAAGACTAAAGTATAGATTTTCCAGAAAGGGGGATATAGAGCTCGTAGCGAAGTCTGGCGATTTGGCAATACACCTGTTAGCGTGTGGTTTCCTGCTATAAGTATCTTACTTTGCCTCTAGTTTGCTTCTGTCGTCAGACACCTGCATCACAAGTGAACAAAGCACTAACAATGCTGTCAATCGCCAGATCGAGGCTCGAGTTCTTTCCATTCGAGTGTCATTTAAACTTTTTGACTGTATGATGTTGACAATCCTTTGTTATGGCTCTGAATTTGGGGTTTCAATACTTTGATGTTTTAGAGAAAATTCATAGGAATGGTGTCGAAAATTTTGGGGTTTACCGAACCATGCTTGCAATGAAGTTCGGATCGGAGAATATGGTCGCCTCCCCACCATACTCCGTCTAAAACGCTGTATATCTTACTTGATTAACCTTTTAAAAATGTCTTCAGATCGTCTTCCAAAGCAGGCTTATCAAATGTTATGTAACCTACGTTGACAGCATGGGTAGGCACACATGGGCGACATCTATTCAGAATATTTTGTTTTCTTATGGCCCTGGCTACGCAGGGACAGTTCACGAAATAGGTAATAACTCTCTCTTTTAACGTATTGCATTATTAGAATTTCAGACATAGTTAAACAGCAATGGGAAACTTCAGCAATGGAAAAGTCCATGTTACGCTCTAACAACCAATTCAAATCAGTACTTGAGACAGAAAAATACATTTCTTTGAACTGTACCTGGCATCTCATCCAACCTTTGCTTGTTTTCGATGCTTGGAACTTCCTTTAGCCATTGTAGAGGGAAGACGGCAAAATATTGATCCATCAGCTAGACTGTAAATTATTTAGTAAGGGTGATGTGGAAGATAAGTATCATTTTATGTTAATTTGTTCATTTTATAGCACACTACGAAAACAATACTTATCTTTAAATGCAATTATTAAGCCCAACGTTTGTAAACTTATAAATCTCTTGCGTTGGTCAGATTTAAAGCTATTAAGTATTATTTCAAATGTGTCACTTTATATTCAAAGTATTTCATCTTAGAATGCAGACTATTTGTAGAGACCAACCTTAAGAATGTTGCTATTTTGTCATCTTTATATCTGATGGTTTTATATTTTTAAAGAATATCGTCCAATCGGGTAATGTGACCCCATTTGCATATGAGCCGGGGGCCTTGGAATGCAAATAAATGTGCACAATTTGTTTACTTGTGCACCAATCTAAAATAAAAATCCCCAAAATTCCTGTTAATTAAATATCCTTTCTGTGCAAAATTACGTTCTTGTCGTACAAGAATGAAATTATTTTGAGTGCTTGATTCGAAATAACAACCCAGTAATCTGACAGAACTTACACTTAAAGCCCAAGTGCTGCTAACTTTTGATGATAATTTCACCATTTTTATTTTTAATGTGAGCCATAATTCCTTGTTCTTCTCCCCAAAGAATATTGATATACACGGTATCCAGCTTGTCAACTTAGCGTCTATATGTGTAAAATGCATGAATATTGTTAACATTTGAATTCTAGTCCGGGCCAGAAGTCAGTTTTCAACAATAACAATGCAGTTTACAACCGTAAGCTTAGGGGCTGCGTTGACAAGCTGGATACTGTGCATATCAACATTCTTTGGGGAGAAGAACAAGGAATTATGGTTCACATTAAAAATAACAATGGTGAAATTATCATCAAAAGTTACCAGGACTGGGGTTTTAATAAAACCATCAGGTTCGAGTTTAATGTATCTGCTAGCTTGCACTGAAAAAAAAAATCAGAGTGTATGCAGCGTAAGAGGTAGAAGTCTACGTGTGCGGCCGCCAATGAAAGAATTGCAGGCGTGTGTATGCTGCAAAGACGCTGTCATGCCACGTATGCTTTAGTTGACCCCACAGAAGGGGCGTTATAAAACTTGGCCAATTTAGGGTTCACCTTGCGCAATATACGATTGACAGAGTTCCATGCTCTTTGAAAATTTCTCATATCGCGACATATATGTCAATTGACAGTCTGTAGCTGTACAATTTATCATTTATTATCTCCTGGTGTCCTCACGTCGATCAGCTATACCGAAACTATGGTGATATCCGTGATAACAGAAAACAAGCAACTCTGCCAAGTTGCACATCTCTCGTTACTATAGTAGTCTAATGCATGGGTGAATAACTTGAGCCGCTCTTCACTCAACATATTATTGTACTTTATAGTTTCCACACTATTTGGATAATTCTCTTCTAAATTAAAGGTATTTGGTTTAAGTTATTTTCTGCTATTTTCGTGACTACACCGGCGGCGACCCACGTTTGAAACGTAGCTGTGTTTATTCTATACTAAAAATCGAAGTAGATTTTAACCAGTAGCAAATTTGAGTAATGTGTTACAGTAAACGAAAGCCGTCAAATATTAAAAGAATACATTATCGACGATTTGGTACTGGATACACTATGTTTGAACAAAATCAAGTATTTTTTGTCAAAATCGGGAGACATATTTGTACAGGTGAAATGTAAACACCGCATAATAACGGTTAAATATTTGTTAGCATTTGCTCTTTATATTTCAATTACTTTTTGACTACTTGTTAAGCTCATATTTTATCGAGCGTTTGAACTAGAGCAGAGTCACATTTTCCTTTTTTATTTTGTTTCAAATAATATTGTATGAAATGCTTTCTAACAACCGCGCATTACTTGTTCGCCAGGAATGCATTGCTGTTTATGGCGTCAAGTTTAACAGTTTGTCAGAGTAGCTGCTGGGTGACTACCGTGAATTTGTTCTGGTGGATATATAGTTATCCAGAAAATACTTCATCGTTTTAGTGATCTCTCTGTAAGCGTATTTGAATGTCTCTGTATTTTGTCCCTAATTATTGCTGTCGGAAGTGCCGATCAGATCATGGCACACGATTTTCAAATGTTTTTAAATTACTCCCTTTCAAAGGAATGCAGCTTAATTTGTTCTTTAATAATGCAATGTGTATCTGGAAACAAAAGCTGTATTCTCTGAACAGAGTCCAAAAATGTATATTTACAACGTTTTGTATAAATAGGGTCTAGTTCATCGAACCCGTGTTATTATTAGGGCACTTGAAAACTGGAACTCGAAGTCAGGATGGTCAGGTCAACGAGAGGACTTTCAGAGGGGATTGAACTCTACGTCATTCTTGCCGTTCTGGTGTCGTCATAGATATGCAGATATATCCGCTCCTCTACAGTCACTAAAATGCCTACACGTACGAGGTTACGTTGCTATGGTAATGGACGTTAATGTGCATGATGTATTAGCAACAAACAATTCGTCATGTGTGGCATTTTATATGCCAAGAATTGGCAATAAATAGTGCGCGAAAGAGCGTATTTGCAAAACGTAACGTTCATGACTTCTATAATGTTACTCTTTCACTTTCATTCTTTCTACACTCCCACTCCCAAGCTACTAGACTTCTACCGCAAGAAGAATATGCCAACGTGATTACAGTTGCTAGTAGACCATAACATTGGCGTTTCGGTAGATTTTACTCAGATATTTTGAAGGCACGCCGTGCACGTTTGACATTCATCACATTAATATATTTTAAGCCCTCTTTCCTTTGTAGAATCAACATCTTCCGATCCCTTGTCAATGTTTTCGAGAGCAACTGCTCCTGTACGTCCTCGTCAACACGACCTAACAACCCTGTAACCTTTCCCATAGGTAAATAACTGCGCATGCGCTCAGTTTGATTAAAGGAACTGGGACTTCAAACGCTCACAATTATGTTTCCGTGTCTATCACGCTATCTTAATATCCAAACCAGTTATGACCGGTATGATGCCAGCTTGACAGTGGCCTCGTAAGAATATGCCCAGTGTGAAAGTATATCTTTGCTTGTCTATACGCTAGGCACGCGACAACAGACGGAAGTACACCAGCCGCAGCCCTTTATCCGCTTATCAGACTTGTCGTCGCACTGAACGTTTTTCATACATATGGTAAGTTTGACACCCAGGATATCTTTCTTATTTATCCAATATGACTTGCACCATTGCGCATTAGAGATCCGACATTTTTTTCGCTATATCTGATGAGGTCTTCAGAAAATAGGCCACGCATTCACGGTGAGTTTATGTGAACGCCTCACTGTGGAATCGTTCATGTGTAATTTCAGTACATTATTTCCTTTGTGGGCGTAAACATATTTACGGAAATTTTACTTTCGGTTTATTATAATGTAAACGTTGAGCCAGCATCTCTTCTTTCATTCCCCGGTTCACCATCCGGGGGCAACTGATTTATTCAAATGTCAAATTTAATATGTTAACTGTTGTGAACTTTGTCACCTCATTTATGCGCATGCCCGTAGAGATACGAAATTGAACGGCGTTCTGGATGGAAATATTTACCATCACGCGAAAGTAAATATTAGGCGTGCCAAATTAAGAGCATTGGCGATAGCATAGCACTGTTGTTTGGGTTTTTGGAATGGTAGGAGGATCACTGAGTTTGTTTCCAAGGGATAGCAATATTCTGCTGACAACATTAGGTATCGTACACCCGCTAATGACTGAAGGGGTGGCACGACGGCACCCTGTAGCGTAAACCTAATGCCAAAAGAGGCGGCCTGACAGCATTATGCTTCCCACACCCGATGACTGATCGAGCCGCATGACAGTTCATCCATTGTACATCAGTAATGACTGACGGGGCGGCATGACAGCACACGCATCGTATTGCAAACTTGTGTCATTCTTATCAATTTGTTGTACAAGACAAAATTTATACGTTTTTGTTGTTTTGAGTGTATATACTGTGTTTGACATAGTCACAGCAATGTATTGTGGGATAATCGGGAAAAGGTCTATAACCGTTGCATGTTATTCTCTGACGTTGAATACCGTTGCCCAGCTACACGTAGGAAGCACAGGGAGATCGAGGAAAAAATCGCACACTCAGCAAGCAGTAGTACACATTGATATCGTAAATTACCAGTCTAGTTCCTCGCTGTTTGCGAGATAGATGGGGAATAGTGTAAAGAATATTGTTTGGAACTTATCAACTTTGGTATATCTACCACTTTGTCGTCCGCTGTTAGGCCGCATTCAAAAAATGGTGAGGGAGGGGGGGGCTGGAGGAATTCAGGGGGATTCCGAAATTTTAGGGGTAGTCGAGGGGGAGGACCTGAAAGTTTTGCTCTGCCTTGTAGTGAGATCTGAATATTTTGGCCTCCAACATTTTGATGTCGTCCAATGGTTCTAATGTTAGTAATAATTAAACAAAATCTAGAACCGTTTTGTCGCATTTTATGACTTTAATCTCGAATAAATCTAAAAATGTATGAATGCCAGTAAAGTTTCGTAAAAACAACGATTTGGCCTTGTAAAAGGGCAGGAGCTGCAACTGTTGATAATCTGCTCTTGCACATAAACCCATGTATTCAGGCAATAATGTATAATGGTGATGACAATAGAAACATAAGTCATTACACCTAAAAACTAAGCCAGTCTTGTATAACTTCCCTCACCAACTACCACACCCGTAGCAACAGGCAAACTAATGAGTTTTGGCTAACAGTGATAATGTGATCAGTCCTCCAGTAAATAAACTTCTCAATATAAGTTTAATCTCCCTAGCAACCATGACCACACCCATGGCAACAGCAGCGAAAAATGTTTTGGGGAAAACTGACATTGATGATGGGTACGTAAATCAATAAACCTTCAAAAATTATTGTAACTTCCCTAGCAACCATGGCTACACCCATAGTAACAGGCAAACGTGTTTTTGACAAGAATGATGATAGCAATAGGAGTATATATCTATCACTCAAAAACACGGGCACCTTGTCAACCTTGATATTTGCCTTAATATTTTAGAATATTTCTCAGAGTTCTTACGCTCCTTGAAAGACAAGATATTTTGAATAAATTTTAATTAAATTATCTACAAGGAACTTTACACCAAATATCAAAGCTATCTAACGAGCAATTTTGAAGAAGTGGAATTTGATTCGTAGGTTTCGTTGGGTATTATTTTACTGTGTCGAAATCATTGTGATACCATCAATGTAAACTAGTACTTAGTGTGTACGGAACACATAGATATAGTATTCATTATAGATCTTCAGTATACATACTAGTTTTTTCATAAATGGTAAAGTTGGTGAGCTTGTCATTTTTATGAGCAAAATCAATGATCCGTGATCGAATGGCGGTGTTTGTTGGTGCCATGGTAACTCATGCGATTAGAATTGCGTTGAAAGTCTGATGCGTGTGAAAATTATCACCATTCAATCGGATATAGTGGTGGTAATTAGTTGGGAGACACAAAAAGCCATATACTCAATGAAAAAAAAACTTTAGCTACGACCTGAATATTCGACGTATTTATAACTCTGAGGGACAATAACAAATGCACACTGTTCGAACTGAAGTTTTAAATAATGTGCTGACACGACATTGACCTAAACGGATATAAAATGTCGGAGATGAAATAGACATAGCCACAGTGTTATGATTAATATTTAAATTGATATAAAACATGGAGTACTTTATTGCTTGCTGAAAATGTGGAAAATGATAAATTCATCAAAAAGTAAGTTTATTTCATGACCATAACTCATACCTTTGTTGATATGTACTATCATTATAGGGGGGAGTGTCAGGCCGAAGTTCGGTAATGTTTTAGCAATTTCCTTCCAACTTCGGCCTCACTTTCCTAGCCTTCGATCGACTATCTACTCAAAGCTGCGGGCGCATAGAAGTTAACAGTGAGTGGTCAACTCGCAGTCCTTGGAAGTGCCTTTTCCTCGACCTCGCTGATATACTCTGTAGCCATCATGCTACAATGATGTTTGAGAAGCAGGTTTCATGGATCGTATCTAACTTAAAAAGACGTTATTGGACAACCATTCCAAGACCCATTTCATTGACAGTGAAAGATGTCCATCAAACGTAACCGTGTCTCAAAGGATTGATATTAGTTAACTACAAGTGCACGGATAATATATTAAGGCATACAACCGACTGTGAACGCGTACCAGTAAGCAAGGAGGTAAAGCAGATACGATGCTTGAAAAACATCCCTTTGAAAAATACACAGATTACAGATAATTGACATTAAATAATACATTTTTTCTCACAATTTTACAACGCGAGTAGTTTCATGAAAGCCCACTATCGATCGATGGGAACTACTGCTCATTGCCCGGCGGCAGAATAACGTGTATTTATCCCTTCCCCTTCAAGCGCAACGGCCGAAGCATCGTGAAAATGGGCACTTCAACAGGCCTTCGGGTCAGCAAACTTATGTTTGCAAAGTTTGGCGTGCAAAATACGAAAATTTTCCACATGTCCATCTGCAAATTTGTAAGTTTTCCACCAATTAATTGTTTTTCTTGGCATCATTTGACCCACAAACGCACTGGGTAAGCCACCGGGGTGACGTACAGCTTTAGAAAATGGTCACCGTGTCAGGTAGCAAGTAGAAGAACGTCGTTGATCAGCTCCACGGATCGTGTGAAAATGAGAAAAAGTACAAATTTAGACGAAAATCAAAGAATTATAGCATCTTAATATTATCAATTTAATGACATACTGATCAGGGGTTAATCAATTTTATCGTGTAAACATTAGTATAATTACCATTCACCACTGGTACCTCTGAATATTTCTCGTGCGACGGAAACATTATTTTAAAAATCGCATTTTTATACAAATTTTAGATTTTTTAACACATTATACCACATATTCCTGTAATCTTAGAGAAGCTGGAGCCCAAAATGACGTCCTTAATCGACCTATTGCTCGACAACGGGGCAAAATAAGAAGCAAGATAAAATCATGCGAGTCGAAATCGTGTTACTATATAGGAGTAATAATCATAGAAAGATTTATATCTGGCTGGATCTTTTATGGTTCGGTCTGCATATTTCATTCTGGGCAATGGGCGATTTTTCAAGACTTACGGAACGAAATTTGATGTGACTTTGCAGGCGCTAAAATTGTACTAAAGTCCTACTAGGCAAGGCTTACAGATAACATGACTAAAATAGGAAAATTGACGATTTGTTTGTATGGTATCTGAGAAAGGTTTGAAGTAAAATTGAACCCGTGTATACCAGAGTTCAACAGTACTCGTGGTCTTTCTGATCAGATTCATTTTCTGATGAATTTCACGTGATGGTTTATCCTTATGCGGAAAGGTTTGCATTGGATTATTTGCCCATTATTTTCGTACTTTCAAAGCTCATGACACGACAAAATGATTTAGCTGACATTATAACATGCGGTGACGTCAGCCACCCCTTCCAAGGCTGCCTGTAGAAGCTCTTAAAAGTAATCGTCGCAGCGTAAGATATACTCTGTTAGAGTAAAATAAACATTTGAGACCCTGCAAACTGCGAAATCTCTAGTAAATTTAACACTGTCAATCAATGAAACTGACACAGTATCCAAAACGGTGGTCAGATTTATTTATCGTCACTGCAGGTAACGATCTGATTGTCGGTATATATCGATATCACGGCAGAATAAAGTTTCATGCATGAGCATTGCGCTTTTCTCCTGGTTGTCTTGGATTCGAAGAACATGTACACGTACTAGTATGTAGAATACATATCAGGACAATTACCTAAACATAAACTGCACGGACATTTCCCATAAATTTATGGCTTGGGTTAGGGATAGAATGAGTGTAAGTATCTGTTTTGCTAAATATCCGGAGGCACAAGTCCTAGTGCCACAAACTCTTCTGTAAGTTCTATACGAGTCTTATTCCGCGTATTGCTTGCACAACATTAATTATTCACTGTAATATTCGCCACTTTACTGGCATTTAAACAAAATTTACTTGGAGGATCCGTAAAGAACTAATCACACTTTTACCGTGTACCTATACAAACACAGTTCAAATGGATGATTAATAAGCAAAATGAGTCGGGAGAATTACAGGTCTCGATTTTCTGTTGACGAAACAATTGACTTTATAGTATTCGTTGCTTTTAAATTGTGGGTTCAGACGATTTAATAATGGGCAAATTTGCATTTACTCAAATATTGTGTATTTAGGACTAAGCTGTGTAATCTCACAATACTTCATTTTCAGAGATGGCAGCCTTGTTGTTGGCCAAAGAATGGATATCTGACAATGGTATTTCGCCGGTGCCATATGTGAATCGGCAAATCGCTAAAGAGATCGCTAAGAGGACTGGTTTGAGAGTGTATTCAACGGTAATAGACCCTGAGATTCCGAAACAGGTAGCAGAAGATGCGAGAATGTCAAATGTTGAATTAATTAAGCCACAAATTGATGACTATATCGCGACTCTTCATTTAACACCAACACGAAACTGGTTATTTCTGTACAAACACTTTTACCCGAAAATCAAGCGTTTAGGTTTACCAATACGATTGGTGGTCGGCCATTCTGCGTCCGGAGAAGACAACACCGCTAGTGCTGCTTGTAGCATACTGAAGAAAGAGTGCAACGAAGACGCTCATTTATGGATTTTCGTCCACTTTATACCAGATCGCCTGATCCAACAGCCAAGAGAATCTGTTGATTCCCCTGGCTTTAGGGAAGAGAAGGCAAAAGAAATAGACGACTGTGCTGTTATGTCCAATCTTGTAGCCGCTGTTGGACAGATAGTATATAACCATTGCAAGAATCAATTTCGGGGTCTGGATGACAGAGACAGGCCAGAATGCAAGTGTTATCTACCATATCCTGAAGAACAATTTTCGAAACTGGTAGTAAGCCCAGCGGACATCAAAACCCACGCTGAAATTCTCATGATTTGCAATAAACACGGAGAAGATCCAGGACAGCTGGCCAAATTTGAAAGTATAGTCGAGTCAATTTGTGAAATGTCCTGCAACCGTCCTGACGTGAGACCAATATTTAAAGTTCACATGGCAAATATCTCTGATGACGACTTAAGGTCTTGGCTTAATGGTCAAATTGCCAAGCAGCCAGGACCTGGCCCAGCAAAGATTACAGTCGTCACCAGTTCAAATACGAAAGCAAGTGCTATATCTACAGCTTTGAGGCAGTGTACAGTCCTTGTCGACCAAGACTTAGAAAGTACTTTTTCAGTAATTGGTTTGAACTGTCTGGCAGCTGGCACGCCCTGCTTGCTAAGCAATCATTGTGGTCTGGCGAGATTCGTAAGTGAGGATGCAAATCTAACACTTCATTCCGACAACATCACTGTCAACATTGGAGCAGGTCAGAATCATGGCAACATGGTCAGAGAATGGACGTCTTCACTGAATAAAGTCTTCGAAAAATATGACAGAGAATTTCGTCGGAGTCAAGAGTTGAAACCCCTGATTAACAGTTCAGCGTCGGAGGGAACGATTGCGAAGTTGATGGAGTCGCTGATGAAAAACTGTCCGAGGAATGAAGGTAATGAGACTCAAGTGTTCATAATATATATATATATATATATATATATATATATATATATATATATATATATATATATATATATATATATATATATATATATATATATATATATATTATATATATATCAGTAAATGGTAGGAAAGAAGTTTAGTCACCTTACTGCAATCATTCCACCCATCACGCTACGAAAGTTTATTTTCAATATAGTTGATATGTTTCCAGCAATATCAAGGGACGCCAACAAACCATTCGTAATCTTCTTTATTTTTGCATAAAATTAAATTTTGACAATTATGGTCCTTGCTTATCCTCGGGCTTCAATTGCCTGCGTGATGCCCCGACTCCTCAGTAAACGTGACTTTTCTTGTATTTTCCATCATCTTACTGTATGTAGGAGAGGGGTTGCCAATGTGACAAATCCCCTTAAATTCGAAAAGAAGTAACATTTCTTAAAGATTAACACAGACCGTACATATATATATATATATATATATATATATATATATATATATATATATATATATATATATATATATATATATATATATATATATATATATATATATATATCTTGGCACTGTTCGCCAGATTAAATTCACCCATGTATAGTTGTCTTTTCATTGCAGTTGACGATGCTTCGACTCGACAGTCCATGGATCAAAGTGGAACCTCCTCACAATCAGGCCTACCTGCTCACAGAGGTGCGTTGTTCAGTATTTCAAATGCTGTGTTTACCTAATATAGTCTATGGACAGTGACCTTATCGACTTGTGACAACATATTCTTATTCACAATGACATTATTTTTGACACTTTGTTTGACCGTGTTCTGAACAGTAAATATGTCCACATCTGTCAGAATATTAAAAGTACGGTAAAGAACCTTTATGTCATCATTTTTGAGGAGAAATATTTATAGACCATGTGGGTCACAATATTGTTGCATAGCACACACTGTTTGATGCCTTAGTTTTTATCGACATGCTTATACTCTGGCGGCAAAGAAGTGAACTAAGTCGTAACGATGAATTACCACCTGACGACAACCTTGGTGATTACTATTTTATCGTTCGATATGCGTTTGAAACTGTTTTCCATGTGATAAGTCAAAATTAATTTACAAGCGATGATATGTGAACTATCTTTAAACCTTATTTGATTTCAGGTCGTGATGATGATACCCATACTAGGGGAAGTTCGAATTCGTCTACGTCTGTGTCATCATCGCAAAGTCAAACAGAACCGGTTA
The DNA here is from genome assembly GCF_041260155.1 of Ptychodera flava. Taxonomy (NCBI): domain Eukaryota; kingdom Metazoa; phylum Hemichordata; class Enteropneusta; family Ptychoderidae; genus Ptychodera; species Ptychodera flava. Next base: position 6,050,634 of record NC_091934.1, on the reverse strand, counting down.
CCAGTGACAGTCAAAACAGTCAGGACGCTAGCGAAACTCTCGGCAAGTTAAATAATTGCGCATTTGTTCACCATTAACGTTTAGAAAATCTCCAAATAATTATTCTGACTCACCATCAATGTGTTTCGAATAGGCAACATTTTGCGGAAGTAAAATGTGCACACTATTTTGATGTTTGAGTTCCTAAAACCAATAAAAAGCATTCATTTCAGTATGATAATGAAAATTTGTCAGCTACTTAATAATCAGTCACAGAATAGATATCATATAGGTTCATCCTGTTACTAAAATGTTGATGAGAATGGCCGTTGCATGTCGAGAGTAAAAGTTATGCCTTAGAACTTCGTGAGGATTTAAACTATGGTAAATTTAGGCTTAGATTAAACAGATTCTTTTTCCTAACAGATATCAAGGTCACTGTAAGGGACAGCATGGATACTGAGCCTCAGTCACAGCTTGATGAGTGTATACTTGATCACATAAACAACGACAACCAGTTGCCTGAAGTGAAGGAATATTGTGAAAAGAATGATATTGCAATCGGGTTAATTTCGCGCGGAGAAAGTATAATAGTGTCAGCAAATGTCAAAACCGTGGAGGGGCTTGAGACGATATGGTCTGACATGTGGAGTGGAAAACTGGATGAGGTTTTTCGCAAGGATCTCATCACGGCGCATGTTTTGAAGAAACTGAACACGACCACAGTCATCGTCAAGGCGAGCATTCGAACATGGGAATATAGACAATGTAAAGCACTCTTACAATACAGACGCACAGGTAGTGCTATTCTTATTTATAATCATATCATTATTGTCACAAAACAAATGATAAAAGGCATGATTACATTGTATTGTCATGTGCATGTTCGTTCATTAAATATTTTTTAGTACTTTCCCTCCATAAATAATACATCAGTCACTTGACAAGTAGTATCCATGAAATGAGTATATAGTAACAGGTTTCCAAAGTTCCAGAAAACATAGAGCTTTACCAATGTAAAAGATTATAGTGGTACAAAATCTGTCAGAGATCTATTAGTTTTTACAGAGGAGCAGTTTGTGTCTTCATCACAAGTCACTGAACCTGAACGTATACCACTTCGAATGAGACGAGCTACTAAGGTATGGAAAAAGTTTTAATTTTAGAAATCTTACCTTTTCTAGCATTTTGGGACTGGCCTGGCAAACGTGTTATAGTTAATTTTTTATGAGGAATTTATAATGTAATTTTCTTCTCGAATGCTTATTGCATTGCTTGCTTTGGGGAAGTTGAGTATATCAGATGAAAATCTGAGTCGACAATAGTTTGGAGATGAGATTGTCTGTTATGAAGTTGAAATAGGTTAATATCAGTAAAGCTGTAAAAACTGAAATACCGCGACGAAAATGGGTCTAACGTACATTCAAGCTAAGTACAGTATATCTTCAGAGGTTTGATGTCAGAGATATTCTTTCATCATCTTCTTAACTCTTTCACCAAATCGCAGGTAATCCAAGACCCAATCCATGGTACCATCGAAATGGATCCCGTATACATGACGATTATTGATACACCTGAGTTCCAACGCCTCAGAAACATAAAAAAGCTTGGCACAGTGAATTTTGTGTATCCTGGATCTGTTCATACAAGATTCGAACACAGTATTGGGTAAGAAATTGCGTCATATTAATTTATTATAATTTACATCAAGTTATTTTGAAGATCTTTTGCGTAGTATAGTTAACCAGCAACACAAATTTAACATGGCATGGCATATCCGGTAGACTGAAAGATCCGTCGCTCAAGGGCGCCCTCAACGCTTCCCCTCTTTACGAATGCCAATGGATGTGGTCACTGTATCAGTCCCGATCGCATTTTGTTGCACCAATCAGATTTCGTCAAGAAATTTATTGGCAGTTTTGAGATCTATATCACGCCCATGCAGCCCACGAAGTGCATGATTAATTAAAAATTAGCATATGACTTCACCTATTTCTGTAATGTCAACAACTGGCAGAAAAAAACCATTGTAATTACCTGCAGTATGATATCTATGGTAATGCAACAACTCTGCCAATCAATAACGATCGTGATTTTGCATTCGAAATCAATCTTGCATGTTACACCGAGGCAATAAGAAAGTGTTCGGAAAAACTTATAATTGTGCTGAATACGAAGTAAAGGCAGACCTTTGACAGTTTCTGTACTGGAGAGGACGTTCTTTATTGTCGGTATCACACTTCAACCTCGGGTGAGCAAATCCACTGGCCCGAACTCACGGATATTGTATTTTTACCGTTAGGCAAGTAATTTTGGTGCCTACTTGCTCGACGGGCTTGCGTAAATTCTGCGAGTAGCAACATCAATCAGCATCAAACGAAACACAGAACACCGTTGCGTAAAAGCAAAACGACTCGGAACACACAAACAGTTTCCAAGCCTAACTGACATGAAAGTCTTTACTCAGATAGATTCCATATCAAAGTAGCGTTCAATTAAGTGATGAAGAAAACGTTGTTCAGCGAAATGACAGATTGAATTTAATCCAGAACCCCGCCCCAAAAAAAACAAAAAAAAAAAAAACCCAGAAAAGTCGCGCATGAATCTAGGTTCTACGAAAAAAATCAATTGATTTGGCTCTAGACTGGTATTAATGCCGTATGAGTATGTCTTTGCAGCATAGACCTTTCAAAAATTATAATATCAAAACAATAATGTCCGGCCCGTTAAATAATTCCTTGCTGTCAAAAGTGAAAGTCTTTGATTAAAATAATGGTTTATTCCGACCGCTGCTGTGAGTGACGAAATGGCTGCTGTCACAGACAAGAAACCATGTCTGTGCTAGTATCAAGAGAGAAAACGAACGTCGTACGTCGAGTTACACATCAGAAGGACTCTTCTATTAGAGAACAAAGGCCGTAGATTAAAAATACTGCAATGTAGTTTGGTTTCACTTGCAGTTCCGTCACATGAACTTCCATTCAACATTATCTTGTCATCTTTACTCCTTTCTTTCCTCAAAAGGTATTATTACATGCCTCGTATATCGTACGTCACATATTCCTTAGGATTCACTGCTAACTCGTCGATGACGTCGCTGGCTGCATAGCCATCACTTGGCAGAAAGTAGACCGGAACTATTTTCAACTTCACAACTTTTGGATGTATAAATTTTGAAATCTCATGTTTTGCCTATAGAAAATCACATTTGAGGAAAATTTTGTATAAAAAGTTGATAAACCGCATAACAGTAGCTTGAATATATCAATGAGCCATTCGATGATGAAAATCGTTCCATTTTGAATGGATTTTCGCCTAAGATGGAAATCAAGCATTTGATTATAATTTGAAAATACACCTAAATATTGTTGGTGAAAACTGTCTAAGAGAGGCTTGTAATAAAAACATTATAGCCCAAACAAGGGACTATGTACCCTCGGGGCAGGAGACCATTTGGTCCATCTACCCTTGGCCGGGCACATAGTCCCTGGGCTATAATATAAAATGTTATCCGCCGTAATGACTTTGTACATCTTCCTGATATTCACGCACCCCTTACAACAAATAGTCTCCTCATCATAGCCTTCGCATACAGGAGCCAACTATCATCGCACATCGCCGCGATCGACACAACTTTGAAACACTGCACGTGACACTGTCTTGTGTGTTATTTGTTGTAAATTTTATCTATTTCCATAATGATTACATGGGTATCGATGAATTTAATATTTTTAATGCGTAGGGTATTGAGGATACCGAGATATTCACAGCATGGAGTTTGCAGAAAATCACAAAGTGTCACGTTACAGTCATCTCATGACATACCACTGCTCGAAAAAATGATGATCGGTATCTTGTTATATTGTTTGGTTCATAAGTTTCGTTAATTGAGGCAAAATTTCTTCATGCCAAGCGCAATTTTTATCTTGCATTTTGCAGTTGGAGAGCAAGCAGTTAAATCGTGAACTTTACAAAATTTAGGTAACTAGCGTGCCAGTGTAAATTCAGGCAAGGCTAGTCACGGTCACATCACAAAGGCGCCAATGGGCATGCATTTTGATGGATACTAGCCCGTGATTTGCTCACACCTGCACTTGCGGGCTTGTGGTCGCGAAGGCCATGTTGTCCGCTCTGCAGCATTGAGCTAAAATTAATTTGTCAATGTAGCAAAATTCGCTCGTTCCTGATCGGACATCTACCTGTTTGACTAATTCCTACTACGTGTGAATGTTTACATTTAAAATGAATGTACAGACTGGGGACTGTAATGGTAATTGATTGACAGTGTTACATGAACACCATACTTATGCAGAGAGAGGACTTAGTTTCATAAATATTCAACAGCACTCTGCATCAACTTCTGTAGCTGTAGGCGTGACTAAATTTCTTTCATCTCCCCGCCGCATGAGACCGACCACGTCCAGTCGTAAGAGGAGAGGAGCGTAGAGAGTGTCCTCAAGCAACGGATCTTTCAGTCTACTTATCCGGTCACGCAAATCAATTTAACTGACTGGCCGGGTACGATAACCCCGCATGTATCACAAGCTAATAACACAGCGTGAAACAAAGTGGCTTTGTTGAGTATATCCTATGATATTGTAAACAACTGTAGGATATATAGATGCTCCTAAATAATAACTTGGTGAAACGATGCGGAAATGCTGGAGTTGCCACATATCTATGACAAAAATTACCTAACTTAAAATTGTTCAGTAACACCAAGATGTTGTAAGAGGTAGTTCACAGATGACTAAAGACAGCCGATAAAGCTGACGGAACTTCATAATTCAATATCGATATCGTTGAAGATAATGACCTTACATGATATATGTGTGCTAAATCCAGTGGCCATATTCATGTTCCTTTGTCATACTACATATTCTTCACCTGCGCTAGAGTTATTAGCTTAGTACTGCCCTTGGTTGGTATGTGAATGCATTCACAGATAGAGGCTCTCTTGTCTATCAAAAAAGTTAAGAATGTAGTCTGACTTTCAATGGTGAACTTTTAATCCGTATTTCTTTTATATTATATATATATATATATATATATATATATATATATATATATATATATATATATATATATATATATATATATATATATATATATATACAGAAGATGTTTCCTTGCCTTGAAATTGGTCAGACACCTGAAGGACAACTATCAGAATACACTCGGCATAACCAAAGAAGAGGGACTCTGTGTCGGTCTTGCCGCATTGTGTCTCGATTTAGGTTGGCCATATCTTCTTGACCCTCGAAACGTCCATTTGGATGTCAAAAAATACAAAATCTAGTGTAGAAAACCACGTAGGAATCTGTTTAATCTTGAAAGCCTTGATATGAAATTTCAAAAAACAAACAAGTCGCAATACATCTCCTTTACTGTCATTGAACATAACAGCAAACCCACTTGAAAAGTGTTGTGCTGAATTTTTATGCTAAACATATATTTACATCATGTATGATACTTTCACTTACAAGGTCATGGTCCATTTTCAAGCCTGTTTGAAGACAGAATAATACCAGCATTACAACCAACAGGGTATGAGGAATTCACCGTAAGTGTCTTGTCATGTCACAAGTTATTTAACAATGCTTACCTGCTCTTCGAAGAAAGAGACATGTAGGATTAATATTGCGGACGTGAGTTGACTCGGTAATAAGGCAAACACATGACGCAGGCTTTAGCGTGGAAGCAAAATCCATGATGAAATGTGTTCAGCATTTATAGTTGAAACTTAAAACTCTCTTGTCGATCTAAATCTTCCATTTGTTCATGTTGTGCTCTTTGTGTTTAATTCTGATAAATATATTGTATTCCAGTATACACTTGCATCAGTTAAGATATTTGACCTGATGGTGAAAAAGTACAAGCTGCAAGAAGTTTTCAAGACATATGGATACCAAATGATGGACAATGAATTTCATCTGGTGAAAGAAATGATCTACGGACCACTTGAATTTGGAAACACGTATGTCAAGGTAAAGCGTAATTTCTTTCATTCGTGTCACCATCGATAATGTTTCTGTTTAATTTGTCGATCACATTAATTATCGATTTTGAAAACATAAACATCAACGTGTTTACTCCTGTCTTTGGAGTCACAGCAAGGAACGAGTTACGAAAATTCGAATACCCGACTTCTATGTATGCCCTTACTAGCAGGGAAAAATTTTCTCAAATGTTGACGTCATTGTCAGCTGTGTATATAGTCAGATTATGACATGATGTTGGACTTTCGCCGACTTGAAAGTCTAAAAAGGCTGAAAAACGGTTCTCAACCGTACGGTAACCCTATAGTTTATTTATAGCACATTTAATTAAGTTATTTCTCATTTTTAGATTGGCCATGACAGCCACTTTCACTCACTGTAATTACCATAATTTCATTTTGTGGAAGGGGTTCAAAACATAATTTTCTATTCTTACAGGCAGATTCGTATCAAGCGACTAGTCCGTACCGATATTTCTTGTATGAGGTGAGTTCAAAAACTCGACAAGGCGTCAGATGAAGGTTTTTAAATCTTGATAACTCGGTCTTGCCTGTGTCACATATGGTATAAAGATACCATGACAACCGGGGCAACATCATTACAGCAGTATTTTGGATAAAATCAGTAGTAAAACAGTGTGAATAGCACATGAATCGGAAGATATTCCAAGGAGTACAGCTTACGCGAAATAGTGTTTTGTATCATCGTCACCACACCTATATATCTTTGCCAACTCATGGTAATGCCTTCCTGGCATTTAGAGCAAATTCATATAGAATCGTGAGTACTCAAGTCATGCGTTAATTGATGCCCAAGCTCAGATTAATATACGAGAACTAATGGGCAGAAATGATTAAAGCCCTTGCAAAATTGCTTTGTCTCTATTAAGAGAGAGAGAGAGTCAATGCATTAAGACTTTCTTGTGATCATATGTTGCTCAATTTTAGGATTATCTTTATATAGTGGTTGTAATTACCATTAGTATTCACTTTAAATATATTTTCATCAAATGTATGCTAATTATATCAGGCCAAAAGTAACCAAAAAGTAGCTAAAGAAATTACAAAACAGTAATATACACCAATTGGACATCTCTGTTTGGTGATAAATTTAAGAATATAGCAAAGGGAGAATCAAAAATACAACATAAATTTAATGTTGTAGCCTATATACACACTTTACTGTTAGGCATAAGTCTCGCTGGGTTTTTGATGACGTATCAAATTTCTTTTGGATCGATGGGCGTTACAGGTTTGAAATTCTTGGACTCTTGTTCAACTTCATCACTATCGTTTTCATATAGATAGTTTCAAACAGACGAAATGGAATTGACGCCAGCGAATGGGATGGTCTTGCCAGGGATAGCTACCATCTCGGTATAGTTCACGGTAACTCGATGCATGAACGGTTTATCAAGTTCGCCGGAGTGTTGCAGGTCCAGTCCAAAACGGAACAGAGAAAACAGATCTGTTTTCGAGACAAGGTGAGAAGACTGTTTGAACTTACTTTACCATCCCTTTACCATATCTTGAGTGATAATTTACAAGGTGCTTGTATGCTGTGTGTGTGTTGTCTAGTCTCAAAGTACCTTAGATTGATTTTTATTGTGTTAAGTAATAATTCTATATTTTGCAGTTTCATTCCTTTATTTATTTGTACTATGAATATGTGGGAGGTCTTGGCAAAGAGTTTACGCGCCGTTTTCATGAACTTATCTTTCCTCTAAAGGAAGCATCAAGTGCATGTGAAATGTTACTTGCAAGATTCAGACAGAGAAGTTTGACGACATTTCATCCAGTGAAAATCGCAATCGACATTATGTAAGTATAATGTTAGCGCATGCGAAAAGTGATATATGAAATCAAATGCTCTCTCTATTTGGTTTTTAGCAAACCGAGTTAAATAAGAACACAGTCCATTTGTTCAATTACTTTATAGTAACGTCAACGAGAAACGACAATAACCAAACAAGTACAGAACAGGTTGGAAAATGCGGTATGTCCGCTATGTCTGACTACACATGAGCATTGACATAAGGGCTACATACTGTACATGACGTACTATGCAATGTTCTCTATCCCCCTCCGAGTCTTTATTATGTTAATGGATAAAGGCTTAAAAAGAGTTAAATTTGTGCATGTGCACAAATGTCTATGTGACTAATATTTTTACTATCCCATGTAGTAGTCCTTGTGCCAGGTTTGTGTGCTTGTTTTCCGAGTGGATCGACATTGACCTGTCGCTTGTGCTGGGGTCGTCCTGTCAGGCTCCTGTGGGATGAGCTCTACGAGTCTCAGGGATCATGGTAGGTTTTGGATGACCTGCGCGCTGTGGTGTACCTCGGCCAGATGCCACTGGGCTCACTGGAGCAGGTAGTGTCGGGCACTTAGGTGCGTCCACTGGCGTAATTACTGGAGGTGATTTGGTATCTGGCATCCATTGTGTCATGATGGATTTTGGTATAACGGCGCGGGTTGCTAGGTCATCATATATTGATCTGGGTGGTGGCTGTTCATTGTGAATCTTTCGTTTCGAAATGTGATTCAGTCTGAGCCGTCAATTTTGACCACGTTTGGTCGTGTTAGCGTACCTCAACAATACTGCCAGTCCTGTCCCACTTGTTGGGGTGGTGCCCTGTCTGGTTCTGCATGCGGACTGAGTCCCCAACTGCAAGAGGTAGAAGTTGTCTAATGTGCAGTGCCCAGGTGTCAGGCATGCGGATATGTGGCGTTAACGGAGAGCCTCCCCCTTGCTTTGAGCGTTTCGTGGCAAGTGTCATGGGGTCTGTAATTCCCAGGAACAATCGAGATGAAGTCACGTATTGGGCGGCCACAGACGCACATTGCTGGGGAAATTTTTGTGACTGGGTCAGGTGTGTTTCAGTATTGTAGTACCGCTCTCCACACAGCATCGGTGTCAAGTTCTCCCTTCTGGCCTGTGTTGTTGGTGATAAGCTGTTTCACTTTTTTCACTCCAATCTCTGCCCGACAACTGCTATAGGGGAAGGCTACTGGCGATAGGCGATGATACACACCCATCATTGCAGGAATGATCTGGTCTCAGTAGAGGTGAACACTTGTTCCCCATCCAATATGAGCTCTTCTTGAGTTCCGTATGTCACAAAGGAGCGGCGTAAGTGGTTATGAGGCTAGTGGCACTACCTGTTGATTGTGTTATAATTGGCCAATTTGAATATCGGTCCACTGTCACAAGGTAGTGTACGCCTCTGTGTACGAAAAGGTCTGAGCAAACAGCTTGAAAGGGGTATACAACCGAGATGGGTGGAGTTAGGGGCACCCCAGGCTGTGATTGTGCCATTGGGTGGCAGTGTTCGTAGTTGTTCCGGGTAGCGCTGATGTCAGCAGAAATACCCGGCCAGAACAAAGAGGATTCAGCGCGGGCAGTCATCATTGTTATGCCTCGGTGGTCAGCGTTCAGGGCTTTAGTACCTCATCACGAAGTGAGGGTGGTATGACTATTCTGTCCATGTATATGATCACTCCATCCATCAATTTGATGTTTTTGCAGTACCGGTGAAAGTCCCAAATTGTCTGTGGCATCTCCAGCTTCGAGTCAGGCATGCCTTCTGTCGCCATTTCCTGCAGTATGTCCATATCGCTGTCACTGCTGGTGGCCTCCTGATGCAATCCCTGGTCACTGATTGCAATGATTCAAGGCCCGCGGCACACCATATCAGGTCATCATCCATGATGTTGTCATCTTCCTCTGACTCGGTTTGGCATAGGAGAGATAGGATATCGGTGTGTGCGCTGGGTGGGGGTTGGATTGCTATAGCGGCATTGTCATCCGGTAATTGTGTGAGTGATGCTCGCGTGGTGCCTACTAGCCTATGTGGCATGGCGTCTGCTACCTTGTTCTTCATGCCCGGTATGTGCACGATGCGGAAGAGGTAGCTCAGAGTCTTTTCCTTGAGGTTCCTGAGGCGGGGGTTGGGTATTTCATCAAGTGATCTGTCCGCCAGGAGCTTCAATAGGAGCTTGTGGTCTACCGCTACAATCACGTTCTCGCAGCCAAGCACAAAGTAGCGTGCCTTGTCTAAGGCATCTGCGACAGCGAGGGCCTCGCCTTCTATGGGTGCATATCTGGATTCTGCTGCATGAGTGAATCTGCTGCCAACTAGGGCTATCTTCCATCCATTGCTGCAGCAGAAGGGTTTGATTGGCATGCATCAGCAGTGTTTCTGAAGTAGCCAGAATCCGATGCCCTCCTTCGACCAGTCTGTGGCGATGCATGTTGGCTTTGTCTTGTCAAAGATGCGGACACCGCGTTTAATTTCATGAATGATTACGTCCTTCGATTCACGAAATATGTCATCTAATTCCTGGGACCATGCAAAATGTTCTCCCCTTTTCAGGAGCTTCTGAAATGGCTGCATACGTTTGGTCATGCTGAAGGCGTAGGCCACTTGGTTGACTAGCCCAAACCATGATCTGATGTCGGTGATGTTGCGTGGCCGTGGGAAATTGTGGATTGCTTCCAGGTAGCGGCTGCATGGTCGCATGTCAGTCATGGTGATTGTAAAGCCTGCAAAGTCCACCATAGGGTGTGCTGAAGACGAATTTCTCTGGGTTGAGGGTGATTCTGTTTCGGCAGCATACGTCCAGCCTTTCTATCGCTTGGAAATAGCTTTCTTCAATTGTGTCTAACCATGGTAGCGGGTCATCCACACACTTGACTTTGTCACCAATGTCCATGACCAACTTGTCATACTGTGGTGAGTACCCATCTCCGGAAGCAATATACCCTTGTGAGACAGATAAGTACCTCATGTAGTGGGACCCTGTGATAACTGTTCCATACATCAAAGATTGTCTTACGCTTCCCATTAGGAACTTGTCTCGCAAGATGGAACAGAGATTGTGTGGTGGGTCTCACGGAAGGCGTGCTTATTCAGGGCCTGGAAGTCGACAGTGCATCTAGGCTTGCCATTCTTTTTCATGCAGACCACCATGCAGTGACATCATGTTACTGGCGTACTGATGGTACTTCCTCCGGTACACCATGATGAACATCTTGATCCACACCTGCTTTCACTTCGTCTCGCCAGTGTACATCTACAGGAACTGGAATGTGATAGGCAATGGGTGTTGTGTCCTCATCAAGCATGAGACGTAATGGCGGGCCGGTCATTTTTGGTACGGGTTGGTGTGGGCACGTATTGAATGTGCTCTGAGCATACAATTTCAGTAAGTGTTTCTGTAGTGCCTCTCTATTAGCCTCAGTTTCGGCATGGTGAGTGTGGTTGGCTTAGTCAGCTGCTCTGCTGGTCGCGGGCAGTCACCCACTTCTGAAATTGCCAGGTTTACTTCTTCTGGCATTGGGAATTTGCCTGAGATTATGCCAATGTCCACACAGGCTATGTGAGAGAGAGAGGAATATGCGGTCCGTAGAGTCTGTTACATACACAATTTGGTGTGTCTAAACCTCTGAGCGTCATCGCTGTTATCGGCAAACCTGAGCACCACGGCTCCGAGGATACGAATCCCCTCGTTATTTGCAACTTTCATGGTCATCGATACTGGTATTAAGTCCTCGGTACTCATGCCCATCTGTTGGGCAACTTTGATGCCAATTAAGTAGCTCTGACATCCTGCGTCGGCCATAGCGGGCAGGGACACTGCGCAGGTGCGTTTTTGGAGCTCGAAGCCCAGTGCTTTGTAGTCTTCACGTTCGCTGGTGAGGGTGACATTGACATATGGCTGTGGGCTGGACATGCGTTTCGTCCACTTATCACACATATCATCGTATAGGTGGTGAGCGAGGGGGTGTGCAATAACTCGTCACTCGCAGCGGCTGGGGTGACTGTGCATAACTCAGCAGCAGTGTGGCTTGCTCGTCGTGTGCCCGTCAGTCTCCTCAGATTGGGGCCCTGGTCAGTCGACCACCCAGATATGCATTGTCAAGATGCTTCTTGCAGCTGTACTTCTGGCACTGTTTTGCCGTCTGCAGGGCACTTGGTGCCTCTGTTGCGCCCTCGGGGCATTTTGCCGTGGCCCACCTCCGCCGCAGTAAAGGCAAAGTCTGAAGGAGTACTCCTTCAGGCTTGGCCCTCGACTTTTCCACCTTGGCTTCTTCAGAGTGCGGGCAGCCTGTAAGCTTCTCCGTCCATATAAGCTACTTATTGTGTCGGTGGTCTGAGGGTCGAGAAGGCGTGACGCTGAACGCCTTCCTGATTCTTTGTCTCAATATACTCTACCGTGTCCTTTAATGGCATATTTTGATTTTTTTCACCAAGCAGGTCAATTGTATTTCTTGGTCCGCGATGCCACGGGCAATCACTTCGCGTAATATTTCCTCTGTGAAATCGTTGACCTGATTGCACCCTGCCTTGGTGCATTTCATCTCATATTTGCATGTATCAGCCTGTCCCTTGATGCGGGCGTGGAATGATTGGATGGGCTCTTCGTGCCCCTGCCGCATGTTAGACAGTGCTACCCGGGCTATCATGGTGTTCTCCGCTCGGACGGCAAGCACCCTCATTGTGGCAAGGACATCCTCTTCGTTACTGCCTAACAAGCTCTTACCTGCCGCGCGGGTGAGGTCTTTCCTTAGGTCTTCCTCACAGCACTCAAGTAGCTGTGCGACTATGTCGGATCCGACAAGTTTAGTACCCGTCTTGTACTCGTTCCAGCGGGTTATGAAGTACGACCAGGTTTCGCTTGTTCTGGTCAGTGCAATGGTGGGGCATTTGAGTTTCTCCACTTTGGCATTTGCCCCAGGTTTGCTGGCGATTGCAGTGTGTGTAGTGGCGTGTATATTTAACATGGCTGCCACCACTGCCATCTCTGCGTGCGTAGCCATATAATCACAACCCTCGATCGGGCACTTCACATCCACAGACGCAATCGTGATAATTTGTGAACGTTCCGTTTTCAGTTACTCACATGTGCGTGTAGTGTCCTCAGCTGAAGGCAGCCTCGTGTGCAGTGGCTCATCGATGTTCCCACGGTCCGTTAATTTCGTGTTCAGCTATGTTCTCCTAAACCCCGATGACCTCCGCCTGACTGTAGACAGTTCCATTTGTTCAATCACTTTATAGTGACGTCAACATGAAACAACAATAACCAAACTAGTACAAAACAGGTTGGAAAGTGCGGGAATGTCTGCAATGTCTGATTACACATGCGCATTGACACAAGGGTCATATATTGTACATGACGTACTATGCAAATTTCTCTACAAGTTAACAACTGCCTCTACAATAACCCACCCTTCATCAAACAATCACTCTTACAAAGACATTTTGAACGGTTCACATTCGTAAAGTATAAAATAGACACGCTGTTAACTCATTACCCATGCTGTCAGTACTCTGAGCTTGTCAGATTGGCTGACTGACCATGGCCGCCACTTGCCCAGCTGTCGTCCATCATGCTAGACTTCTCATGACAAACCACTTGTCGTGGAGCTTCGATATTTAGTAAAAGGGTAATAGGGCTTGATCTTAATCAGATGAGTGGATATTGTGACGGAATCTGCAATATTGTGAATTTTTGGCATTTTAGTAAAACACTATCCAGAATCCTCATGTCCGATTGCTTCTCAAATTTAGTATAAAGGTTCCTGGGCATAGAATAAGTCGTATACAGTACGGAAAAATCTACAATTATCTTATTTTTTGGGAACTTTACCAGTGTTCGATTCATGTATTGCTTTTAAATATCTTTCATGTAAAAACTGGCATTTCTGTCAAAAATTGTAAATGATTCGATGTTTTTTTTCAGGATAACTGATGCTTTTGTTGCTGCTGCACCACATCTTCAGCTTAGAAGAGAGAATGGGTGAGTGTATCCTTGATATAATAAGTCCTGTAGATAATTCTTCCTCTGCAATTTAGAAAAATATTATAATTCATGGTGCAAAATCCAAGACACTGGCATTATATGACGTAGAAAAAAGCTTATGAAGAAAAAGAGCTTCTTGAACAGAGTGGTGTAATCGTTAATAAAAAATCTTCTTTATTTAAGGCCCTCTAAAACTCATTTACTTTGAGGAAGAGTTGAGAAAATGATATGTTCATGCCCCAATCTTTCAAAAATGTGAAGTTATATAATTTCTTTTTCAGGGAAGCTGTTGGTATGACTGAAATACTCAATGACATGGATGTTTACATGACCTTAGATGACAGTATGTATTATGAGATCCTAAAATCATATGCGGATGAAAGCCTGTTGGAAGCTCGCTCAATCTTGGAAAGGATTGGGAAAAGAGACATCTACAAACTGGTCTTTAAAGTGGAATTTCCTACTGATGTGAGCGAAAAGGTAAAATTTCAAAGAATGTTCCTTTGCATACTATACGATGTTTATCACTACTCTCATGATGAGACAGGTATTTGCTCTATGACTAGGATAGAACGTTGTAGATCAAGAAGCTGTGTTGTGTCTAATCAATTAAATCTTAGACTATATTTCATTGATACGCATTCCTAACACCGTTTTATTCTCTTCTACTGATTGTTACCCACAGGACATACGAAAAGAGGACATCATCGCATCTAAAGCCAATGACGGGTCTTTAGAAGAAGACGATCTCAGAATTACGGTAACATATGTTATCATATCTCTTTAATCTGTCATGAAAATTGAAATTATCAGAGAATAACGAGAATTGCTACCTTAACTTGTCCTTCACCTCAGTTTCGCTTTATTATGCACAGAAAACGTTTTACAACACACACTTCGTAAGTGTTATTTTTACTTTGTAGGAAAAATTCGAAACTACTCAAATCTGTAATTTATTTTTGTCCTGTGTGATCTACTTCAGATTATAAGCATGGACTACGGAATAGGAGATAAAAATCCTATTGACAACATGCTCTTCTACAGCAAAGAAAATCCCGTTCCGAGACATGCACTACCGGAAGAGGTAAAAACATTTGCGTCTTTGTTAACGTTAACTGGTGAAGTGCATCCACTTTGGTCTGTAAAAAGAGTCCTTTCGGAAACAAGTTTAAAGATTTTGTTTTTTAATCATAAAAATATCTTTGAGTTATCTATTTGACACTAACAGTACACTTTAAAGGCTAACAAATTCGTTTTTGTGTAAAGTGCAATGCAAGTTAACTTAAATCTCGCGTCTAGGAGTGTTTATTTATCAGTCATTTTTAGGGCTCGACAAGCACATGTACTTAAAGCTTTTGTGTAAATTATCTTTAAGATGTCTCATCAAATGCCGAAGACGTTTCAAGAGCGTAGACTCTTTGTATACGTCACGGATTACCGCAAAAAGGATGTCGCTTCACGGGCTGTGGACGAATGGGCTAGAAAGATTGGACTGATTAAACAAACACAATCTATGGTAAGCAAGGGTATAGTAACCATAACGTATCAGTCTTGCAGTACGTATTTCAATCCATCGAGGCAGGTACAATTATTAGTGCACAAAGATATAATAAGGTTTTTATCTGTTTAAAACTGTTCGAAATTTTCGTAATGCAATACCGTTAAGGTAAACTGCATTCTCAAATAAATGGGCTACACACTGCATATCCTAAAGTTATCCTTCTTCATTGATGAACTCTTCTTTAAGACATTTCGAGATCAATACCACTTCTTTAAGCATCAGAGGGTAAAGAAGACACTCATTTTATGTTTGTAAATATTTTACATTGGTACTGCCTTCACGATTAGTCGATACGTCATCTTGACCGATGGTCATCAAAGTGATAAAACGAAGTAATAATTAAACCTACGCATTCACCTAAATTTTAATGACAATAACAATGCATGACGAAAGATTAACATGGCACCAACCTAAATCGTTCATGGTACGTGTGAAAGCTCTCTGTACAATAATACCATGTACAATTTGAAAAACTGACTGAAGTGACACGACTATTATTGTTGTTTTGTAGATTTCCGGAACTTTCCTACGCTCAAAGGTCAGCGACGGCGACCCTATCCCTTCACAAAGTGGAATCAAGCGTCAAGTCGAGGAAACATCTGGGGACGAAACTGTCATCAAATTGGGAAAATTTGACTAAACACTGTCATGGACTGTTACCGTGAAATTAAACACAGTAACTTAGGCTGTTCGAGTACTAGATAAATTTTACTTGAGGTTTTGTTTCTATACGTTATAAATGTCAACATAATATATATATATGCGCACTGTTTGATACAGAGTGTTTCGATGTTCGTGTCTGATGTTCAGATCGTTAAGATATCCATACATGTATGATTTAAGTGCGATTAGGCAAGGTATCAAATAATCCGGTACATGTGAACCAATCGAGAAAATTCTACTACTATGACGATAAAGTTTTTATTACCTTACATAATTTTACTTACGATTATTTACGATTACCCGAATGAGTAATTATCTTTTGGGTTATCATGCTGTACAGGATATAATTTGAAGATACAAAGACTTTCTCAATTTTACGTCTTAAATATTCAATTATTGCCTTCCTGTTAATCAAACGGAAAATTAGTTAATGTTATCACACACTGAAATGTTATCGCACAGATAGCAGCCAATCTTGCTTGCTGATAATAGCTCACTCTACGTTCCTAGTGCTCTGTATTGTATCAGTCTCTTATTAGAAACAGCAAGATGCAGAATTGAAACTACCATACTTCATAATGACCAGTAAACTTTTAATATTTATGAGTAAAAGCTTAGAAAATCTACACACATAACACTCTGTGACTACCATCATCATCGATCACATTTCTGTATTTCAGCATCTTCTACTTTTATTGTATCCCATAACTCATTATGATTTCAATTAGTAAATTAAATAATTAATAAATAATGAAAACTTCGTCATAAGTATCGTAATTATATCATTGGCAGTTTTCGCTAACACAAGACATCTCACATAAAGTTTGTTTATTATCTTTACTGCCAAAACTGTATTTTAAGGTATCGCTAGATTATTATCGCAAAAGGTGTTTATTACCATCTGTTTCACCGTCTCAAGTACTCGAACAGGGAGATCATCAATATTTGCTTACTATGGGAACAGACGTGTGTGGCATCGATATAAAATGACACCATCAGTGCCTGATAACATGAGAACCATATGTTGATTAATCGCTTATGCTGTTCCTATTGTATTGTCCTAATAATTTGTAGCATCTATTTGATAACATACATGTATATATTTCGTATGCCATGTGCAGCTATCCGGATCGATCAGTCAGTATATGTGTACATGTAGAGATTAACATTAATTGCATGTTTATATTTCTTCTCGCCGGTGACGTTTTCTTGAAAATGTCAGCTTTGATACCGTCTCCATTGAAAATACTCTTTACACGTCTTCAGTCAGCTCTTAACCTACGATCTTACTGGGAACAGAAGTATGTATAGCATCGATATAAATGACACAATCAGTGCCTGATATCATGAGACCCATATGTAGATTAATTGATGATGCTGTTCCTATAGTACTGTCCTAATAAATTTCACTGTTGGTTGAGCACTGTAAGAGTGTGTTGTAGATGCGTGGGAAAGTAACACATGTCGAACGCTTATCGTGCAAGTTTCATCTCCTTTCACCATTTTTCTTACTCCGTTTTTGTGAGTTGA
Source organism: Ptychodera flava (assembly GCF_041260155.1). Classification (NCBI taxonomy): domain Eukaryota; kingdom Metazoa; phylum Hemichordata; class Enteropneusta; family Ptychoderidae; genus Ptychodera; species Ptychodera flava. Next base: position 6,033,097 of record NC_091934.1, on the reverse strand, counting down.
ATCTTGCACGTTGTGTGTGCAATGTTTTAGTAAGTGTACAGACGAAGCTTGGCGTTTATTGCATCATCGTGTCAATCGTTTTCATGTACTTTGTTCGACATGGATCGTAAATCTGGTTCCAGACGTCAGGGTCGCAGAAACCTAAAGTTCCTTAGGCCTTGGTAATGCTAACTGACATGGTTAACTCTGCAACTTATAAACGACAAGAAGAGAAACAAAAAGTACAAGAAAGTGTAATGAAAAATTAGGATTTAAAGGTAAAATTCGAAATATTTAGTTAAGGGTTGAAGGTGCAAACAGGTGGTCGGAAGGAATACTTATTGGTATGCATTACATTCAAAAGTGAAGACAATGAATTATCTGTGCCAGTGATGTAAAATGTAGCGACAGATTACACTGGTTGAAGGTATAGTCGTTGGAAGTTGTGTTACAGATATTTTGTCGACACCACAGGTGAATAAATTAGAATGTGTATTGATGAGGTACCCATGCATTTGATGAACTCCACAGTAGCGTCCCTCCTTTAGCGTTACTGTGTGCAAATGGAGCCCATAGACTGGAGTAACCATGACTTATCCACTCAATAAGTCCAAGTATTATAATGGAATTAGATTCTGTTATGTTTCATCAGTTAAGTCTTGCAGTTCCAATGGGGATGACCCTTAATCTGTGATCGTTCTGCAGCTAGCTGCGTATCTTTTCACTGTCATTAAAACGAGTGGCCATAAAACCACCATTCAACTCTTAACATCGTAGCCGATGTGCGTATGGAGCCACGAACGTTCTGTAGGCCTTAATTTATAGCCTCTGATTTAAGATTACTTCGCACTTTTGTGTGTGGACCCAAGCGTGCTGCATGCTCGGCAGCTAGCTGCATGTATATCCATTGCTAAATTACAAAAATAGTCATTAAAACCACGACACAATTACTACCTACGAGCAACATGGCTTACTCTGTGCCCTCCTAGGCTGTCTAAATTATACAGTAGGTTTACACTGTCATAACGTACACGCCAGATAGCTCTAGTTGAAGTATTGTTTGTTCAAGACCGCTTGAGGCATGGCTTGTTTTAAAAACACACACACACACTCTTAAAAATCAGATCAAGCGTTCTTACTTTCTAACTCTAAGCACACAGACTCTTAAAAAAAACACAGGTAAAGTGGTCTGCAAGAACACGGTTGCTAAGTGCAGTTTACTTGCGTGGGAAAGCAGTTGTTTGTGGTTGCTAAGGTTTATTTACAGTCATTGGATTGCGTTGTTTACACCTTAATATTAAAACTTGAAGCTTAGCCAAAACAGAAGTAACTACGCCGGGAGGGAGTAGAGGGAGGGTGTTCTCACAATTGCGCCCCGAGTTTAGTTAATTTAACTTTTTCTTTGTCCCCTAATTTTGGCGAGAGTTGCGTGTTTTGGCGAGAGTTGTGTTTTGTGAGCTTCCTTGGTGAAATGGAGGCTTACAGAGAGGTGTTCCCAGAACTGCGTCAGAAGCACCACTTCTCTACTACTCGTATCAAATTTTCTCTTTACTCGGTATGCGTTAACGTTTATCAATTCTTGAAACTCTTGTTCGATTTTTTCTCTAAAATTTTGTTTTTCATATATATCGTGTCTAACAGGAATAGACCCAACAAATGGGATGGTCTTGCCAGGGAAAGTTACCATCTCGGCACAGTTCACAGAAATTCGATGCATAAATTGTTTTTCAAATTCGCTGCAGTATTTCAGGTTCCATCCATAATAGAACAGAGAAAACAGATATGTTTTAAAGACAAGGTAAGAAGACTATTGAAACTACCTTGCCTTCCTTTGAAAGGGATGCATCTTGGAGTGGTGATTTACACAATGCTTTTTATTTTGCTGTATGTATGTTGGCTGGTCGCAAATTACCTTAGATTATATATATTATTATATTTTACACTGGTCATATTAAGTAATAATTTTACATTTTGCAGTGCATTATGCCTTCATTGATTTTCATGATCAATAAGTGGGGAATCTTGGCGAAGCGTTAGATAACATTTTCATTGACATGTTTTTTTACTCTAAAGGAAGTATCAAGTGCATGTGAAATGTTAGTTGCAAAATTCAGACAGAGAAGTTTTCATTGGGTAAAAATCGCAATCGACATTAGAGTATAATCGTAGCGCATGCGGAAATGTGATACATAAATCAAATGCAGTCTCTATTTGGTTTTACGCTAACCGAGTGAACAGCCGTTTCTACAATAAACCCCTCCATAACGAAAACAATCCTTTTCCCAAACATATTGAAGAGTTCACACAGAATAGACACGATTTTAACTGAATAGCTACTCTGTCAGCGAATCTAACTAAGTTGTCAGATAGGCTGATTGTCAGCCGTCGCCACTTGTCCGTTCGTCGTTCATCACAATAAAATTTTCGTGACAAACCACTTGTCATACAGCTTGATATTCAGTAAATGTAATTAGGTACGATCAAAGTTAGATGATTTCAATAGTGACGAAATCTGCAGTGTTGTACATTTGGGGCGTTTTAGTAAACAATTATCTAGAATCACCATGTTTGATTGCATCGAAATTTAGTATAATGGTCCAGAGAATAAATAAGTTATATTAACATGGTTAACTCTATAATGAAGAAGCTCAATAAAAAGTCTACAAAAAGTGTAATGAAAAAAGTAAAATTCAAGGTATTTAGTTTGAAGTTGCGAAGGTTGAAGGAACCGGATATCAAAAATACATGCACACAGGTGGTCGAAAGGAATGGACTTATTTTTTTGCAATACATTCCAATCGAGACAATGGATTATCTACGCCAAGCGATGTAAAACGTAGAGTCAAATTACACTGGTTGAAGGTGTTGTGTTGCTGAATATTTTGTCGACACCACAGGAGAATAAAATCAGAATGTGTATTTATGAGGTACCCATGCATGTTATGAACTCCACGTTAGCGTTCCTCCTTGAGCGTAACTTTGTGCAAATGGAGCGCATAGACGTACCGTGACTGATCCATTCGATGGGTCCAAGTATTACAACGGAATATATTCCGTTATGTTAAATCGTTGAAGTCTCCGATACCAAGCTTTTTAGAGCTTACAACAGCAGCTGAAAAGGAAGTTAAGACCTCGTATCCCATCACAGTGTTTCACAATGGACAACCATTATCATATCATATTTGTAAAGAAAATAAGCCACTGCCATAAAATGTCCACCGTTAACGTGCTACAAATAACAAGAATTACACGCAACATAATGTCGAACACAGTTGGAACTATTTGGGATAATTGGATAGTGCAGCAATGGCGGTTCAATCTGCGAAATGTAAGCTAATCTGCTTTTCATTTTAGTTATACATTTGTTTTATGAGAAATTTGTGATATTGCAACATTCAGTTATCGGGCACATGACACTTTTGAGAATTTGAACAATTTAAAGATCCAATTATCCCCAAAGTAGTTAAATCGTCTGGCAAGTGGATTCAGGGAAATTTTGAATAAAATGGAAAATTGTTTCCTGGCAGAGAAATTATAAACAAAACGAAGAATTGTCTCAAAACGGAGAATTTTCTAGCAAAATAATCGATGTTCAGAAGATTTTAACAGAATGCAGAATTGTCTTCCAGCATAGAAAGTTTTGATAGAACAATGTTTTTCCCCTACGCTAACAATAAAAAACACGATTGGAACTAATTTAGGATGATTGGATTTTTATATTTTGCAAATTTCTCAAACGTGTAAGGTGCCATATAGCTGAGACGTTGTAATATTGCAATTACTGATAAATACAAGTGTGTAATACAAAAGAAAAGCAGATGAGATACATTTGTAGATGAAATCGACATTACTTCACCATCCAATTATCCCAAATTAGTTCCAGACGTGTTAAAAATAGAACGGGTAATTGTAAAAGTCAAACGTTTTTCTTCAACCTCTTCCATTACTCTACCAGACCGCCCCTGAAACAACAAGAAAAATCAAGAATAGGTTCCTGACACTAAAATTACAAGGCGTGTACTGTTCATTGCTGCAGTGCTGTTGCTCGAGGTTTATCCTTAGTATATGGGCCGTCCGATTCAAATGCAACAAAACCACATTACAGTATTTTAGTTATTAGCTTGTGCTACACATTTATGCCAAGTATTTCCGTCTTTTGGAGATTAATTGTTTGTTTCAGAGGCCTACTGTACTGTACAGGGTTCAAACATAATGCACGCATAAAGAGTAAAACGAAATTTGACTGACGTTATGAAGCAAACAGGTGCTGCATAATGGTAAATTCAGTCAATTTGACAACATCATCACAGAACATGTTTGAAGGCTGATATACTGATTTTACATATTTTTGACCTTGACTTATAATTTGGAGGGGAAAGAAGAGCTGTTCGTAACTACCCTCCCACTTGCCACTGCTCATTCACCATTGCACTCTAGTTTATATATTGCCACATGTACTTTTTGTCCACGCAACTACTTATCTATCACCCAGTGTGCATTCGTTCAGTGCATGGATGCTATATACATTTGTGTACAGCTACCAGACTCTTAGACGTTTCCATCGCTTGGATTTTCTTGGTCATGTGCATTAACTGGCTGGCCGCAGCTATCTTTTCTACCAGACGCCAATGAGTCAACCAACATATATCAACGAAAAACTGTCATTTCAAACTTTGGACTATGCCCCTCTAAGTTTGGCGCTTTACCTTTTCTGAAGTTCTATTGACAACGACATTCCCCTCCCTCTACCTATTTTCTGTCTAAAAACGTTTCTCCCTGACAACTAAAAAAACTGAAATTTCTTCTCCTCCTCCACACTAAATATTGACTTTCTCCTCACGCGTAGATATTTTTTTCAATTTATCCACCAGGTAAAAAAAACTGCGAACGACCACGTTTTCGCTAACTTGCGGCATGTCGGTCGCAACCAACATTGTTTCAAAGACCGAAGACCGAAATTTGATACACAGATAAAGTGTAGGTCTGTAACTCACCTCTTTGCGAAAATAAGTTGGGATCGATGATGAAGCAGCATATTTTGGGTGAGATTATAGGGCGACAGCGCACCTTGCACTTTGCTGATAATGATATTGCGTGAGTGGAGTGGACGCGACGAGTCTGGTGGCACAAGCCCACTAATTCACTTCCGGGATGAAGATAGTTCGGAAGAAAAATAGTGCAGACCTTGAAGTTTTGATATCTGCATGGATGCTTGTTTAGTTGAACTTTAACGTCAAGAATTTTTGTAAAGATATTTTTCTGCCTGAATCAAAATGCAGACTGTTGTGAATATTGGCTGAAGCATTTGGTGGTAATATGAGGAGTTCCAGGGCTAATAGAAATCATAACAGTAAGCCTGAATTTTGTCAAAAACACAGCTGAGGGCGCTAATTTCATCGCTATATAAAATTTCCGTGGACTTGCCCACACGAAAATTGATCAGTAATCAAGCTGGCATTGACCTAACACGTGTTAAGAGGATTCGTGCCGCTGAATGTTTTAAAATAGGAAAATCGAGCTCAACGCTACTGTGGTGGCCTATGGGAAAATAATTAGTGGTCTTGTGTCTGGTGAACGCTATTCACTCGGCAGAAACTAACTCACTATACTGCGCAGACTCAAAGGTAACGCATTCATCGCTGCAAACCCCGGTGTGGGCTACCAAATTCCGAATAGGTTTGTACGAAATAGGAGAGACACAGGAGAAACTATTATAAATTATTTATTTTTTAAAAATTCACCGACTCGAACCAAGTCTAAGTGTTCGTGTTGCATGCGAATAAAATGCCATGTTGATGAACGTAATGCGCATTTATCGTAGGATACTGTATGTAATCCCAACTTATAAAAATGCTCGGTCTCGGGCGCAGAATTTCCGACGTTCGATCTCTCAGACGTCCGTTTTCTGCATTTTGGGGTTAAAGTGATGAAAATACCCAAGTAAGACAACAACGACACAAGTTGATATAATATAATAACCCCCACCGCAGTCGGGTATCCACTCGATTTTGGTACAATATGCTCCATATAGCACTCGCCTATCGGCTCGTGCTATATGTCGCGCACTGTACCAAAATCTCGTGTATACCCTCCTGCGGCGGGGGGTTATTGCTTAAATTGAGTATAACTTTGACTGTCATCATTCTGTAGACTGACAAAATGTATACACTCGGCACTCTCATTCACCGATCTCGGCAAACGGTGGAGGGGATTTGCTACGGTTGTCCCGGCTACGGATTTTGTCGTGTTCAGCGGCAACTGCGACTTTTCCCGAGAAGACGAATCGTATGTTGTTAACCGCTGATAAACCATCGTTTCACGAGAATTCAATATATCTATTGTGCGCCAACGATACTTTTATATTCCCGTTTAAATTCGGCACAGCGAATATCAATATGAACCGCCAGTGTCAACATGCAGAGTATTGGTAGTGTGGCATCTTCTTCTTCGTTTTCCGGGGATAAAATTTCATTCCCACTGCATCAAATTGTAATAATACAGATATATTTACACTAAAATGTTGCATGCATTATATAATAACACACAGGAATTCGTATGAATCCACATGAATATAGCCTTGCTTAATACAAGCAAATGATTATTGATACAGGCAAAAAATCAGTGCTATTACTATAAGTATTAGAGGGATTTCATGCAGTGTCCGTTGTTTTTTCCTAATCCAGACATTATCAAAATATTATGCTAGTTGGGGCACAAGGAATTATAAATGTGTTAAAAAATAAAGACAGTTTATTCAAGGAAGTTGAATTTGCTACTGTGGATTTTAATAATGTGAACTGTTTTGCAATCATGTTTGCAATTAATTATTTCATTTCCTGATAGTTTGCAGAAATATGCTTTCCTCTAGCCTGCCTTAGTTTTGATCACCTGATTCATTTTCGAATGACGGCCATGTACAATTTCGATATTTCTTAAAATTGACGAATTTGCTTTGGCGAAATTTTAAGTTTTGGGACTAGTTTTATTTCAGATATTACGCGCGTTTTTTGTACTCATTATTTAGAATTTCCTACGATTTTCGAATTTGGTACTGCTGTCCAGAAATTCAGTGTGCCAAATTAAATGAAAACGTTTCAAATATTGCTAGGTCTCTCTGCCGAGTTGCCATGGCGACAAGTTGCTGACCGGTCTCTTTCACGATTTTCAGACAACTTCTCTTGCCCTTGTGACGTTCGCTTCTTGAAACGTTTAACTTGCTGTGGCAAATGAAAGGTTTGTAGTCGAATGCATCGTTCCTGATTATCGAGCTTGGAAAGGTAGTCGACGCTACAAAGCACTTCTCACGCCGAGATCAGATGTCTATTAGCAGCGCCATATCAATCTGTACGGGAGATTTCAATAACAGTGCGCCAGTCACGACATCTACTCTCTCCGCAACTTTGAAATATTGAAAATAGGGTGATTTAATTCCTATCTCCTGTATTGGTAACTGTACAATATACACAGCATGGACGAGCTTCTCTGTTTCTATTCTCTAGTGCAAATGCATGTGATAAACGTGGCATGAGTAGGTAGGAGAATTTTATTATCCGGCACCTCTCGTTATGTAACAGGTGAAAGGGGCCCATACAGTGTGTGAGCAGGGGTTGATGTGGATGGAACTGTCTCGTTTCTGTAGAATGTTTTTATTTTAGTCAGAATGGTGTTTTTGTGCTTTGCTGAGGTGGACACCTATACGATTTCAAGTTTCCTTACCAACTCAGTATTTTTCGATACCGCCCCTGCGTCCCCCCTTTTCAATCCCCAGTCAATTCTCCAACCGTTCACCGTACAAAGGTGTTTGCAACAGACTTTCGTCAGCCTTCAAATAAACTAGTTTTAGTTGTTAAGTTTTTCCCATTTTTTGCGCATCGTAGAATCTTGTCGTCCTCGACTGATGGCATTACGATGACTATTCTGATCATAATAAAATCGTATGTAAAAGTATGCATAACATATCAAATCAGAAATATTCTGCTTTCAATTGATTTAACAGTAACTTTTAGACCTCTAAAGCAGATTAAAACGTTTACATCTGGTCATAAATATCGTCTGGTGCAGAGATTATGAGGATTATCGTCATAAATACTCGACAGAAAGGCCCATTAAACATGTGCAGCCGGCCATAAATATCGTCTGGCGCGGATATTAAGAAGATTATCACCAATACAAACACGACAGAAAGGCCAAATATTAAATATTTACAAACTCGCTTTTCTCTGATCTTGGCTATACTCTTGATATCTAGATGTGACCATATATGCGATCCTCGCTAGCACCCGTGTAAAATTGGACGTTTGCTGTGATATCTGAATTTCAAAAACGAGATTAGAGATTCACGAGATTAGGCCAAGAAAATAAAATGTTTGTTTCTCGTCCTTGCGCACGTTAATTAAGACCCGCCGGGTCAACATTTTTTTCTGCTCATGAGGAAATAAAATGAACAAACAGCAAAAATACGCGACGATAGTGCATAACATAATGCTGTATAAAACAGATCTGTAACAAAATAACTAACACTAATATTCCATTCAGAACTGTACACATATGTTAGTGTTTAAGCTGTCAAAACTGTGCATTTCTGCACTAAAATTCAAACCACAGAAAAGTTGCTATACAAAAACATTAAAGCAACACTGCTGTGTATTTATCTCGGTGTGCATTCCAATGTTGTGTTTCATGTTTTTGCGCGTTCTTGTTGTTTAAAGAATAAAAACAATTGAGGAAAAATAAAAAGATCACAGCATCATTTTTGCAATATGTCAGATGATAAACAAACTTTTATTTTTCTTGGCCTTATAACGACATGACAAAAATTCTAAATGGACTGAAAAAGATATGCAATATCTTAATCACAACACGATTTGAACTAATAAGGGATAAATGAATGATGAAGTAATGTCGGTTAAATCTAAAAATGTAAAACTATCTGCTTTCCAAGTTACACACTTTATTTTGTGAGTAATTTTTAACATAGCAATATTCATCTCAAGAGCATTTAACGCTTTCGAGAAATTTGAAATATATATGAAAATCTAATTATCCCAAATTAGTTCCAGTCGTTTAAAAATAGAACGGGGAATTGTCAAAGTCAAACGTTTTTCTTTAACGTCTTCCATTACTCTACCAGTCCGTCTCTGAAACAACAAGAACAATCAAGAATAGGTTCCTGACACTAAAATTACAAGGCGTGTACTGTTCATTGCTGCAGTGTTGTTGCTCGAGGTTTAGCCTGAGTATATGGGCCGTCCGACTCAAATGCAAGCAAAACCACATTACAGTATTTTAGTTATTAGCTTGTGCTACACTTTTATGCCAAGTATTTTCGTCTCTTGGAGATTAATCGTTTGTTTCAGAGGCCTACTGTACTGAACAGGGTTCAAACATAATGCACGCATAAAGAGTAAAACGAAATTTGACTGACGTTATGAACCAAACAGGTGCTGCATAATGGTAAATTCAGTCAATTTGACAACATCATCACAGAACATGTTTGAAGGCTGATATACTGATTTTTACATATTTTTGACCTTGACTTATAATTTGGAGGGGAAAGAAGAGCTGTTCGTAACTACCCTCCCACTTGCCACTGCTCATTCACCATTGCCCTCTAGTTTATATATTGCCACATGTACTTTTTGTCCACGCAACTATTTATCTATCACCCAGTGTGCATTCGTTCAGTGCATGGATGCTATATACATTTGTGTACAGCTACCAGACTCTTAGACGTTTCCTATCGCTTGGATTTTCATGGTCATGTGCAGCATTTACTGGCTGGCCGCAGCTATCTTTTCTACCAGACGCCTATGAGCCAACCAACATCAAACGTCAAACTTTGTGAAATTCTCACATTACCTTCTTTAAAATCTATTTTACCGAAAAACAATTTTGCTTAGCAATTAAATTCTGACATATTGAATGAGGCATTTTAATTTTGCTTAATACAATTTTAATCACTTTTTTAATTATCAGTCTTTCAACAGAATGAGGATAGAAATACAAAATAAAATAATGGCTCTTTATACATTTACTCTTGTTCGAAGGGAAATACTGAATTTCAGGAAATAGTATCGTTTTTACTTAAATTAATTTCTGTCAGAAATACCAAAATTGAGGTTTTCTTCCTGAAAATATATAGCCTTTTCTAGTAAACTGTTGCTGGAATACTAAAGTTAAGACTTTCTGCGTTTTGAAAATGAAAAGGGGGTTTACTTGACATCTTTGATGAGAAATATTCATTTGAAAAAAAACTCTGTTGGTTTAGTGCAGTACGATAGATGTCTCTTCTCAGTCTTTCTAAAGTTTTCCATCACTAGTTTTGTAACAAATGACTAATAATGCATTCAGCTCGATTTACCGACATACTAATCTAGATCCTTTCTGGAATTTTTAATCACAATAGTGCCCCATATTTATTTGCTAACTTCAACTTCAGCCTGACATTTTATTTGTGAAATATTAGCCCGAATGCGACGATTCAGACTATTCCGGTTCCGGGTCTAAACTGTACGAGTGACAACAATTTCCACAACTTTTTTGTTTAAGGTAGAATGCATCTCGGGGAAAGATATTCGGACTCTCAAACATTTCAAATTCGTTTCTTCTCTACCACTTGTTGGGGCTAATTTTGAAGCCCTTTGAGTAAGGAAAATGTTCACAATCTTATTTTTTAAATGGAAAATTCCATCTTTCACCATTCAGTAAACACAGGGGTGGCGGCAATTTGAATTTCAAAGGATGGTAAATCTTGTGTTATTTGTTTCTTCAGTACCAAACTTTGCATGGTGACCACCTCCATATTTATACACGATTTTGAAAGTGAATGCTTTAACGATTCCTAGGGGAAAATTTGGGCGAAAGTTTGAATCTTTAATTTTCGAGGCGCATACTGCCTTATAGATATTTGTTGTGTTTTGAAACGATCACTTACAAAGGACCTGACATCACCATAAATACCGATCAAATACTTTCCCAGATGTGGTGAAGTTCTACAGCTGCCTCACAATACCAGATCCCGAAGGACGGGTAGTCATCGAAGAAATTTTAAGAATGTTCATGAAAAAGCGATAGTTTTGTCACAGTCAGTATCGCCATAGCAACACAACTCTTGTCAGTTCGGATCGTTGTTCACGTCGCTTATTACAATTTAACATATAGGGCGCATATAGCTTAAATACATTGTATTTGATAAAAACCAATGTGGGATAAATACATTTTTTCAAATACGAATACAGGTTTCTCTTATGATAATCACAAACTATGCTTTGGACGTGTAGAGTATATTGTATTGAGAAATATCAGCATGTCGATATAAATCTCTTTGAAATTTTTGCGTAATTACTCTAACCCCCATTAATCTTCCCATAAGAGCGAATAGAATACAGTTATCTGACAAACACATTCAAGCTCTTTCGTATTAGAGGATTTTTTTAACAGAAATCATATACACCCGGTGTGACAGCTTCCTATAAATGACGTACAATACCATCTACAAGCAAGGATCCGAATGTACTGATACTGATATAGGACGAAAATTATATATATATATATATATATATATATATATATATATATATATATATATATATATATATATATATATATATATATATACGGCTCCGCGAAAAACACTCGTATACGATGACGTCAAACAGAGAAAAATACCATGGGATTATAAGTAACAATTCACTGGTCTGCTGGTGGCTGGTTGATCTGGTTGATAATTAACTAAAATGTTATAATAAGTTGAATAACTCATCGAAAGAGGATGCTAATACGGAACAGGTTGTCCGATTAATATCATGATTTAATAGGCTATACTAGTATTCGCAAAGGTTGATGGGCAGGCTTTGGGTTGGATATCGCAGACGTTCCATCAAATAATGAATGTGTCCTTCTCCTTTTTATTATTTCAACGGCAACTTCTCCTGTCCGCAATCATTTTTTGAATATGTTGCTACGAAGCTTCGTTGCTTTTCTTACAATGTCAATTGTAGTTTACTTTTTTGTATTGTTATGGCTAAATATTTATGATGATCATTTGAGAAGAGGCTATCTACCACAACAGAAGAAAAAATTGAAGACTCTAGGGAAAACTGAAAACAGAAACTCCTCGCAGCAGACACCTTTGAAATCTGTAAGTGTAAACATTGATTTCAGCAACAATTGTAGTATTAAGTTTAGATAGTGATATGGCTGCCTCTTTCACACTGTATTGGCTCTCTGTTTAGGGCTTCAACTCACATCCGCTAAATTAAGTTAGGAGTTTGATGCAATCTAAGGTATTTGATAGTTTAAAGTTTCTGTAACATGTGTATTCGCTATTTCTATATATTCTGCAAAATTCATCCTCTCCATCAAGGTTAGGCGCTAACACATCATCGAGTCGGCCAACAAATTTAGAACAAACTTACCGACAGGTATTTAATGAAGTATCGTGGTTTTGTGAAATACGCCATCCCAAAGGTACATATGACTTTCACATTTAACAGGCAGCATTTGTAAAGGCTTCTCTGCACTTCACAAGCTGTCCGAACAGTCCTTTCCTTTAACTAATTTGGTCAATATTAAGAATGTTTTACTTTCTTTCAAACGCTTATCACAGATCAAGATAATGCCACGTCGTTGCGTATTATTGTTATGCTGTAGTTGTATTAGAATCATAAACACAAGGTAGACTTTAAACTTGGCTTATATAGAAGAGTTTGAACTGTTACCTTTGTGGTTAAATTTAACAAGCTACTTTCAATACATTTTTACGTCCATAGGTCAATACAGATTCACCTACACGACTCCTGCTGTATATCAATCTCATGGGAAGCTGTGGCCCAAACTGTCAGTACCGTTATTTTAAATCTGCCCTGCAATACTCTATCGCGCAAAATCGTTCTTTGGTGAATGCAATTTTCTTCTATGAACATAATATGTTCGGAGCACATGGACAGCTGAAAGACGCAAGGACACTAGAAGAGACATTTGATATCAACCAGTTGAAGAAAATTGTTAATATTATTTCTCTGGAAGAATTCAACGCTAATTGCAACAAAACAGTCGAAACTCTATTAACATCTCCTAAAGAAGGAAAGCATTTGACCAATGCGTATTTACATGCTGCAAAACTTTATCGTTCTGCTTTCGCTGTAGCACTACCAGAGTACGAACACCTACCGGCAACAACAGATCAACTTACAGAAAGACTTGAAACAGCGTCTTCGATGAACTGTGTTGGAGTTTGGACCCTAAGCGCTGCAGGTCTTTTCACAACGACTATTCAAGAAAAAGTCATCAAGCATCTGGTACCGTCACTAGGTATACGCCATTCAGCTGATAGCATTCGTAAGAATGTCTTGAAGGGACTTCCATACCTTGCAATCCATTGGAGGAACAAGCCTAAAGAATTGTAAATAAATCTAAGCTGATATCGGTCATGCCTCTATTGTGAAGGGTATTTTATGATTAAGGTAGAATGAGTCTCTGTAACAGAAATTTCAGATATCGGTAAATATTTGGTAATTTGTTTCTCTGGTACCAAATTTGAACGGTGACCCCCCCCCCCATTTTTATTCTTGACTTCGAAAGAGGATAGTTGAAAGATTCCTTGAGGAAGATTTGAGCAAAAGTCTAAGTCTTTCAATTTTGAGGCGCATACTACTTTACGTAAAAACGTACTTACTAAACGCAGTAAGTGTGTATCTGGAACTGTTGGGCTGATGTGTGTTAGAAAATATCATCAAAATCAACAAGCGTTTCGCACATCAGACAAATGGCTTCAGGAGAGTGTCTCTGATGCTTCTTTCTGCGAAAAAAGGGCTCCTTATTTTCATGTGTCTGTATGATTGATGCACTCTTTATAACATAGATGACAAGAATATGTATGTGTCTGATATGACAAAATCGGGTCTGTCACCAATTGAGTCAAAAAAGAAATGTTAATCTTTCAATGGTGTGCAATTATTATTAAAAAATAATGAACCATTCCCCCTAATGCAGTAAAATATGAATATGCAACCCCACGTGCCATAATGAAGATACTACGAAATTAAATTTGAAATCAATTTTCTTTAAAGATGGAAAAATATTTGGACTCTCATGCTTTTTCAATTCTCTGATCTACTACCTGTGGGGTTCATTTTGACGCCGTTTGAGTAAAGAAAACTTTCACCGCCTTATTTTTTTATATCAAAATTTCATTTTACCCAAAAGAGTTAACAAGGGGATGGCGGCCATTTTGAATTTCATATGTCAGTAAATCTTGTGTAATTTGCTTCTCCAGTTCCATAAATTGCACGGTGACCCCCGATTGTTATTATTGATTTTGAATATGAATATATGGTTCAACGATTCCTTTGGGAAAATTTGAGCGAAACTCTATACTTTTTAGGCACATATTACCTAAAGGATGAATTACGTAAAAATTAACTATATAATTCTCCCGGGACACCATTTGTTCTCACACTACCTAACCTGTAAATTACATTAAGTATAAACTTACTTAATCATGCACATACTTGGCCATACGGTAGAGTGGAAATGTCTCTATGACTTAATATTTCTCCTAATAACTTTAGGCATACATCATGAAAGTGTTCTACATTATTTTCGTGGTTTTGTGCAGACAGTAAAATAATCTTGGTTTCGTTTCTTACTTTTGGATATGACGGTAATTTCTTGTCAAAAATTTCATTGGTTCAAGACCATTTTCTCACATTCTATGAGTAAACTAAAACACATTTGGAATATTTTAAAACTAAAAATGAACTTTTTAAGTTAAAACCTAAATCGTATATTTTGATTTTATTTACTAGGGACATGTTAAACCAACCTCTATGCCTAGAACATGACGTAAACTATTATGTTATTCACATAGACGATTTCCTACTTGTATTCTACATTACCAACAAGTCATTATCATAATCCCCAGTACTTTAGGTTTGTGGAAAATATTTTAAAGCTGAAATTGCGATGATTTAATCGCATTGCTATTGCATCATAAAGAAATTGGACCATTTTTTATATTCACTGCACAAAGCTTAATCGATTTTGTTTTGAATAATATATATTTTTTGCAGTTACCAAAAAAAAATGTGAACATGTCGACAGTGGTGATAATAACAGATGTGAATACTACACGCGGGACCTTGGATTAATGATGAATCTCACGGGAAATATTGCTAAATCTATTCAGAATTTCATGAACACCAACAATTTAACACAAGCGTACGTCGCTATCCACCTATCTCAACGGTAAGTTCTCGAAATACCCTTCTGCTGATTCACTCTTTGGCGTCCCTTATTTAAGCAATAAGGTACCCCTCCCGCCCATAATGGACGAAAGCAAACTTTGCAAGACAGAATGTACGAATCGAAGTCAAGTACAGTGCAAAGTTTGCTTGAGTCAATTATAGGCCGGGAGGGGGTTCATAATTGCTATTATTTCATAGTTTGGGCAATGTCAGTGAGTTTGCAGATTATGAAAACGAATACAAAAGCGAATGTAAACTGAGTTTGAAGCCAATGAGCATCGCCTGGTATGATCGTTCCTGAATCTCTATACTGCATACATTTAACTATATTCCTCATTCACTGCACTGGACATGCACGTTCAACGCACAAAAAATGAGCAGCACATATATGGTTCAAATTGAAAATAAAAAAATATGTTCGAAGGAAATGAAAAGTAATTACATTCTTATCGTCTATATCCAGCTTGAAACATCAAATTTCAATATCATGTCATTCAAAGAGCTCAAAGCACGTGAAATGCAAGGCAAACAAAGAACATATTTTTCATTAATACGAATATCGACATCAAGGCAGCGAGCTTCATATTATCAGCTGATTGATGCGATCAGTATCACACACAAAAAGACATTATATTCGCTAGTAGCGCAACATTCAATTACAGACAATATCAACAGAGTTCTGCAATGTCGTTCAAATGTTTAGATTTTATTAATAATTGCGTCAATAAATTTGATTATGGCTTCTTTAGGAGAGCTAGCGAATTTTGGCGATGGGGAAAACTCGATGTAAACGGGTGCTTGAAAGGTAAAGTTGGCAAACATACTAAAGAGGCTGAATTTAGGTGGGCAACCGGAATTCAGACTTATACTTTTTGAGGACATGTTTCATCGATATCTCGCGATCCGCACGCAGTCGCCACGTCAAATATCGACCGTTGGCATTAAAAAATGTGTTTTAAAAATGTTACCAAGAGGGAGTGCCACTACACAGTACTAGAGATTTTTCCATAATACATCATGATTTGTACCAACTTCCCCTGTGAAGTCTACTATGTCTCCCATATGTAGACACATTCCTCGACTAGTTGTAAAAATTCTGGAAACGTATTTTTAATAACACCTTTCTTCTCAATTCCCATCTTAAAGGATTAAGAAAATTGTGCTTAATTGAGAGAAGAGAAAGGATTTTTGTAAATTTTCCACTGATTGTGTCCTCAGCCATACAGAATAAAGTGATAGAAGTAGGGAGACTAGTTGCACCTGTTTTTATGAAACAAAAGGATATTGATTTTTTCCAAATAGAAAAGACAAGAAATTTACATGCTTTTTCAGAGAATGACCCCATCAGTTTGCCCTAACTTGCTTCCCAAAAGTATAATATTTGTAGTACCTGCAGAATGTGACTTTTATGGTAATTTAATGGTTTCTTTGAAATATATACCACAATATTTCAACGTACTTTTAATAAATATAATTAATCAATTATTTTGAGACGTCACATTATTACTTTTATACAGAACTGAAAAAGTTATAAGAAACTAACGTCGTTGGTACAAATCAAACAGCATTGTGGGTAATTTATTGTACTATGCACTATACATGCTATAAGGGTGATCAAGATGCGTGCTACGTCATCATAGCTGCAAACAATAGAAAGCGCCGTCTACGACGCGCGCGTCCACTTTACGGGACCGTGCTCACTGTAAAAATTACACCGTGGTTATGACGGAAACGTATCTTCATACAACTTATTGTCAGAGCTTTTAGCATAAAAGCGGACTTTGTTAGTGATGATTGAATGATCTTTATATAGTCTTCGAGTTGAACGTTTTTAATGTTTGAATGTCGATATATTTACAGTATTTAAAAATAATTTGAAAGGACATATTTCTCATCAAATTGTGATTTCTCCCATTTCACATTTGGGGAGATTGTGATGTTAAGTGACGTAGCATTGTAAATAGCCTTGTGACCCCATATTTTTATTTGATGCATATAATGTGCAATATCTGAACAATAATTTATATGAAAATAATCAAAATTGTTTGATTGGAAATCTAAATAATTCTACAAAGTATGGATAATGCGTGGTCATTACTTTTAAGTTTGCAACGGCTTTAAATGTTGTTATGGAAGGCCTGAGAAGTGATGATTTAAATTGTTATGCACATTTTCAGCGAAAAAATTGCTAAAACTGTCATTTATTATCCAATGTGGTTCACATGTAAATAAAACAAATGTAGCATTTCAAGAGAGGAACTGAAAGTAAATATATCGGGTAGGGCAACGCTACGGGATATTCATAATTTCTGTTATTCCAATGGGATAAAAGCGGGTGTATTTCAAATTCTTCTAGCTGCCAATTAATGTGATGACATTTTTTTTTTCGTAATCTCATCCTCACATATAAGTCTCACTGTTTAGAAAAAAAAACGAAAATTGTTGGTAAAAAATTTAGTGGATCGATCACCCTTAAATTCAACATTTTTGTTTCGTTTAGGTTTTGTTTTTTCCTGGTGAATATGGAGTAATATGTGAACAGCTAATTAATTTGAACATGAATGTACGCACCAGTAGTCATAATATTCACTGTCGCCTCGCAGTGACTAGATGTATTTTCCACTCGTTTACGTCAGCGATGAATCGAAAAAAAAAATAAAGAAATTTACCTCGGAATACTCAGACTCCCCGTTTTGTTTGTTGCAATTTTCCAGCGTACTGAGTTCGGTTTCACCTACCTATATATCAACGAAGCGAGTCATATTGTAAACAATACATTACTGAGTACTGCATAGTATCGAAGGGGAGCTGAGCGCGAGCCAGACGGAACAGACGAAAAGTTCACCCGGAGGACTCAAAAATTTTGATAAATAGCACAGAAAGAAATTATTATCGATATTGTACACCATTATCAAGATTTATCGTTAAAATGTATTGCAGGTTTACCCCATAATTTCCCTCCTTTAAAAGCGCCAATAGTTGCTAATTTTATGCACTATTTTCATGATTTTATTTTCAAACCAAAGTTGATTCGTGTAATGTTCGAAATGAATGACGTGTTGAAGTGTCACTGCTAGCTGATTTGGACCATGCCTACAAGTTTTAACAGGCTTAATAATAAACGGGTTCCTCGCCCATAAAATGGCGCCCTCACGGGAAAATACAAAAAAGCAGTATTTCCTACACATACACATCGTGATCATACCAGAAACAAGCATGATGGCATTTACGTCAATGCACAGCACTGGAAGGCCAACATTTTGTTGTTTTAATCTTTATTTCCTATGTCATATGATTCGTTTTTGAAAATGGCGGGAAATCTAAAATGACGTTAAAACCTTCGAATTTACGAATTTACATGCCACTTTTGACACTCATGGCAGCGTTATACACTTTTCAGACTCTAATGGGTCTTATTCAGAGAAAAATCTTGGAAAACTAAGGGTATTTTGAGATCGGTCTATTTAACATTCGCAGCTATTGGGGCTTACCCACGCCTTTATTTGTTTATAAATAAAAACTTGTATTGTTATGCTGGCTGTTTTATAAAGGGGTACATTATCAGTAATAATCAGGAGGTAAAACGGCACAAAATTCACTGGTATTGACAAAGTTATAATATAATATAATATAATGTAGATTCATAACCCAAGTAAACACCACAACGCGAAAAAGTTCACCGAACTAATTGTTGGACCTTGTGACATGAACGCTGTATATAGGTATTTACGTTTTGTATAAAATTTAAATTCGAGACAACATTCCTGATGCTACATGGTAAATTAATCCATTGTTATGATGATATTGAAACTATTTTCAGAGTCTTTAGCTCAAATGGTATATGAACAGAAAAAAGCACGTAGAGTGTTGTATCTATAGATAAGGACACTATCTTGATAAGGACACTACTGAGTCATTTATCCTCGCATTTGTAACATCTCAGTTAGATTCTTATAATAGTCACTTGTATGGAATTAACAGAGATCAGCTGCATCGTTTGCAATCTCTTCCAAACGCCGCAGCACGTTTAATCAGCCGTTCTCACAAATTTGATCATACTACGCTTGTACTTGTGATTTACATTGCCTGCCTGATAGAGTACATATTAAGTTTAAGATTTACTACTTTCTTTTTAAGTAAATAAGTAACTGCTTTTAAATTTACTAGAAGTTTTGCACCTGTGCATTTGGCAGAGCTGATAGAGCAGTGTGTTCCTTCCAGAGATCGCCGTTATGCAGATAAGTTACATCTAATTCCACTTCGCGGTAAATTCAGTAAGACATGCGGCCAGAGTGTCTTTTCAGTGTGCGCGCCATCTTGTGAAATATTTTTCCTGTAGAGATTCGTACGGCAAGGAATGTTGAGTATTTTGAACGCGATTTAACATGAATTGTAAGTGATTTGTTTATGCTTTGCGGTACATTTTCTTCACCGCAGGACTTATCGTGTGGTGTGCCCGTGCTGCTTGCATTAAGTATTTTGCAAATGTTGCATATGTGTTCTGTACAGCGCACTATGAGTTATGTGTGTATGGCCATTGTTAAGAAATTTTAATAACAATCATAATATTTTTCTCAAGGGTACAGTTACAGACAAAGAAGACGCTCCTTGGCCATGAACCATCATATGCATCAAGTTTGGTTTTACATATGCAACCTTTTGTTCAACTGAAAGCGAGTTTAATTTCTCAAAATGCGTGACATCAATGTGTGTGCGGGGAAGCAGATCCAAAATAAATCTGAAATTTTGTTTTGTGCTCTCTAAGTTGTTGTGATGCATTAAGCCCTGAATAAGAGAAGGAGCATGCATAGTCGTAATCAAATTATTTAAAGCGTAATACGAGATTTAGCCTAGAAATCGCTTTCTCCACATAACGTGTCTGGTTGTACTGTCGCCCTTCAATCTTCGGTCTAAACCAGACAAATATTGGCATAACTTAAGCACTCTCAAATGAAGCATTGTAGAGTATAATATTAAGAATATCTGTCGCGAGGGGCATTCTACACTAACTAACCTTCAGAATGCAATTTTCATTTTATAAGAAAAATTCTATTTATTTTCCGTTTTTATGACAAAAATTTGAAACAACGTTTTGATAGTAATTTTGCGCCCAATCCATTCTGAAATATGTTTACAAAGCCTTTTGTAATAGAAGGCATTATTTCAAATGTTGTCATGTTGTCAATATGATTTCTTTTCCCCATATTTTTTCAATTAATCTTTTTCAATAAAGCTCCCGTTTTTTAATAGTAACAAAATGCGTTCTGCTTTTTCATGTTGGAAATCCGACATATAATTCTCAATGGAAACTAGATAAGTTACTTTTATTTTTATATACTAAACTTGAAATGACATATCAAAATGTAAATTTTGGAACTTTTTTTTTAATTATTTTTTTTAAAAGTAAAGAAGAAAAAGCAAAGAATGTTTCTTATTTTTTAAAGTTATTTGAATTTTTCATTTATCACTGCATGGATTTGGACCGTGACGCTGGATACACGCATTGTGCACGTCAATAATATGTACCCACACTGGCATTGAGTAGACAAGGCTTATGGCCTGTGGATACAATATTTGTTTATGGCCAAGATTAAGTCATGCTCAGGTAACGAGTCAAACACGCTCAATATACGATAATTCTCGAATTTACATTTACAAATAAATTTAATAATGCACGTTCTGCTCTCTGGCATTTATGAATTGCGTAATACGTTCCTTGCTTGTAGAGACGTGTAATATCAAATTTATTTCGCCTGCGTTTATTTGAAGGGCTACTGGTATGTCGGTTTGTTGTCTTATGGTTGAGAGACGATTGTTCGAAGTGACGAAGTTGAGTTAAGTCGGTAATTGCAGTAACATACTATTTCAATACCTTCATTTGTACTTAATTTCTGTTTATAAAGGATTTATCTAACACCTAGTTTATTTTCAGACTAAATTGCATATGTGTGAAGCTATTAAAACATAAATGCAGCCCTGGACTGCATATTATTCCCAACGATTTAGCTGTAATCATCGTAATTTTTTTCATTGATCGATTGTTTGGTAGGCTCTTTCCCACAACAAGGGGGTAGGATATTAATTATCGGTACATTATTCTAGTGTACGATGACATTTAATACATCACAAAATCCACATTCTCTCCTTGCAAAAATCAACATTCTCGTTTCAGTACATAGCACACACCAAGTGGCTTGATTCAGAGGTATTGTTTCGAATGTCATGACTTTTATAGCAAATTGTTATCACGGACGGTGTGGCTTTTTGTTTTGTAGGATTTCGTGCAAATACTTAGGAATTTAGGAGTCGCAAGTACGTTTTCTGCGGAAAATATCACAAGTGACATATATACCAAAGCATAAGAATGATCCTTACATATGGTCTCTTGTTGAACAAGAAATCTGCACAAGTAAGTTTACATTTACATATATTTTAACATAAAAAAGAATTGCACTGATAAATAAGCTTACCTCTATGAACTATGCATTTTATGAACCACCGTCCATGCACAGATGAACTAAGTCTAAGCAAAGAGTCTATTCAAAGTTATCTATAAACCTGTTAAACACAGCACCTTCCAATTCTTGTTATCAATCTACCTGATTTACCGATTTCTGCAATTCTAAATGTCATGTGTTACCCATTTAGAAAAAGTTTATTTTCGACTTTTACTAACCTAAAGAAAACCGGTACGTTGATGCTATTTCACGTTGACACTTGGTTTTGATGCCAGTATAAGTCTACTAATCCGATACTACTACGATGACATCATCTTATACTACATGAAAAATTGTTTTGATCGTTTTACGCTTTAGACGATGGATATCTTTCAAAGGAATGCTATGCGTAAAGTTTTTCAGCAAACATGTTACCTCACATAGAACAAAAAAATGATTCTCCAGGAACATTTCACCCACAGGGTCCGGCGAGCAATATTCGTCTAGAAATTATGAATATGATCAAAAACTGTCTTGTATTAAAACTTTTTTTTTCATTATACAAGCCTTACCTGTGTCTAGTGTGTGCCTATTACTTTACCCTAGCTATCTGTGGATAGTATTTTTTAAGAAAACAGTCTATATCTGTTAATTGCCCTCCCTAATCCCCTTCATTAATTTGTTCTGCCGATCGCCAACGCGGGGGCTTATCGCCCTGACCAAATACCTCGTTAGCAGCTCATAAGGTAGTAGACGGACGAATATTGCTCGCCGGACCCTGTGTTTTACCTTAACGAAATATACTCTTTAATAATTAATTCCATTTTCTTGTCACAATCACTTATTCTTGTGAGGAAACAAATAACGAAGTTCACTATATATAAAATATAAACTTTCACGTTGTTTTAAAATCATTAAAATACCTGTGTTTTTAAAGTACGGCTGAATATTTTCGGCCAGAATTAGTCAATGAAGGCAAAACCAGTTCAGATAAAAGTCAATTTAGTGACGAGACGTCCGGCATTAGTTTAATATATTTATTTTTTATAATGTTGCCATTTGAAATTCCAGTTATTCCCTATCTTTAACCATTATTTTAATGATTCTCTTTCACAGAGAAAAAATAATGAGTTGATTTTGTGTAACGTTCTCTTCGCAGATGCCCAAGTATTTATAGGGCACTACAACAGCACTTGGTCGCGGAGAGTACGCGAGAGAAGGTGGGAAGTATGGCTAAATGCTTGACAATTAAAGATTTTGCAGCTAATCATACGAATGAACTATTTAGCCGTCGTCGCTAACGTGACAGCAAAATGGAAGTACAAATTTTTATCGTTTTATTAAATTTGAAAGCTTTTATTTTTTGAAAGGTGTTAGGCATTATCACATGCACATGTCAAATTTGTCGTCTCCGTACAAAATTACGGGATTTATTCTCTAGTCGTTCTACGTCACGACAACCCGCGTCTATGTCATCAATTTCAGTGCGTTGATCGTCGGTGTGCTCGTAATGTAAACAGACAACATGGCGGCCGATTTTTCTCTTGCGATCAAAATGTGTCTGACGTAAAAATATCGCAAACATTAGTCATGTTTATTAGAGTCTGACAATACATCAACTAGGCAAATTTTTAGAGCTCGTGTTTTAGTTCTATCGCCTATATGCATGGGGGTTCGTATTCGGTATGGACCCCGCCGACGCCTGAACTTTCGACGCACTGTGTACTTTCATGCGGTAGACTAGACCATGGTAGACATACGGTTTCCACTGCAGCAAGGGGGTCAAGTGCGGTGTTCATGTAATGAAATCGATATTTTCACAGACTACGACTTAATGATCCGAACAATGTAAACACAAGACTGTACCGCCTGTATATTCCGAAGCCGTGAATATTTTGCGGAAACAACGAATTCGAAGCTGGTAGCCTTACCGTGGATTCCGTAAGCATTTCAAACAGGGTCAGGCGCGACGTTTACAGTGTTCGCGCCGTCGAGATTCAGTCGATATTTGTTCCCGAAAAATAGCGTATCTTCGTCTGTGACATTTTCTTGGCCTATGCTAGTCTTAAAATAGTGTATAACTTCGGGGAAGGTACGTGGAGACCGAGAGGTCCTCTGGCATTTGCTTCATACACGAACGAACGTGAACGCCGTATTCGTCGCTCACGCACGCTACGGACGACTGGAATTGATTGATAACTTGCGCACGGCGTACTGATATTATTCCTAAAGTAGTTCAAACGTTTAAACGCAGAGTCGTCATGGGAAACGTCTTTTATTTTGCAAAAATAACGAATTCTTGGCTTGTGTCTTCGACTCGTGTGACACGGTCAATACATCACTCGTATTTTCCTTCGCTGAACGAAGAAATATCAGGAATAATATCTAATTATTTCTAATTGAATATAATTTCTTCTTCTAATTCTTTACTTTCCTTTTCCATCATATTTTACGAATGATACTGAAATCTGCGAGGAATATCCTACAATACGTTGGTGTTCGGCATCAGTGACTCTTATTCAGACGTTTACAGTGTTCAATTATATAGTCGTCGCTGTTGACAAATGGATTTCTATCTTGTTTAATTAGTTTTTTGCAAAATGAATTTGCACCTTGCATGTACATGAATCTTGTTCCCAAGCCAGATGTTTTTAAAATGATGCGGATCAATTGCAAAGTAAATGTATGCAATGTAGGAACTAAATTACTGATTAAATTTTATGCTGCTGTCAGTGAGTCCATCTGGCCAGGAAGGGTCGCGAATTTCATCAACTTTGGAGAAAACAACATCTTCGCAGACAATGACAACCTAACACAGTAATGTGTGTGTTCCCTGAATGACCAGAAAGCATCATCTTCTCTGAACGAGGCCAAACTGAAAAACTTCTGACAAGAATAAATGTAAATCAATTAATCCAAAAAGTTCACTGAAGACAATAAATGAATGGGTGCTTGTAAGCTCCCACCATACAAAGATGTTCTGGTGCAGATATTGGCAACGTACAACTGTATGGCACCTCTATGGAA
This sequence comes from Ptychodera flava, assembly GCF_041260155.1. NCBI lineage: Eukaryota > Metazoa > Hemichordata > Enteropneusta > Ptychoderidae > Ptychodera > Ptychodera flava. Next base: position 6,008,409 of record NC_091934.1, on the reverse strand, counting down.
ACATGCACTTCTTAGATATAGCCAAAGGCACCATAGAACTTTTGGCCACGCTGGAAAGAACGTGATAAAGTTTTTCGCTATCAATCTGGTTTACCAGAAATCAATGTCAATTATCTCCCTCTGATCATTTTATTACAAGATGACGTTGATAACAAGGTGGATGAAGAGGAGAACGATTATGATGACGGCGACGACAACAAAAGTGTAGTATTACTGATTCTGAGGGTGAAGATGACAATGATGATGATGTAACTGAATTCTGCAAGTCTATAATAGGAAGCGAACTCTATGTTCTGTGATTTCCAATTATGTTTGCTTTTATTGGGAAACTGAAAAATAACAATTATTACAAATAATAGTGTAGAAAAACTGTTATTGAATTAGCAACAAATACTTATTCGGCCAAAATAATTGTTTTGACCAATTTTTTAAATAATGGTGGCCAAAGATTTACAACCCTATCATTTCTCATTCTTTACTTCCTACATAATCATGCGTGTATGTGTGGTACCCTATAGTCATCAAAAGTGGGTAAATGTATAATGCTTCAGTGGTGGCATTTTAGTCAAGGTTAACTGTTGTCCAAACGTGAAATAAAAGTTCCCAAACAGTTGCCAACAGTCATCTGTAAACATAGTGAATGGATCTTATATTATGTGATTCAGTGCTCTTTTTAGCATGCGTGTAAGTGAATGTCCATAACCTCATAATCGGTGGTAGCGATCGGTGGTAGGCTATGGAATTGTGACTATTTCACCAGTCATGCTTGCTAACAGTATATACTAGTAGATTGTTTTTAACAATCTATCGTCAGTGTAACCTCCACAAATGTATAATCTCCACAAATGTAATATCAATCACAATTGTAATAAAATGCACCCATAAATGTAATATCGCCCATAAATGTAACAAAAATCAACCACAAATGTAATAAAAACACCAACCACAAATGTAATAAATGGTAACCATAAATGTAATAAAAAAATCCCCATAAATGTAATACTTGTCAACCATAAATGTAATACTTGTCAACCATAAATGTAATAAATCTATTTTGTCGTCGCAATTGAGGAATTAGCCCTTAAATATTGATCTATGTAATAAGGAAAGCAACTCCACACATTATTCATTTCTTAATTGTTTGCGTTTAGTGTGTTTTGCATATTTGAAAGTGTGTTTTACGTTTCCCTGTTTTGTGTACAGAACTGATTGGCCATGGCTAGACACAGCTGTACTTTGAACGTCAGTGAGGTCTCTACTCCAGAGTGGGATGACTACGATCCTTTAACGCCGTTTTTTCGAAAATTGCCATACTTTCTTAATCAATCGCCTCAAATTCGTCTTCAGTGGATAAATTGTGTGGAATAATCGATAGATTGTCTGTATTCCTATGTTGTCCCATTTGAAGTTTGTTCCTTCACTAGGGATGCCAGGATGTCTATTTTGTTCTACTGTGTTCAAGGTAGTGTTCGTATTGTTTTTTACTAGATTGAAATATATGTTCTCGTCAACATGTTTTGTGTCGTAAGTTTCTGTTATAAGGTTTTATATTTCTCTGTTATTTGTTCTGAGTCATCTGTCATAAACTTTGTGTGGTATCACTGGTTGACGATTATTTTGACCCTTCCTTTTTATGTAATTATCAGTGTCTAGAGCTGCTGTTCCACTTCCATTATCTAACGGTTTGATCAGTACCTCGCCGTTTTCTATTCTGTGTTTCGAAAAGGAAACCTAGTTTCAGGAAAGTATGCAATAACATTACACTAGTCTTATTAAAGTTATTATTTACTCAGGGCATTGATAAACAAATGATCACATATGCAAGTTCAAGTTTATTACATTTATGGTTGAGTTTTATTACATTTATGGTTAATTTGTTTATTACATTTGTGGTTGATTTTATTACAATTGTGGTTGATATTACATTTGTGGAGATTATTACATTTGTGGAGGTTACAGTCAGCTGGTATGCTGAAACAAGACGGCACCAATATAGTGTATTATGCAGAGTCGCATCTGTTCCTCATACAAATAGGTCGTGTGATCAATTCAGTTCCTCAACTCTAAGATTTGAATTTACATAATCTGATCAATGACAACATAATTATGACAGAGATTCATCACATGTTCCAAAAGACACAGTTGGGAATGATGCCTGATTCTTGTCATTCTGAATGTGAGTTTTCAAAATCCAAATGGCTAATTGTTTGTCCTAATCCAAAGTGCAAACTTATGGCAGTTACGATAGTAAAAGTAAGGTTTAAATCACTGCCAGGACTTGCTACAATAATTTAACAACTCTGTTTCTCTACTTGAACTTCATATATGATGGCTTGAGGTGCAGTGCTAGTATATATATCTGATGTTTTTGAATGCATTGTAATGGCATGTTCTGAATGCGATGATAAAATGTGGTGCAAAAAGTGACCAGTGCTATTTAAAGTCACTGGTTGTAGGGAAATGTATGTTATTGTTAATGAGAAAGACAATTTTGTGAATGTCTTGAATGTCTGTAACAATAGCAACAATAGTAGGATTTTATTCACATTAAAAGCTGATTCAAAGATTTTATTTCACTTCACAGCGCACACATTGTTTTATTTCCAATATTATGTGAGTCAAGAAGAGTAATTCTAATGAAAAAAATAAACACAGTTGGGATAATTATGTGATTAATCAAAGATTAGTAAGCATGAATTATCATGTTAAATTTTTAGATCTAAGTTACAGAGGGACTTATTCCTGCAGCTTGGTCATTTCTGTCACCTGTGTTTCTATGGTTCAACATAGGAGGAAAAACGCTATAAACGCTCCGGGCTCAAAATTACGTATGGCCGACTTTGCGCCCTCGAGTGCGTTGTGTTTCCCAGTTCTCATCTCTAATCTCCGTAAAATACACAAATCCATTGTAAAAACCACGGGGGGGGGATTCGATAAGAAGCATCTCGGCTTAGGTTGGCCCACGATGGGTTTCAGTATTTGAAAACGTTTTCAGACTTGAAAACGTTTTTTTTTCTATATATACCAATAAAGTTGAATTGATTTAGGGACTCAACTGCAGTGAAGGTTATTGTTTCTCACATCTTCTGACAAAACAGATTCCTATTAACTGTTTGTCATATTAGATGATATTCAAAAGTGTTCACTTAATGAAAGTCAAGTGCCATTTATGAAATCCGTAAAGACATTTAACTTCACAGGCAATGCTAAGTAATGTGAAGGCTAAACTACAACTACATCAACAAAACACATAATTGACTCACATAGTTATCCCTACTTTGTCGAATTATTTCATCATTAAGTCTTTAACTATGGATATTTAAAATATTTATCATATTTAAAGCCATGTGTGGTTTATGTGGGTTAATTGCATCATATACTGGTAAAACATATTACACAACGAAATGTGTCAAACTGAAATAATAAACAAAGACAAAAGAGAAGGAAGGCAATCTCATATCTTTATGATCAATTTCAAAAATATAAATACAAATGTAATTTAAAATATCGAAATGAAACTTGAAGTATGGTTTAATAGGAAAGAAATAAAAACTAAAGTATATCACCCAGTATGTTATTCATGCTACTTTACTTAATCTAGCGGAGGATATAGTACATCTACCTATTTTTCGCAAATGTGCAATCAGCAAAGAGCGGTAGTGTATCCCAAAAATCCAATGCTAACATGTTTGTTCTTGTTCACCAGATCCGATCCTAAATAACATCACAATAGCATTTAGTAGCTTGGTGGGGTGCACGGTGAGCCCTTCCAGCCCAAGCACTAGTGAAATTTCTCTTACAAATATTCCAAACCCCTCCGAAAGTTCGCACCAACGTATACAAGATTTCTATTATGACTGATCCAGCGAAACACATCAAAACTAATAGTGCCATTGCGAGATAAATGATAAATGCATCAAATGCATCGTGCTAGCCATGAATTTTATCATTCAGTTTCATTTTTCGGCGCAGCCTTCGGGCTCGTAAGTTTAATAATATGAGGTTATTACGAAAATACCGCAAAGCGTGCTCGAGGACAACGGCGCAGAGTATCGGTCGACGCGAAGCGGAGGGCAATGCACGGTGCCAATGTCCTAGTGCATCCTTTGCGGTATTTTCGTGATAATCTTATTATTATACATCTTACATTCTTGACTGGGGCATCAAATTGTCAGAGTAGTGACCGTTTTAGTGCAATGTCAACATTTTTTCTTCCGATTTATAGTGCAAATGTAGAACGCTATCTCAGACGGCTTCTGCAAGCTCTGGAGTGTGTGTACTACACACGTACGTACAGAGCGCGCGAGGCTGAACAAACTGACCAGGCCCTAATATGCTCACATGCTGGAAACAAGAGAAAAAAGTTCTTTGGTTGGTAGAGTGCGCGTGCACTTTAGGCAATGAATTTAAGTTGGTTTCAGGTTATGAGAGTTGGGTTCGTTTAATTTGTTTGTAATATTTTTAAATAAACCCTAAAATAAATCAGTGACATTTCAATAATCTACAAGTCCGAAATTAAAAACATATTACCTAATTTTGACTTTGTTTCATAAGTATGTTTAAGTTCCCGTTCCTCAAGCGTTTGCTGTTGAACCTGGAAATTTCAGTCCTTATTGACATTCACTTGTGAAAGGAAACTGCCGTCTGAAACCAATGGCAACAAACTAAAGCCATTTCCTCACCAATATGGACACATTGTCTGAAATAAACTTTAATAATAATAATAATAATAATAATAATAATACAACAAGCGACCTAGCGGTCGAAAGAGCTCGCTGTGTTATGCAGAAATCTTTGAAAGCTCACGTAAAGATGGTCTGACCAAGAATGGGAAAATAGCTACAAAATACACAATCGAAGATTTCATCATAAGTTGGACATATCAAATTAATATCATCCCTAAGAACGTGTGTAGCAAATATCAAAGCTATCAGGCTGGTAATATTTAGACACACATTTTCTGTCGCTTTCAGCTTTAATTTTTCAATTTTGTAAATAAGGTTGCATTGAATTTACCTAAGAATCGCCAGAACGATTCTGATCCTTACGTCAACTTCTTCGACACTGAGAAGAAACTTTATTACTGTGGCGCCCTCTATGTGCTGTTTAAAACATGCTACGGCACAAATGTCTGTTACTGATACACTGGAATTAGTGTTCTCAGAGCCACTAGTATAATGACAGATTCGGCAAAGAAGGATGCAAACCTCTCATAGCTTTGTTTACATTTCAAAGTTCACTCAATCAAGGAGCTGGAGTTCGAGCGTGTCCACCGCCTTATCCACGCACGTAGCCATCCGAAGCCAATTATCGCAAAGTTCCTACGCTATAAACAGCGTGAAAAAGTTATGCGTGCGTTAGCGAGGACTTTACCCAGAATGTTCGAGAAACTCGGAGCATACTAGGCAGATTTGTGGAGGAAGCTCGGTCAGCCGGAAAAATGGTGAAGATAGTGTATGATAAAATTAAAATTGACAACATTGTACCCGTGTATGATGAAAGCACAAAGAAGATTCGCCCGTTGAGTGGTCAGCGAGAGACGGAGAGCGAAGTACAAGAGCGGTAAAGATTGTTGATTCTGAACGAATTGTTGACTCAGAGTTGTCGTTTTTAGTTTGGAATGTCAATGGTAAGTTCAATAAGCTCGGTAATAGTGACTTTCGTGAGTATATTAGTTCATTTGATTAATATGCCCTATGGAAACGTGGTTATGTAAACAGTCTGATGTAAGCCTATAGATGACCTTAAAAGCATGCATAAAGAAGTGTAGAAGGAGCAAGAACGCGGCAATACGGAAGGGCATCTGGTGGTATTTCAGTCTTTTTCCGGGAAAATAATGTTTGTAATTTTGAAGTGAAATTTCTCACTAGTGACCATTCTCAAAATATTTGTTGGACGTTGATTACAAAAAAGAGTCAACCTGTGTTACTAATTGGTACAATTTATGGACCCCCTGAGGAATCAGATTATGCTGAAAAAGGCTTTTTTGACAAGCTTGAAAATGATATGATCAGATTGTCCTCTTATTCTAACTGTGGAATGGTTTTAGCGGGATATTTCAAAGGGCGAAACGGAAACAGACCTGATTATGTCGAAATCAGCACTGATTACTTACCTAAGAGAAACTCAGAGGATGATGGGGTAAACAACTACGGTTTACAATTATATATTTTTGTTCTCGTACTGGATTTAGTATAGTGAATGGAAGGATTGGTCAAGATAAGGATATTGGCAATTATACGTATATTTCGAAAGTTTTTACAGCTGTATGATTATGTTTTTAGCAATGGTGATTTATTTTCAAAATTAAAGGATTTCAGTGTTAACAATCGCATAGACTCAGATCATTTGCCTTTAGAATTTGTTTGTCACTTTCAAAGTATCCCACATCATCATTACCAGAACATTCAAACTCATCCTACCGATACCTTTAGGTTGAGATGGTCTCCAGAAAAAGATAGTTTTCATTGTAATTTAGCTCTCAAATTGGCTTGCAGCGTCTTCTAAATAGATTTTCTGATAATTGTAAGAAATGGAGAATGACTGTGAATCTTACCAAAACCAAAATTATAGTGTTCCGTAAAGCTGTTGGCCTAAAGAAAAGTGAGAAATGGTACTGGAGTGGCCCGAAAAATGAAACTGTTTAAATATGCAACTATTTAGGTGCAATATTTTCCAGTTCTGGTGTATGGTTTCAAGCACAAAATTTTATCTCAGAACAGGCCAGAGAATCCTTGTTCTCTCTTGAAAGTAATCTTTATGAACTGGATGGATTATAACCATACATTGCATTTAGGGCGTTTGATTGTAAAACACTTCCAATTTTACTTTATGGTAGTGCGCTACGGGGAACACATGACTCTTTAGATATGGAAAAGATTCATCATAGATTTTGTAAGTTTGTTTTAGGAGTACGTACAAATGTTGCACATTCTGCAGCAAGAGGACAGCTAGGGAGACACCCTGTTCGAATGTATATTTATTTAGATACCCTTCGTTTATGTTTTAAATGTATTCACATTGATTCACCAGAGATTGTCAAAGATTGCTATAGATACCAATAAGATAGGGCAGAAAAAGGGTATTATTGCTGGAGATTTTTGTGAAAAACTTGTTATGTACATTTGAATTTGCAGATATATGGGCTAATCAGTATCCGTTAACAGTAATCTTTTTAACTACAGTTTAAACAGAGATGTATAGATATATCCATTCAGGATTAGCACGCTGAAGTTACAAAGTAGTTCGAAACTAAGAACGTACTGTAAATTTAAGAATACTTTGGCATGTGAGACGTATTTAAGTTGTATCAATGATACCATCTATAGACTAGCCCTATCTAGATTTAGATTGTCATCACATGACCTTATATTGAAGAAGGAAGGAAACATGGATTCCATATGAACATAGATTGTGCCAATTTCAATGTGGCTTTATTGTGGATTGATTTCATTTTATTTAATTTGTCCAAACTATCAAGGTATAAGATACAGATTTATTCCAAAATTTTACTACTCCCCAGCAAATAAATGGAAATTTATTTTGCTTCTTCAAACGGGTAAGTCACACACATTAGAGAATCTTGGCAGATACCTTTTTTATTCGTTCAAAAAACGACAATAGCTCTAGATTGATATTACTGAGTCTGTTACAGTTTACATAAAACCTCAAGTGACTGTAAAACTTTGAAAGGTATGTATGGTACTCGAAAGGCCTGTGGCCTATTATAGTACTGAATAAAGTTGATTGATTGATTGATACCGTCATTTGACATTCAAATTGCCGCTACACCCTGTGTTGACTGGATGTAGAAAAAAATATAATTTTCGAACGTGTAAATTTATGCTTATCACCCGATTTCGTGGTTTCCCTTTCTCAGAATTTCTAGATTTCCATAGAATTTAACTCCACTTTGGCTGGGTCCAATTTTCTGAAATGTCACATTATCCTTTTTAAATACTATTTTACCGAAAGACAATTTTGCTTGGCAATTAAATTCTAACATTTTGAATGAGAGGCTTAATACAATTTTAATCACCGTTTTGAGTGTCAGTCTATCAACAGAATGAAAGTACAAAATAAATTAGTAGTTTTTTATACATTTACTCTTGTTCCTAGTGAAATATTGAATTCAGGAATAGTTTTTTTACTTAAGGCGAAGTACTACGAATTACGTCAAAATTAAGTTGTGGTGTCATTTTCTTCAAACTTTGCACAAATATTCTTAGAAGTTTTGCAAGTGCAAAAATGAAATAAAAAATGGGGGTCACCACGCTTGTTTCCATGGAAACAGACGTTAAAATGGCGTCGTTAGAAATAAATAAAAATGATATAATTCACTTAAACTAAAGAAATCAATTATAAAACGCTTAGCAAATGAGTTAATTTTAATAAATACCAAGACATAAGATCCATATCTGTCGAAGGTATAGTTTTTATGATGTTTGTGAAGAAATTTTACCATAAGTATCGATTACAAAATGACGATATTGAAATTACATCATTACATAATTTTCGAACTTTCTTCCTGTCGCTTTGAATGGTGTCATTTTGACCAAACTTGGCGAATAAACTCCTGACATAATACCATTTAGTTTACACTTTTAATAAAAGGGTGTCACCACGCTACTTTTTACAATATCTCCAGGTGAATTGGTAATTTGCGCCATATAAATGGGAGAGAAATGTTAATTTTTCGCTCATATTGAATAAAAACAAGCTTCCTAGGGGGTCAAAATATGACAACTTAAGGTATAGGTCACATGTATTTCTAAGATACTGGGTCAAAAAATTAGGTAAAAGCGCAATTTCAACAATGACAGGTGATGTTAAATACATGCGCTACAAAATAACCCATTTGCGACAGGCTGGAGTTAAATCTGCGCAAAAAACGTTCTTAAGCGTGTGCGCGTCCGAATTCGTCGCCCTTTACCTTAAATTAATTTATATCATAAATACGACAATTGAGGTTTTCTTCCCAACATATATATAACCCCGTCTAGTAAACTTTTCCTGCAATACTAAAGTTAGGATTCACTGCGTTTTGAAAACATAGGGTATGAGGGGGTTTACTTGTCATCTGTGATGGGAAATGTTCATTTGAAAAAACATGTGTTGGTTAAGTCGAGTACTATGTCTCGTCTCGGTCGTTCTAAAGATTACCATCTCTAGTTTTGTTACAAATCACTAACAGTGCATTCAGCTCGGTTTAACGACATACTAATCTAGAGCCTTTCTGGAATCCTTCATCGCAATAGTGCCACATTCGTTCACTATTGATTTGCGAACGTCAACTTAGGCCTATAATTTTATGTGGAAAAATATCACTATGAATGCGATGATTCAGCCTATTCTGGGTCTAAGTTGTAAGTGTGACAACATTTTTCACACCTTTTTGTTAAGGTAAATGCACCTCGGGAAAAGATATTAGCCACTTGTGGGGGCTCATTTCGAAGTCCTTCGAGTAAGGAAAACGTTCGCAATCTTTGTTTTTTAAAATCGAAAATTATTTTTTTTTCTACATCCAGTCAACACAGGGGTAGCGGCAATTTTGAATGTCAAATGACGGTATCAATCAATCAATCAACTTTATTCAGTACTATAATAGGCCACAGGCCTTTCGAGTACCATACATACCTTTCAAAAGTTTTACAGTCACTTGAGGTTTTATGTAAACTGTAACAGACTCAGTAATATCAATCCAGAGCTGTTGTCGGTTTTTGAACGAATAAAAAAGGTATCTGCCAAGATTCTCTAATGTGTGTGACTTATCCGTTTGAAGAAGCAAAATAAATTTCCATTTACTTGCTGGGGAGTAGTAAAATTTTGGAATAAATCTGTATCTTATACCTTGATAGTTTGGACAAACTAAAATAAAATGAAATCCATCCACAATAAAGCCACATTGAAATTGGCACAATCTATGTTCATATGGAATCCCATGTTTCCTTCCTTCTTCAATATAAGGTCATGTGATGACAATCTAAATCTAGACAGGGCTAGTCTATAGATGGTATCATTGATACAACTTTAATACTTCTCACATGTCAAAGTATTCTTAAATTTACAGTAAGTTCTAAGTTTTGAACGACTAGTACTTCAGCGTGCCAATCCTGAATAGATATATCAAAACATCTCTGTTTAAACTGTAGTAGAAAAATATTACTGTAAACTGAACACTGATTACCCCATACATCTGCAAATCCAAATTTACATAACAAGTTTTTCACAAAAAAATCCCCAGCAATAATACCCTTTTTCTGCCCTATCATATTGGTATCTACAGCAATCTTTGACAATCTCTGGTGAATCAATGTGAATACATTTAAAACATAAACGAAGGGTATCTAAATAAATATACATTCGAACAGGGTGTCTCCCTAGCTCTCCTCTTGCTGCAGAATTTGCAACATTTGTACGTACTCCTAAAACAAACTTACAAAATCTATGATGAATCTTTTCCATATCTAAAGAGTCATGTGTTCCCCGTAGCGCACTACCATAAAGTAAATCGGGAGTGTTTTACAATCAAAAGTCCTAAATGCAATGTATGGTTATAATCCATCCAGTTCATAAAGATTACTTTCAAGAGAGTACAGAGATTTTCTGGCCTGTTCTGAGATAAATTTTGTGCTTGAAACCATACACCAGAACTGGAAAACATTGCACCTAAATAGTTGCATATTTAAACAGTTTCATTTTTCGGGCCACTCCAGTACCATTTCTCACTTTTCTTTAGGCCAACAGCTTTACGGAACACTATAATTTTGGTTTTGGTAAGATTCACAGTCATTCTCCATTTCTTACAATTATCAGAAAATCTATTTAGAAGACGCTGCAAGCCAATTTGAGAGCTAAATTACAATGAAAACTATCTTTTTTCTGGAGACCATCTCAACCTAAAGGTATCAGTTGGATGAGTTTGAATGTTCTGGTAATGACCATGTGAGATACTTTGAAAAGTGACAACAAATTCTAAAGGCAAATGATCTGAGTCTATGCGATTGCTAACACTGAAATCCTTAAATTTTGAAAATAAATCACCAGTTGCTAAAACATAATCATTAACAGCTGTACCAACTTTCGAAATATACGTATAATTGCCAATATCCTTATCTTGACCAATCCTTCCATTCACTATACTAAATCCAGTACGAGAACAAAATATATTAATTGTAAACCGTAGTTGTTTACCCATCATCCTCTGAGTTTCTCTTAGGTAAGTAATCAGTGCTGATTTCGACATAATCAGGTCTGTTTCCGTTTCGCCCATTGAAATATCCCGCTAAAACCATTCCACAGTTAGAATTAGAGGACAATCTGATCATATCATTTACAAGCTTGTCAAAAAGTCTTTTCAGCATAATCTGATTCCTCAGGGGGTCCATAAATTGTACCAATTAGTAACACAGGTTGACTCTTTTTTGTAATCAACGTCCAACAAATATTTTGAGAATGTTCACTAGTGAGAAATTTCACTTCAAAATTACAAACATTATTTTCCCGGAAAAAGACTGAAATACCACCAGATGCCCTTCCGTATTGCCGCGTTCTTGCTCCTTCTACACTTCTTCATGCATGCTTTTAAGGCCATCTAGGCTTATATCAGACTGTTTACATAACCACGTTTCCCATAGGGCATATTAAATCAAATGAACTAATATACTCACGAAAGTCACTATTACCGAGCTTATTGAACTTACCATTGACATTCCAAACTAAAAAACGACAACTCTGAGTCAACAACTCGTTCAGAATCAACAATCTATACCGCTCTTGTACTTCGCTCTCCGTCTCGCTGACCACTCAACGGGCGAATCTTCTTTGTGCTTTCATCATACACGGGTACAATGTTGTCAATTTTAATATTGAACTTACCATTGACATCCCAAACTAAAAACGACAACTCTGAGTCAACAACTCGTTCAGAATCAACAATCTATACCGCTCTTGTACTTCGCTCTCCGTCTCGCTGACCACTCAACGGGCGAATTCTTCCTTGTGCTTTCATCATACAACGGGTACAATGTTGTCAATTTTAATTTTATCATACACTATCTTCACCATTTTCCCGGCTGACCGAGCTTCCTCCACAAATCTGCCGAGTATCCGCCGAGTTTCTCGAACATTCGGGGTAAAGTCCTCGCTAATGCACGCATAACTTTTCACGCTGTTTATAGCGTAGGAACTTTGTGATAATTGGCTTCGGATGGCTACGTGCGTGGATAAGGTGGTGGACACGCTAGAACTCCAACTCCTCCCTGATTTCCAGCTTCTCTTTGATGAAGGTCTTTAATATTACCTCTGCATCATCAAAACTCTCTTCACTATGCTGTTCTACTCCATGGAAGACAATGTTATTACGTTTCAATTGTGACTGTGTCATATCCAGCTCTTCTTCAAACTTAGGAGATCTCTTGCGCAATTCTTTATTGTCCTCCACGAGACTACCGATTGTTTCACTATCTTCATGAATTTCGTTTTGTAAATCCTTCATCTCTTCTGTTAGTTTCATCACTCGTTCATCTACTGCCTTTATTTGACCTGTAATGTCATTACGCACACCCCGAATATCAGTCATGACATCAGCTAAAGACATTCCTTCCTTATCAGTCTCCGTACCAATACGGCCGCCACTACGTTCAGTGACGTTTTGTCTCCGTGCGATGGAGTAGATGAGCTCCGTGATTCATAACTTCGGTTATCTTTCTGGGTTGACCGATTTTTGACTCCCCCTGTTTCTTGTAGGGCCTGGATTCTCTTTATATCCTCAGATAGTATTCAATGCAGGGAAACCAATGCTGCTTCCCCCACAGACTCGCTGGCAGACGTTGAACCCCTGCCGTAGCGTGCAGCAACTGAAGCATCCAATGGCCATATTGGCAGTGGACTTGCCAATCACTTATATCGCATATCGTTTGGAGTGGATATTGCATGTCGCATTTTCAGCTTACCATAAAACTTATTCACAAAGTTACCTTTGTACTTTAACTGTCTTGTAGTAAGTATCGACCAATAAAAGTTCCAAAAATACTGAAAAATTAAGTTTTATAACAGAGCAGTTGTACCACGAGTTGACTGTTCAAAAGCCCTAAAGCGACCTCAAATGACGGTAAATCTTGTGTAACTTGTTTCTCCACCACCAAACTTTGCATGATGACCCCCCCCTCCACAACCCCACCAAAATTGTATACTTGATTTTGGAAGTGAACGCTTCAACGATTCCTAGGGGAAATTTGAGCGAAAGTTTAAATCTTTAACTTTCGAGGCGCATATTACCTTATGGATAATTGCTGTGTATAGAAACTATCACTTACAAAGGAACTGACATTACCGTAAACACCGATTGAACACTTTCCCAGATGTGGTGAAGTTCTACAGCTGTTCAACAATACTAGATTCCTAAGGATGAGTAGTCATCGAAGACATTTTTAGAATATGCGTAAACAGCGACAGTTTTGTCACAGTTAGTATCAATATAGCATCACAACTCTTGTCCGTTTGTTGTTCACGTCGCTAATTACGATGTAAACCTATAGGTCGCATTTAGGTTATACATTTATTTGGCAAAAAATATGGATAAATACGTTTTTTTTCAAAAAAGAATACACGTGTCTCTGATAATACTTACTAAGCATATTTTGGACGTGTACAGTATACAGTAATGAGAAATATCAGCATGTCGATTATATCCCTTTGAAATGTTTTCGTAATTACTCTGAACTCCATTTTAATGTTTCCCATAAGAACGAATGGAATACATTTATCCGGCAAATACATTCAAGCTGTTTCGTATTAGAGGAATCATTTTACAGAAATTATATAGGCACGTTGTGACAGATTCCTATAAATGCGGTACAATGCTATCCAAGAACGAATGCAAAACAGTTATCTGACAAATATGTTCAAGCTGTTTCGTATTAGAGGAACTTTTTTACATAAATCATATAGACTCGGTGTGACAGCTTCCTTTACATGCGGTACAATAATCTCTACAAGCAAGAATCCGAATTAACTGATACTGATATCAAAGGACTAAAATTATATATATATATATATATATATATAGAGAGAGAGAGAGAGAGAGAGAGAGAGAGAGAGAGAGAGAGAGAGAGAGAGAGAGAGCGAGCGAGAGAGAGACAGACAGACAGACAGACAGACAGACAGACAGACAGACAGACAGAGAGGAGAGAGGGAGAGAGAAAGATATATCGATCTATAGATCTATAGAAAGATCAACAGAAAGATAGATAGATAAATAAATAGATAGATAGTTGTTGATAGCTAGCTAGATAGATAGATAGAGTTTCATAATTTTTCTGTTCAACGTTTTCCTATTATCTTTTGTAATGACCCTTAATCCAGTGGTGTATCATAATTCACCCTATATATGTAGAATTCACTGGAGACACTTTTCCTCTGTAAGCCCCAAGCAGTCTCTGAAGTAAGAGATGACTACCAATATTCAATGATTAAAGTACTGGTCTGCTGGTGGCTGGTTTGATCTGGTTGATATAACTAAAATGTTATAATAAGTGGAATAATCATTAAAAGAGTACACTTATACGGAACAGGTTGCCTATCATTTGTCCGATTAATACCCTTGTGTAATAGGCTATCTTCGCAAAGGTTGATGGGTAGGCTTTGGGTTGGATATCGCTGATATTCCATCTAAATAATGAAAATTTCCTCCATATTTTTATTTCAACGGCAAGCTCTCTTCTTCGAAATCACTCTTTCAACATGTTGCTACGAGGCTTCGTTGCAATTCTTACAATGTCAACTTTGATTTACTTATTGTGTTGTTATGGCTAAATATTGATGGTGATCATTTTGGAAGAGGCTACCTACCACGACCAAACTTCAAATTGATGAACGCTGGAGAAAACCGAAAACAAGAACTCCTCCGCCATGAGAGACACAAGAAGAAAAGTAAGCTTATCGACTTCACTGAAGTCGCAGCAGGCACCTTTTAAATCTGTTAGTGTAAACATTGGTTTAAGTAAAAATTGTGTTATTGTGTCTAGCTAGTGATATGGCAGCCTGTTTTACACTATATTGGCTTTGTTTGTAGGACTTCAATTCACATCCGCCAAATTAAGTTCGGATTATATGCAATCTATTTTTTGGAGCTTCTGTAAATGTAAATTCGCTAGTTGTATATACTCTGTAAAATGCATCCTCTAAATTAAGGCGAGGCGCTAACACATCATCGAGTTAGCTAACAAATTAGAACAAACTTACCGACAGGTATTCCGTAAAGTATGATTGTTTTGTGAAATATGCCATCCCGTATCTTTATCTGATACGCAATCCCGAAGGTACATATTACTTTCACATTCAACAGGCAGCGTTCTGCCTTAGCAAACAAGCTGTCGAAAAAAGTCATTTCCTTTATCTAATTGAGTCAATATTAAGTATTAGACATCAAATCAGGTCCAATCATCGTTATCATTCAAGGTAACTATGACATTTACAAGGTCCAAGGAACATATCGAAAATGACAAAGGCAATGGGGTCATCTTGAACCACGAAATAGTGGTGGCACCAGGTGTCCAGAATGGGTAAGCGTACCCTGCCAGCTAGCTGCACCCGTCAGGATTGGTCCCAAAGTGACAAATCCATTGTTATTTGGTGAATTCACCAAATTACTTTTGTGAGTCAAAATTTGGTATGCTGTCACTCATCATTCGAGAAACAGACAGGTCATATTTTGATACAACATCTCCGTATCTACCGTAGAACTTCTTAAATGATTTCACGAATCTACTTTCTGAGAATCCTTGCCGCACTAACTTTTGAGCCAATAGGCTGTGTCTAACTCTGTCTAACTCATATGAATTGCATGCTCAACTGTATCTAAGGAGTTGTGAAATAACACACCATAAGCTGGAGATGATGGTATACTGCTCGACAAAAAAGGAAAGTTTATGATTTAAAAATTGAAATCGTCTCTTTTGTCATACAGCTTAGTATATAGTGTATTTTGTCTAATTTCAAAAAATACGTCTAGGTATGATGCCGAGTCCACACATTTAATTGTTTCTTTTATTTCTAAATAATGTGGGTAGATGTGGTGTAGATAATTGGATATACCAGGATTGTTAAACTGGTGAGATCATCAATATATTTGTGGGTGTTGTTAAATCGCTTGGCAATCCGTTTACACCCAGATTTCTGAAACGATTTCATGACTCTGCTTCATACGAATACAAAAATAAGTCTACAAGACGTGGGGCGCAGTTTGTGCCCATGGGAATGACTATGGTTTGCCTGAATATCATGACAGCAAACTTGATAAATATGTTGTCAATTAGGAAATATAGCATTTGAATCACTTCAACATAACTGTATTAGAGTTTGGCATCGCTGTTGTTGGTGAAATAGCCCATGTTGCGCTTGATGGCAATGTATTCATACCTACGACTACCATTCTTGTGAAAGAAGGCTCTTCTTCACGAGAGATGATAGCCTGTCTTTAAGTTTGTTATGTGGGTTGCTATGTATTACTTTCATACAATACTTATCACGATAAAGACAATGCCACATCGTTGCGTGTCATTGTTATGCTGTACTTGTATTAGCATCATAAACACAAAGTAAAACTTTAACGTGTCTTATATAAAAGAGTTTGAACCGTTGCCCTTATGCTTAAAATTAATCTTATTACGTCCGTAGGTCAATACAAATTTATCTACACGTTTCCTGCTGTATATCAATCCCATAGGACGCGGTGGCCCAAACTGTCAGTATGGTCATTTTAAATCTGCCCTGCAATACTCTATCGCGCAAAACCGTTCTTTGGTGAATGCAATTTTCTTCTATGAACATAATATGTTCGGAGCACATGGACAGCGGAGAGACGCAAGGACACTAGAAGAGACATTTGATATCGACCAGTTGAAGAAAATTGTTAATATTATTTCTCTTGAAGATTCACACGCGAATTGCAACAAAACTGTCGAAACTCTATTAACATCTCCTGTAGCAGGAAAGTATTTTGCCAATGCTTATTCAAATTCTGCAAAACGTTATCATTCTGCATTCGCTGTAACACTACCGGAGTACGAACACCTACCGGCAACAATAGATCAGCTTAGAGAACGACTTGAAGCAGCGTCTTCGATGACCTGTGTTGGAATTTGGGCCCTAAGCAGTGAAGGTCTTTCAACACCGACAACTGATGAAAAAGTCGTTAAGCATCTGCTACCGTCACTAAGTATACGGCATTCAGCGGCTAGCATTCGTGAAAATGTCTTGAAGGGACTTCCATACCTTGCAATCCATTGGAGGAACAAGCCTAAAGAATTGTAAATAAATCTAAGTTGATATCGGTCATGCCTCTATTGTGAAGGGTATTTTATGATTAAGGTAGAATGAGTCTCTGTAACAGAAATTTCAGATATCGGTAAATATTTGGTAATTTGTTTCTCTAGTACCAAATTTGAATAGCGACCCCCCTATTTTTATGCTACATTTTGAAAGAGGATAGTTGAAAGATTCCTTAAGGAAAGTTTGAGCAAAAGTTTAAGTCTTTCAATGTCCAGGCGCATATTACCTTAACTAATATTAACTACACGGAATACGTTTGTATCTGGAACTGATGGGCTAATATGTGTAAGAATATAACATCAAAATCAACAAGCGTTTCGCAAATCAGACCAAAAGTACTCCTTATCCTCCCGTCTCTGTATAATTAATGCACTCTTTAAAACATCGATGACAAGAATACGTTTGTGTCTGATGACAAACAAAGGGTCTGTGACCAATTGAGTCAGAATTATTTTTGTCGTTTTGTGCACACAGTAAAATAATCTTGTAAAGATTCAAAAGACGATCAATTATTGGAATTAGATGCAGTAAATCATGATTGGTTTTGCTTCTTATTTTGGATGTGACGCTAATTTCTAGCAAAATTTCATTGGTTAAAGACCATTTTCTCACATCGCTATTGGCAAACTAAAACAGCTTTAGAAGATTTTACAAACTCGATTTAATTTATGTACCTCGGATATGTTAAACCAACCACTATGCCTTGAACATGACGTAAACTATTATATAATTCCACATAGACGATTGTTCAGATATATTTTACATTACCAACATGTCATTATAAATAATTTCAGTATTTTAGGTTTGTGGAAAACTTGTTTAAGATGAAATTTCCATGAATCATTAACAAATTGTTTCTTTTTTGTATTCACTTCACAAACCTTAGTCGATTTAGTTTGACAAACATGTATTTTTTTGCAGATACAAAGCATTTTGTGAACATGTCGACAGTGGTGATAATAAAAGTTGTGACTACTACAGGCGGGACCTTGGATTACTGATGAATCTCACGGGCAATATTGCTAAGTCTATTCAGAATTTCATGAACACAAACAATTAACACAAGCGTACGTTGCTAGTCCACCTATCTCAACAGTAAGTTCTTAAAATACCATTTTGCTAAAGCTCTCTTTGCCACCCTTTATTGTAGATTAATAACCTAAGTAAAACACCAAAAGGCGGGAAAAATTTAACCGAACTTATTTTTGACCTTGTTACATGAACACTGTGTAATAGCTCTTTATTTTTGTATAAAAGCTCAACTGGTGACAACATTCCTGATGCTACATGGTAAATTATTTAATAGTTATGAAAACAATGAAACAAATGTGAGAGACTTTACCTCCAAATGAGTGACATCAATGTGTGTGCGGGGAAGCAGATCCAAATCAAATCTGATAATTTGTTTTGCTATTTCTATGCGACATTAAGTTGTTGCATTGAGCCGTAAATATAGAGAATTAGCATGCATAATCTTAAATCCAATTATTTAAGCGGTGGTTACAACTAGCTTCCATGGTCAAATAAAGCACTTTACGATATACGATTCAGGCCTAGAAATTGCTCTGCAATAACCTAAACGCATCTTGTTGTATTGTCGCCCTTCAATCTTCGGTCTACACCAGCCCTAGGTAGCTGACAAGGTCTTTTGCAACAATGCTAGTATTTTACGATGAAGACTAGATTGGAACAGTTTTTAATTTATGGCAGCTGGACCCATGAGACTCGACTCGGTTTTACAAAGGTGCAAAGATAATCTATTATTACATATGTACCACAGTTTACTTGTATCGAAGCGCGCGTACTACCGGTATTTGCACTGCAGTGCAATACCAAAAACATTATGCCATTTCACATGTTAATGAGTATTTACCAACTTTGTTTGTAAACACAAAAATTGTCTACAAGATTTCATTTCCTTTTGATTTGGTGCCAGTTATCTTAAAATGGATTACATTACCAATAAAAACTACGACAGAGAAAATTGCAAGTACTTATCGCAGTGTGGGATGAATTGTATTTGTATTATCCGAAGAGCATTTTGTCGTCAGCGAAGCAAAAAGACAACGGCCCAGTCACGGTTATTTGTGATTTGATTCACGGTAGGCGCAGTGGCCATGCATGGCCGCGGCGGCCACAGTTTATTGAAACATTAGCAACTGTGGGTGCATCGGAGCAAATTATTAAACAGTTAACATCTTCAGCGCAATGACGTTTCTGCCAGTAATTTTCTCACCGAACATTCCCTGTAATCAATCTTAAAGAATATTTAGAACGTCGTTTTTGTGTGCAGTTTACTCTTTGTTTGTGTGTCCTACACGTTATCGATAACCGGTAAGCGCTTGTGTGCTATGGCTGTGGCGAAAACAGAAACTTGATCATTCGACTAATTGCGTTTGCCGTATCTTACTCTTAAAATTCTCGTCAAAATCTTTAAGTGTTATTTGCATTGGTAATTCAGAAGAATTTCATACTCATGTATGACATATGATGTAAATTAAAATAATACAATATAATATAATATCATTTCATACCATATCATACATATCATATCATATCATATCATATCATATCATATCATATCATATCATATCATATCATATCATATCATATCATATCATATCATGACCATTTCTTCAGCCCGTTGTTTGATTCCCCGATCCAACCGCATTCCATACGAAACGGATTGGGAAGCTGACCACTTGGAGTTTGTAACAGCGTGTTATTTTGTTCGCGTTTTTCTTTAAGCATTTCTTCGCCAGTCTTCTGAATTGGTAGTTGCATCTCCCAAGCAGCAAAATCAAGGGCAACAAGCATGGCCTTAGTCACGTCTTTACTCAGTTCCCTCTGAAATACATATTATTTCAGAGCAGTGACCGACCAGGTTTGAAACAATTCCGGTGTCATTTGATAAGTGTCATCTACGAATGCCATTTAATGTCCGAATATGAAAAAATGTGAGATATAAAATGATACATCAAATTCTTA
Source organism: Ptychodera flava (assembly GCF_041260155.1). Lineage (NCBI taxonomy): Eukaryota > Metazoa > Hemichordata > Enteropneusta > Ptychoderidae > Ptychodera > Ptychodera flava. The sequence continues at coordinate 5,988,090 of NC_091934.1, read as the reverse complement.
CAAATCTGAGTCACTTAAAGATACACATCTCAAAGTGCCGTAACGTAAGTGTGGAGATCATTCACCTGTATGATGTTGGCGAGTATACTTGCCTGTGGAAACTTTTTCAAACGGGAAACTGTACGCATGTATAGTTGGCGTACTACTGTATGGCTGTATTGGCACAAAGGAGGAAAGTAAAAATTTTAGCGTTTAACTATTTTTAACGACAACAAACAGACACAGTGTACTAACCTTGCAGCTTTGCATCAATCAACAACAAATTTTGGTAACTGCTTCGAAAAACTTCAAAAAACAAAGGAAATGTGTGAGCGATAGAAGTGGCGCTGCGATCGATCATCGTGTGGTTTTGGCACGACTGACCCTGTGACCTTTAATTATTACCCACAATTCGTAGTAAAAATGGCAGACGCGCACCTACTACGCTGAAAGTGTAGAATGGTGTATTCGCTTCGCTCGTGAAAGGACTGCCGCCGAATACACCGCAGCACTCGTCGAAATACCGCTAGTACGGCGCGCTTGCACTCGCAGGTCATGGGGTTCTGTCATATTATCACATGAACCTGCCCGTATCACCACCTGTGTAACGTACACCGGCACAGATAAGAAATCCATATTAGGCCTAAATATGTTCTACGTTATCAACGGGAGTTTTTTCCTGCCCTGGTACTGTTCATACATGCAAGCAGCGACGTTAGCGTGCACGGACCAATCTGTCGTGATCGATGCCATGCTCTCATGACATTTTTACGAAAAGGTGACGCAATAAATCCAGACAAGGAAAATAGAAGGCATGTCCAACGAAATGTCGAGTCGTAAAGCTGTAGCTATTCTCAAGAATCGAATAGGGAATGCCGTCGATCGTTTAATAACTAATGTAACGCGTAAACGTCGCGGCTCCGGTCAAGTCGTACGGCTCAATTTCGACGTCGTACCTGGCGATAAACCCGAAAGCTATACAGCACAAGTTACGGAAAGTTCAACTAAATAATATATGTAAACCTCATACGGTACAATCTTCAGGAAAGCGACAAAGATGGCACAAACACCAAATCTTTCGACGAACAACGTGAATTTCCTTCATCACATATAGACTAATATAAATTTCGAAAATTCTCGATCGGAGTCTAACCTGCAGTGTAGGGCTGTAGCGAAACATACATGTAAGCTGTCGAGTTGTAGCCTGAACTCTGCAGTGCAGCGCTATGTATGTATGATCGAAAGTTGACTCGGACAACAGAACAGAGTTTCCGTCAAGTAACAAACTTATGGAGATATCTTTGGGCGAGATATGTGTCACTGCAAACATCAAAGTCAGTAAGACGTAAACATTGACGACCGAGATCGGGATTGACGAGTTGACACCGGCGGAGACCGGTGACAGCAGCGTTGTGCCCACAAGCATTGCAATAAGGTACAATGTATGTGTCATCGAACGGAATCTTTCTGGCTCGCCTAGGTCGTAAACTTGTGATAGTTTTAAAAGCCACGGCATCTCTAAGAATGAGAATTTTTGTTTACTTCATAAATCTATTTTGAAATATTCTAAATAACTCTGAATACTGTGGCTATCCGTCACTAGCTAGCTGAAAGCCGTATCCGCCGATGGCCGACTTGCCTTGGCATCGGTACAGCGCGAGACAATGACTGACACGATCACATGACCGAATCCGTATGTGTGATTGGTGGAGTTACCATTCGATGTATCAAAATTTCAACTTGATCGGAAAGTATACCTGTAAAATTTGCACATCTCCCGGGTTATGGACCGCTTTACTCATTAAATGAAAGTCATCCGCGTAAATAACACACATCGCGGCGAAATCATGCAATTTGTTACAATAATTTTGATCCATCCACATCAACAGAAAAATAAGAACACTGTTCATGTGATAAATATATAATCCCATGGATAATCAATCAGCTATTAATCTAAACTTTACAATTCTAGGGTCAAACTATTGAGAATTTGTCTAAATTGTTCAGAGATAGATAACAAAGAATCATGAGCATACAATGAAAGATGGCACTTAAAAGCCCGAATACAAAATAGCAGAGGACCACATATCGGTCTTTGTGGAAAACCACAATTAAGTCCCTTTATCGATGAAGTATGTCCATTTACGGTAACCACCTGCTGCATGTCAGCCAGCTATTGTACCAATCAGGAGATTTGTCATTCAAACACCTTGCTTTCAATCTACATAACACGATGATATGATCACCAGTACCGAAAGCCTTCTCCAAATCAATTAAAATCATCCCTGCCTCGCGAATGAGACACGTTTCAAACCCTGTTTGAAACCCGATTGAAATTCATACAATAATTATTATTACAGAGATATTTTCAAACTCAATAGAGACAATGATATGCGCGGTTCTGTTCTCCGGATTGTATGAATTGAGTATGCGTTACTTGCTTGTAGAGTCATGTTTCTGAATTTATTTCGCCTGCGTTTAATTGAAGGGCTACTAGTATGTCGGTTTTATGTATGGTGGTTGAGAGACGATTGGTCGAAAGTGACGATAAGTGTTGTCACATACTATTTTAACACCTTCACTTGCAATAAATTACAGTTTGTAAAGGATGAATGTAATATACGCTTTATTCACCCTTTATATTGCATGGCGACATGATAGCGGCCCCGGACTGCATATTATCCCAACGATGTACCTGTCATCATCATAATTTCTTTCCATTGATTTGTTTGGTAGGGTTTTTTCCACACAACAGGGGAAGGAAATTAACTCTTTCTGCACGTTAACATGCCTACTTCATTTCATACATCTTCAAATCCAGATTTTCTCTTTGCAAAAAATGAACGTTCTTGTTATAGTGCATGGTATACTCCAAGTGTCTTGATTCAGAGGTACCCTATTGCTTCGAATGTATTGCTTTTTATTGCCAATTGTTTTCACGGACGGTATGGCTTTATGTTTTGTAGAGTTTCGTGCAAGTACTTAGGAATTTAGGGGTCGCAAGCATCTTTTCTAGCGAAAATATCACAAGTGACAGATACACTAAAGCAAAGAATGACCCTTACATATGGTCTCTTGTTGAACAAGAAATCTGCACAAGTAAGTTTATATTTGCATAATCTAATATCTAAATAAAAAAAGCATTGGATTAATAAATAAGCTTACCTCTATGAACTATGCATTTAATGAACCATCGTTTCATGCATATATCGTTTAATGTTAAAGGGAAACCTAAGTCCAGCGACATTGACCGTTTATCCCTTCCAAAATCACCCTTGAATAAAATGCAACTCAAATTTGCAACATAATTGCACACGCCGACGACTACGGAGCGACGAAAAGAGACATTGAAGTAGACGACATTTATGGAAATGAGCTCGGAATCCCATGGGCGCGAAAAGGCTCATGGGAGAAGCATGCGTGACGTCATCGGTGATACACGAACGTGTGTGACCGCTTACCAAAGCATTGGAGTCTATGACTGCAGGAGTGCAGTTCTGCACGTTACGACTCTTTAATGCTCAGTAGCATAAAAAATGATTAACTGTTGTTCAGTTGAGTGCAAAAATCACTCAAGGAAGAACAAACGGAGTCAGCTTTTATCGTCGTCCCACAGAACTGCTTTTTCGAAGACAGTGACTAAAGAAAGTCGGGCGAGTTTTAAAATCTCAAAAGATACAAAGTTATGCTACTTCTCTCAGGATGATTGTTTTATAAGGGATTTCGGGACTCTGATACCGATACAAGACGATACTACACAATGCGGTCATCTTGACATGCTGAGTCAGCCTACCGTACTATCGCCGGTTTTAACCAGATATTAGGCTAATATTGGCGATTTCGGGACTCTAAAATCCGAAGACGAAACTACACAAAGCGTCTCTCATCTCGACAGCCCGGATCTGCGAAATCGCCCTTATATACCCGATAAATATAGGCAATTTCGTGACTATACCTGGTAATATTGATATTACAACAAGATACTGGAATGACTTCTTGCCTATTCTCGACCGCGGAGTGACGTCAGTAGGTGAAACACATACGAACGAGGTGAATGAGAGATCAGACGATACAGAAGAGCGAATGATACAGAAATTGTGTGGAAAAAAGCAGAACTAAAAGTTATGTCATTTATGTATATTGAAACTTTGAATATTTCTTTGGTGGTTGAAAAATTCGAACTTCCAACGGCGCTATGACGCAAAAATGACGTAAGAATCCGCAAGTACCCGGATGGCCCGCGGTCGAGAATGATTTGTCTCGATCGGCACGCCGGGTCTGAGAAATCGCCGATATTATATTACCCAATAAATATCAATTGCGCCGGGACTCCTTGGCTAATATCGATATCGATACCAGACGATACTAGATTTACGTGCACTGTGTGGTGTCGGCACGCTGGGGTCTCCGAAATCACGGATAATTTATCCGATAAATATCGGCGACTTGGACATGTGTGTTATTTTATATATATTTTATGATAAACAAAACTGAACTAGACAGAACATTGAACATCACACAGTGCTGTAACATTCCATTCAGAACTGTACACTATGTCATTGAAAGCTATCAAAACTGCATTCTGTACTAACAGTCAAAAAGCAGCACTGTTGATATGCTAAAAATTTGCTGTGCATTATCCCTGCATGCATTCCTATGTTCTCATGTTGTAAGCGCGTTGTTGTTGATGGTTGAATAAAAAAAAAGTAGCAGCAAAAAAAAAAACCGCGTCACCGCATCATTTTTGCATGATGCCTAGGATGAGAAACAAACTATTTTTTGTTTTTTGGCCTTAGCGAGCAGACGTTTTCCTAATCTCGCGCTGGCTTTGTGTACGAATGGAACGTATAGCAACGCCGTAGCAAGATAGAAACGTCGTAGCAACCAGAATCGAGGTAGTTCAGAAGAGGCACGCGATGGCCAATATTTGGGCACCGACCTGGTTTATGATACGTTAAAAATGCATGAATGTGAGGGCGTTTCCCCATAGCTTTACACAGGTACGTGAATGGAGGATATGATAAATATGACTTTCTTCACATAAAAATACAGACGTTTGTCTAATGATAATCACAAATTTTGTTTTCAAAGTATATTGTATTGAGAAATATTAGTATGTGATTTAAATCCCTTTGAATATTCAGCATAATTACATCGAACCCACGAATCTTCCAATGAGAACAAATGAAATTCAGTTAGCTAGCAAATACGTTTAACTGTTTCGTATTAGAGAAATCTTCTACAGAAATCATATGACCCGATGTGACAGCTTGCTATAAATGCGGTGCAATACTATCTACAACCAGAAATGCCAATGTACTGGTAATGATTTCGAAGGGAAAAATGATAGAGAGAGTTAGATAGATAAATAGATAGATAGATAGATAGATAGATAGATAGATAGATAGATAGATAGATAGATAGATAGATAGATAGATAGATAGATATAGGGGAGGGAAGAGATATATAGATAGACAGACAGAAACACAAACATACATACAGATTCATTATTTTTTATTGAATATATTCCTATTATCTTTTGTAATGTCCAATAATGGTTCTACTCCGGAATAAAAAGGACGCGACGCGTACGCCGTTCTACATACTCAGTACGCCCAAATAATCACCTGATGCCGGTACAAACAAACCCACTGTGTACTGAACGTGTATGGAAATACACGTACGTCTGTGCGCGTTTGCGCACATGGCTTTGTTTGTACCGTGGTCGATTCGAATTCCGGGTTTGGCCTATTTACAAATACATGCGTATCAGTTTGTGACCAACAGAGATCCAGGCAGAAATCGACATGTATTAAGGGTGATATAAATGTATTGTAATTTATACTGTACAGGCATGCACCTAGTGTACACAGAATTTCAGTAGAATTTAGAAATATCAGCCGATGTCACCGTCGCGGCTCAACTGTCGCCACGCGCAACTTCGATTTTAGCGAGCAGACGTTTTCCTAATCTCGCGCTGGCTTTGTGTACGAATGGAACGTATAGAAACGCCGTAGCAAGATAGCAACGCCGTAGTAACCAGAATCGAGGTAGTTCAGAAAGGCACGCGATGGCCCATATTTGGGCACCGAGTCTGGTTATGATACGTTAAAAATGCATGAATGTGAGAGGGCGTTTCCCCATAGCTTTACACAGGTACGTGAATGGAGGGATATGATAAATATGACTTTCTTCACATAAAAATACAGACGTTTGTCTTATGATAATCACAAATTTTGTTTTCAAAGTATATTGTATTAAGAAATATTAGTATGTGATTTAAATCCCTTTGAATACTCAGCGTAATTACATCGAACCCACAAATCCTCCGATGAGAATAAATGAAATTCAGTTAGCTAGCAAATACGTTTAAGCTGTTTCGTATTAGAGAAATCTTCTACAGAAATCATATGGACCCGATGTGACAGCTTGCTATAAATGCGGTGCAATACTATCTACAACCAGAAATCCCAATGTACTGATAATGATTTCGAAGGGAAAAATGATAGAGTGAGTTAGATAGATAGATAGATAGATAGATAGATAGATAGATAGATAGATAGATAGATAGATAGATAGATAGATAGATAGATAGATAGATAGATAAATAGATAGATAGATAGATAGATAGATAGATAGATAGATAGATAGATAGATAGATAGATAGATAGATAGATAGATAGATAGATAGATAGATAGATAGATAGATAGATAGATAGATAGATAGATAGATAGATAGATAGATAGATAGATAGATATGAGGGAGGGAAGAGATATATAGATAGACAGACAGAAACACAAACATACAGACAGATTCATTATTTTTTATTGAATATGTTCCTATTATCTTTTGTAATGTCCAATAATTTACACGTTTTTGCACACATTTCCTAAATTTCCCTGGAGGCACTTCTCTGCAAAATAATCGCAATCATACCAATCCATAATCCAATAACACTAGGTCAAAATTTGTAAGACAATAGTTGTAAACATAGACACAAAACAGCACAGAACAGACAGTAAATAGACGGTACAAACAAAGTCAAATCCATGAAAGAAAGATATATGGACCTCTGGCCAAAAGACCTAGAAGTGATGTCAGGTGTTTCGAAAATAGTAAGCGCATCCTGCCCCACATGTGGCACCCGCCATATATCAATCTGTAAGTCAGATAAACCTTCAGGAGTCTAAAGGAACTGTACGATTAAATCGCTAGTCAACTGCTGGCTCGTTGATCTTGTTTTTATATAAACATGTTATTGTAAGCAGAATAATCACCAGGGAGTAAGCCAGCCTAATACTAAACAGGTTGCCAAACGTTTGTCAGATTGATATCATTGTGTACGAGGCTATCACGGCAAAGGTTGATGGGTATGATTTGGCTGGATATCGCAGATGTTCCATTTTTGATTTGATTTCAACGGCAACCTCTCTTCTTCGAAAACACTCTATGAACATGTTTCTTCGAGGATTCGTCGCAATTCTTACAATGTCAATTGTAATTTGCTTTTTTGCATTGTTATGGCTAGATATTTATGGCGGTCATTTTAGAAGAGGTTACCTACCACGACTGAGGAAGAAACTGACGGCTCTGGAGAAAACCGAAAACAAAAACTATTCTGGTATGAAAGACACAAGAAGGAAAGTAAGCTCATCGACGTCACTGAAATCGCTGCAGACACCTTTTAAATCTGTAAGTGTAAACATTGAATTCAGCAAACATTGTTTTATTGAGTATATACAGTGATATGACTGCCTCTTCTACACTCTATTAGCTTTGTGTGTAGGACTTCACCTCACAGCCGCCAAATTAATTTTTGATTGTATGCAATCCAATGTATTTGATGATTTAGAGCTTCTGTAAATGTGTATTCGCCATCTATATATATCCTGCAAAGTCATCATGGGCAGCATTTGTTAAAGCGTCTTTGCACTTCAGAAGCCTACCAAAGATAACTAATCGGGTCAAAATTTAACATGCAATACTTTCTCCCAACACTTATCACAGATAAATACAATGCGACACCGTTACATATCATTGTTATGTAACGTTATAACAATGTATGTTATATGTATGACATTGTTATACATATTTCTTTTATTTAGCGTCATTGCCTTTATAACTTGTCCTATAAAGAAGAGTTTGAACTGTTGCCTTTGTGGTTAAATTTAACGGGCCACTTTCAATACATCTTATTACGTCTGTAGGTCAATCCAAATTCATCTACACGAATCCTGCTGTATATCAATCCCATTGGACGCGGTGGACCAAACTGTCAGTACGGTCATTTTAAACATGCCCTGCAATACTCTATCGCGCAAAATCGTTCTTTGGTGAACGCCATTATGTTTTATGAACATCCTATGTTCGGAACACTCGAACAGCTGAGAGACGCAAGGACACTAGAAGAGACATTTGATATCGACCAGTTGAAGAAAATTGTTAATATTATATCTCTGGAAGAATTCAACGCGAATTGCAACAAAACAGTCAAAACCCTATTAACATCTCCTAAAGCACGAAAACACTTAACCAATGCGTATTCAAATTCTGCAAGACTTTATCATTCTGCATTCGATTTAGCACTACCACAGTACGAACAATTACCTGCAACAAAAGATCAACTTACCGAACGGCTTGAAGCAGCGTCCTCGATGAACTGTGTTGGAGTTTGGGTCTTCAAGGCTGCAGGTCTTTCCATACCGACAATTAATGAAAAAGTCGACAAGCATCTGGTACCGTCACTTAGTATACGGCATTCGGCGGACAGCATTCGTAAAAATATCTTGACGGGACGACCATACCTTGCGATCCATTGGAGGAACAAGCCTGAAGAATTGTAAATAAGTTGATATCGCTCATGCCTCTGTTGTAATGAAAATTTTATAGATAAGGTGAAATGCACCTCGGCGACAGATATTTCAGATATTGGTAAATCTTGGATAATTGTTTCGCTGGTACTGAATTTTAATGGTGACCCTATTTGGTACTCTTGATTTTGTAAGATGATAGTTAAAGATTCCTTCAGGAAAGTTTGAGCTAAACTTTAAGCCTTTCAATGTCGAGGCGCGTATTACCTTTCGTAGAAACTTAAATTAACTACGCGGAATACGAAACTTTGTGTTTGAAACTGATGGGTTCATATGTGTCAGATAATACTCTTAAACTCAACAAGTGTTTCGCTAATCAGACAAATGGTTTTAGGAGAGTTTGTCAAGAATACGCTTGTGTCACTGCATGAAAACCTAATAATACATATGCTGTATCAGCATAGATTATTACCTGTATTTTAGCTGAATAGTGCATATGCAGATGAATAGAGTCAGTAAGAATCCATTGCTTTGTATTCAGCAAGTCTGTATTCATGTGGATTCATGTGAGTTCAAGTGTATTATTCTATTATTCAGGCAACTAATTAATTTGCATTTGATTCAATGTGTTTGATAACAAATATTGGCCCTGTCACGAATTGAGGCAAAATGAAAATGTTAATCTTTCGATGGTCTGCAATGATTATTGAAAAATAATAAACCATTTCCCCTAATTTAACACAGTATAATATGAATATGCAAACTCACGTGCTATAATGAAGACACTACGAAATTAAATTTGAAATCAATTTCCATTTAAAATGGAATGCGTCTGGGGGACAGATATTTGGTGCCCTTAGTTTATTTTTGAAATCGAAATTTTATTTTTCTCCATAGAGTTAACAGCGAGATAACGGCCATTTTGAATATCATACTACAGTAAATATTGTGTAATTTGTTTCTCCAGTTCCATAAATTGGCAAGGTGACCTCCCGATTTTTATCTTGATTTTGAATGTGAATGATTCAAAGATTCCTTTCGGAAAATGTGAGCGAAAGTTTAAGTCTTATACTTTCGAGGAACATAGTATCTTAAGGCAGAATTACGTAAACAAATTGACTATTTAATGCTCCAAGGGCACAATTTGCTCTCACGCGACCCAGCTAATCTGTAAATTAAATATAAAATTAGTTAATCATGTAATACTTAGCTACACGATAGAGTTGACATGTCCAACGGGATTTAATTTTTCTTTTGATAACTTGAGCATCATTTTCTTCTGATAACTTTTACATCATTTTCGCGGTTTGTGCAGACAGTAAAATAACCTTGAAACGGTACAAAAACTGCATTCATAAACTAAAATTAGATGCGGCAAATCATGATGGTTTCGCTACTTACTTTTAGACGTGACGCTAATTTCTAGCCAAACGTTTTAATGGTCGAAGACCATTTAGTCAAATTGGTATGGGCAAACTTAAACACCTTCAGAAATTTTACAAACTCAAACTTAAATCGTATATTTCGATTTACTTTATGTACTTAGGAAACGTTAAGCCAATCTCCATCTCTTTGCACATGACGTTAACTATCATGTAATTTCACATAGACAATTGCCCCTTTAACTTGAATTACTAACATGTCATTAGTAACAATCTCAAGTACTTTAGGTTTGTGGAATATATTTTAAAGCTGAAATCACGGTGATTTAATCGCAATGCTACTGCATCATAAAGAAAATGGACCATTTTTGTATTCATTGCACAAAGCATATTTGATTTTGTTTGACTAACTTTTTTTTTGCAGATACAAAGCATTTTGCGAACATACCGACAATGGTGATAATGAAAGATGTGAATACTACAGGCGGAACCTTGGATTAATGATGAATCTCACAGGCAATATTGCTAAATCTATTAAGAATTTCATGAACACAAACAATTTAACACAAGTGTACGTCGCTAGTCCACCTATCTCAACGGTAAGTTCTCGAAATACCCTTCTGCTGACCCCGTTTTTTTCATCCCTTAATGTAGATTGATAAGCAAAGTAAAAACACCAAAACGCGAAACAATTGACCGATTTAACTGTTGGATCTTGTGACATGAAAACTCTTATAGCTCTTACATTTTGTAGAAAAGCTTAATTCGAGACAACATTTATGATGCTACATGGTAAATCACTCGATAGTTGTGATAAAATAAACCATTTCTGAGAGACTTTAGCTCCAGATAGTATATAAACCGCAAGAAATCACGCAGAGTGTTATATTTATGATTTTGGACATTATATCGATTAGGACACTACTGAGACATTCATTCGAGCATTTTGTAAAAATCCAAGTTAGATTATTGCAATAGACTATTGTGCGGACTAGCAAAGATCAGCTTCAAAATGCCGCCGGCCGTTTAGTTAGCCGTAATCGCAAAATTGACCGTATCAAACCTGTACTAGTTGATTTACATGCTCTTGGTTAAGTACGTATTAAGTTTAATATTACGCTACTTTACGTTTAAGTAAATTAGTAATTACTTTTAAATTACTAAGAGGCTTTGCGGCTGTGCAGTGGGTAGAACGCTAGCTGATATTATGGTACGTTCTTACAAGAGATCACGTTACATCTGCTTCCACCTCGCGGTAAATTCGGTAAGACATACAGCCAGACAAGCTCTTCAGTGTGCGCGTCATCTTTGTGGAATATGTTATCTGTAGAGATTCGTACTGCAACGCGGTGTGAAAACCTATTTCCTTAACATGAATTATAAGTGATTTATTTTTGGTGGTACCTTTTCTTCACCGCAGGACTTATCGTGTGGTGTGTTTTATCCTTGCTGCTTACAATTGTTTTGTAAATGTTACATATTCTTTTGAGTGTTCTGCACAGTGCACTGAGACTTATATGTATGTTGCGTTTTTTAAGGAATTTTACTAATAACAATATAAATGTTTTGTCTAATTGGTACAGTTGAAGACAAATAAGACGCTTCTTGGGTATAAAATTTCTTATGCATCAAGTTTAGTTTAACATAATTATGCAACCTTTTGTTTAACTGGAAGCTAGCCTAATTTCTTAAAATGAGTGGAATCAATGTGTGTGCAGGGAAATAGGTCCAAAATAGATCTGATAATTTTGTTTTGTGTTATTCCAACGCGACATTAAGTTGTTGCCTTAAGCCCTGAATAGGAGAATGCGCATGCATATAGTCGTAAATCCAATTACTTAAAGTGTAGTATGAGTTTGAGCCTAGAAATCACTTCCTCCATAACGCGTCTGGTTGCATTGTTGCCCTTCAAAATTCAGTCTGAACAAGCCCCTAGATAGCTGACAATGTCAATGGCAACAATGCTATGATTACAGGTGAAGATTAGATTGGAAAAGTTGTGAAATTTATGGCTAAAGCCATAAGACTCACCTTGGTTTAAAAAGGTTCAAATGTAATCTATAGCCAATCAGCCATTCGTCTAAACTTTCATTCAAAGGCAGGCTCAAACTATCCTTAATTCGTCGAAAAATTGTTTCAGGAGACAAGTAAATGAAGAATCATGACCATACATTGAAAGATGTCAATTAAAAACTGAATTAAAAATAGCAGGGGACCACATATCGGTCCTGGTGGAACACCAAAATTAATTCGATTTAACGGATAAGTATGCCCATTTACAGTAAACACCTGTAAGCCAGATATGTACCAATCAACAGCTGTAAATTGTCATTAAAACATCTTGATTTCAATTTATGTAACAAGAGATTATGATCAACCGTATGGAAAGTCTTTTTGAATGCGAATGAGACATATTTCAAACCATGTCTATCTGAAACCCGATTCATACAATAAATTATTATTATACAGATATATTTTCAAATTGAATACAACATTTTCGAAACTTCAGATAACACCGACACTGTAGTTGCGAAATGCAGATCTAGATCTCCCGCGTTTTTTAAATATTACAGCAAGTTTAGCACTCTTAAATAAAGCATTGTAAAGTTTAATATTCCAAATATCTGTCGCGAGGCGCATTTAATATATATCACTAACCTTCGATATACAAGGTTCATTTTATTTTAGATAAACGCGATTCTATGTTTTCCGTTTTACAGGCAAAACATTGAAATAACGTTTATGGTAGTCTTTTCCATCCAATACATTCTAAAATATGCTTAAAAAGCATTCTGTAATAGAAGGCATTATTTCAAATGTTTCAAAGGATTTCTTTTTCCCCAATATTTTTGATTGAATCGTTTTCAATTAAGCTCCCGTTTATTAATTACAAATGCGTTTTGCTTTTTCATAAGTTTGACGAAGTTGTGTTAAGTCTGTAATTGCAGTCGCATATCATTTTTATACCTTCAGGTTTACTTAATATCTGTTTATAAAGTATTTAATGTAATTTCCACTTTATTTACCCACTGAATTGCCATTAAAACATTAATGTGGCCGTTGACTGCATATAATTATCCCAAAAGATGTAGCTCTTATGTCGTAATTTTTACATTGATTGTTTGGTAGGCTTTTTCCCACAATCAGGGGGAAGGATATTAATTACCGCGGTAGTCCCGCGTCCACAGACTACCAACTCTTCTCTGGGACTACCCAAATCCATGAAATGGTAGCCCACACGGACTACAAAAGCCTGGGGCCTGAAATTCAGTTCTACTTGGCATGACTACATGTCCGGCCTGTCACTTTGGTACCAGCTAAATGCAGTCAAACCAATGTAGACACAAAAAGGCCAGACTATGACTTTGGTATGCAAGTGACGAAGACGACCGTGCGGTGGAACTTTGCAACAAAGTTTCTAAATCTGAACTGCCATACCTCAATGACAGGCACAGGAAATGATGGCCAATGAGAATGTATTTTCGTCGCATTTTCATCAGAATGTATCAATCACAATGATATAGAAATGATGCTTGGTCCGTACAGAAAGCACATGGTGTATTTTTAGCCCTGTTAAAGTATGTCTCCTTGCTGAGAAGGTCGTGTCGTTGTCGTGACGACTATCAAAATTTGCATAACATTCATTCTGCCTGTTTCCTAAGGTATTAAAGGTGTGCAATATTCACATCAACTGACTAGAAAATTCACTTCCTGGATAGAATCTCGAAAACTAGCCTTTTCTCGTCTGGTTACCGAAAAAGATATCCCTGGACTAAAAATGCATGGGCTACCAGCCATTGTCACTGAGCTATCAACTTCAGTCCAAGTGGACTACCTGGGAAAAAAGTGTATTTCGAGCCCTGCACCGGTACATTTATTCTTAATACACGATAACATTTAATACATCTTCAAATCAACATTTTCTCTGTGCAATAATAAACATTCTCCTTTCTGTACATAGCATACCCAAAGCGTCTTGATTCAGAGTTATCGCGTCGAATGTTTAGACTTTGATCGCAAATTGTTTTAACGGACGGTGTGGCTTTATGTTTTGTAGAATTTCGTGCAAGTACTTAGGAATTTAGGAGTCGCAAGCACCTTTTCTGCTGAAAATATCACAAGTGACAGATATACCAAAACAGATCCTTACATATGGTCTCTTGTTGAACAAGAAATCTGCACAAGTAAGTTTACGTTTGCTTAATCTTATATTGATAATATTGAAAGCATTGCATTAATAAATAATCTTACTTGATATATGAACTATGCATGTTAGGAACCACTGTTTCATGCACAGATCGTTTAAGTAAAAGCAAAGAGTCTATGCCTAAGTTACCTATCAATATGTGAAAGACAGTACGTTCCAATTATTGCTATCGATATACCTGATTCATCGATATCTGCAAATCAAAGTGGCCGCTTTGCCATCTGTTCAGAGAAAGTTTATTTTCGATTTTTACTAAAATCAGACGAAAACAATTTGATACTATTTCAAGTGTGGCCGTTAGTTTTGATGCCAGTTGCAAGTTTAATCAACTAATCCGATACCAGAAAAATGACATGATTAGTTGTTTTGATCCTCGTACGCTTTAGATGATTGGTATCTTTCAAAGAAATGCTATGCCTAAAGGTTTTAAGGAAAATGTTAACTCACATAGAACATAAAAATAATTCGTCAGGAACATTTGGTCTGTAACGAGATATTTTCTTTTATTAATTTTATTTTCTTGTCACAATAATCTATTTTCGCGCGGGACATAAATAACAAAGTTCACAATGTATAACATTAAAGTACGGCTGAGTATTCTCGGTCGAAATAAGTCAATGAAGGCTCAAGCACTTCAGATAAAAGTCGATTTGTTGATGAGACGTTCCAAATGAGTTAAGAATATTTATTTTTATATATGGCCATCTGCAATTGCAGATATTCCATGTCCTAAATCATCATTTTTAATGATTCTCTTTCTCAGAGAAAGAATAATGAGTTGATATTTTATAACGTTTCTCTTTGCAGATGCCTATGTATTTATTGGGCACTACAACAGCACTTGGTCGAAGAGAGTTCGCGAGAGAAGGTTGGGAAGTATGGCTAAATGCCTAACAATTAAAGATTTTGCAGCTAACTATACGAATGAACTATTTAGCCGTCGTCGCTAACGTGACAGCAAAATGAAATTTCAAATTTAATATTTTTTTTCGTTTTATTTAAATTTGAAAGCTTTCATTTTGGAAAGGTGTGAGGCATCATTACTAACTCAATGTTATTTCTTCTTTTCTTTCTTACTTTCCTTTTCTATCGATCATATTTTGTAAGAATGATATTGAAATTTGCGAGGAATATCATACAATACTTTGGTATTCGGCGTCAGCTACCCTTATTGAGACTCTACACTGAGTGTTTAATTATATGTCGTTGTCGGCAAATAGATTTCTGGATTGATTTAATTTGCTTTTGCCAAAAATGAATATGCACCTTGCATGTGCATAAAACTTGTTCGAAGTGCAGATGTTTCCAAAATGATGTGGATCATATGCAAAGTGAATACATGCAAAGTAGGGACTTAATTTCTTTTATAATAAAATTTAAAGATGCTATTAGTGAGTCCATCTGGCTAGGAAGGGTCACGAATGACTCATTAACCATGGAGAGAACAACATCTTTGCAGACGATGACAATCTATTACAGCAATGTGTGTGTGTTCGCCGAATGACCAGAAAGCATCATCTTTTTGAACAAGGCTAGACTGAAAAAATCGTCTGACAAGAATCTAAATCAATTAATCTAAAAAGTTCACTGAATACAATAAATTGAAAGCGTGCCTGTAAGCTTCGGCAATGCAAAGATGTTCTGGTGCAGATATTTTCACAGTACAATTCTACGACACCTCTATGGAAGCATTTCGATCCAACGGGCGCCATAGAACCTTCTAGCCATGTTCGAAAGAACTTGATAAAGTTTTTCTCTTCTAATCTGGTTTACATGAAATCAGATGCCAATATCTTCCTATGATTATTTGTCACAAATGACGTAGAATAGCGAGGCGTATGACAAGGAGAACGATGATGGCGATGGCGAGGACAACAAAAGTGTACTACTAATGATTCAGAGGGTGAAGATTACAATAATTATGATTTAATTGAATACTGTAAGTCTAAAATTTGGGAAGCGAAGTGTGAACTGTGAACTTTGTGAACTTCTGTGATTTACATGTATGTTGGCTTTCATTAGAAAACTGTAAAATAACACAATTCACAGCTTAAAAACAAGAGCGTAGAAATGAAACTGTTGTTAAGTCCTACTTATTGTTGTGTGTATATGTGGTAGCCTTTAAATCGTCAAAAGTGGACGAATGTATTTTGCTTCAGCTGTATCATTTAATTCAAAAAGGCTAACTGTTGTCCAAACATTAAATAAAAGTTCCGAACTGTCATCTAAACATATTTAATGGATCTTATATTATGTGATTCGGTGCTCTTTAAACATTCATCTATGTGCATGTCCATAACCTCAAGTAGTGATCAGTGGTAGACTATGGAATTTTTACCAATTTACCAAATTTTCAGTACATACTAGTAGATTGTGTGAACCAATTTATCAAGTTTTTCATTATTTTCAAGTAGATTGTGTAAACAATCTATTGTCAGCAGGCATGGTGAAACAAGAAGTGTACTGGGTTGCGTCGCATCTGTTCCTTATGTAAATAGGTGGTCTGATTAAGTCAGTTCCTAAACTCTAAGATTTGAATTTTGCATAATCTGATCAATGACAACAATTATCACATGTTGGAAAAGGCAAAGTTGTGAGTGATGCCTGATTCTTTTCATTCTGAATGTGTTTTCAAATCCAAATGGCTTTAATACTGTTTGTCTGAATCCCAAAGTGCAAACCCAAGGCAGTTACGATACTACAAGGAAGGTTTAAACCACTGCCATGACTCGCTATGATAATCTAACAACTTTGCTTCTATACTTGAAATTCATATACGATGGTTGAAGTAGAGTGGCAGTCTATCCTAAGCTTTATAACGCATTCAACTGCATGTTCTGAATGCCATGAGGAAAGTTGGCGCAAAACGTGACCAATGCTATTCAAAGTTACTGTTTCTATGGAAATGTATCTTATTGCTAATTGAATAGTAAATGTCTGTGAATGTTTCGCATGGAAAGCTACTAGAATTCTGATCCAAAGATTATAGAAATAACGGGCGACTCGCTGACCATTAACGATTATTTATATGCGAGAGGAAAGCCAAAATTAACGGGCGAGTTTTGCCGAGCCGTTTTTTTTGGGGGGGGGTTCCTCAAGCCCGCGCCCATAAATAAACGTAAATGGTCAGTACGGAGTCTGTTATTTCAATATTATATTATCAACAAACCCAAAAAAGTCACAATTTACGAAAATTTCTCGTGCGAACGACAATGTGGCCCAGAACCTGTCAGTGAGTAGTGCGCACGCTGCAAAAAATTTGCAAATCCGGAGATTTTTTGAAAAGCATCTTGGCTCACAAATGCTCCATTTTATTTTGAGGTTGATTATGATCTTGTACAAATCACAATTTTCATTTTAGCCGTAAAGTTACTGTGTTTACGATATTATTCATATTCACGGGCATGAAAACAAACCATTACTATGTATTTGTGGGCAGTCACGTGATTCAGCTCGGCCATAAAACGCAAGGGACAGGGCATGTTAATATAATGACAGTTAATTGTGGTCTGTTTCTAAAGTTATTGAAAGTTATGGGGTCTGTCAGATGTACTGCTGTAGTTATGAGACTTATTTGCGCAAAGTACCCCAGCAACTTTATAAGATCCTGAGTACAGTACATCCACTCATTCTGTTTTTAGCCAACCAAGAGTAGGATTTCATTCAAATGAACAGCTTATTCTAAAATTATATTTCACTTCGACAGCGCACACATTTTATGTATCCGATGTCATTTCAGTGAACCAATGTTAATCAACAAAGGTATATATAATGAATAAATTCAACATGCGTGTATGTGCATGTCCATAAGTTCAATTAGTGATCAGTGGTAGACTATGGAATTTTTACCAATTTTCCAAATTTTCAGTACATACTAGTAGATTGTGTGAACAATCTATTGTCAGCAGGCATGGTGAAACAAGAAGTGTACTGGGTTGCGTCGCATCTGTTCCTCATTTAAATAGGTCGTCTGATTAAGTCAGTTTCTTAACTCTAAGATTTGAAGTTTGCAAAACATGATCAATTAAAACAATTATCACATGTTGCAAAGGGCACAGTTGTTATTGTGCCTGATTGTTTTCATTTTGAATGTGACTTTTCAAAATCCAAATGGCAAACTGTTTTTCTGAATCCCAAAGTACAAACACGAGGCACTTACGATAATACAATGAGGTTTAAACCACTGCCAAGACTTCCTATGATAATTTAACATCATTACATCTTTACTTGAACTTCATATATTATGGTTGAAGTAGAGTGCCAGTATATCCAAAGTTTCAGAACGCATTCAACTGCATGTTCCGAATGCAATGAGAAAAGTTGGCGCAAAAAGTGACCAATGCTATTCAAAGTTACTGTTTCTATGGAAAAGTGTCTTTTTGTTAATTGAGAAGGAAATGTTTGTGAATGTCTCGCATGGAAAGCTACTAGAACTATGATCCAAAGATGTAAAGTCAATTGATGAAAGTTATGGGGTCTGTCAGGTGTACTGCTGTATTTATGAAAATTTTGAGAAAAAAACAGCTCATGACGCAAAGTACCCCAGCAAACTTTATAAGATTCCGAGTACAGTACATCCACTCATTCTGTTTTTAGCCAACTAAGAGTAGGATTTCATTCAAATGAACAGCTGATTCTAAAATTGCATTTCACTTCATGGCGCAGATATTTTATTGTCTTCAATATCATGTCAGTGAACCATGTTAATCAACAAAGGAAATTATAACGAAAAAAATCAACATGATAGGGATGATCATATGATTTATCAAAGATTTACAAGCATGACGAATCCTAGTAAATTTTAAGATCTAAGGTACAGAGGGGTTTATGCCTGCAGCTTGGTCATTTTTTGTCACCTGTGCTCACACTCCAGGCTTAAACATCATGTATGGCCGACTTTGCGCCTCATTTGGCAGGATTTAAAAACGTTTTTAAGCTAGCAATGCTGATCAATTGATTTAGGGACCCTACTGCTGTGAACGTGATTGTTTATTACATCTTCTGAAAAAACAGATTTATATCAACTTATCATCATATTATATGATATGAAATAGTGTTCAGAAAGTGAAAGTCAAGTGCCATTTATGCGAATGCGTAAAAGATATTGTACTTCACAGGCAATGCTAAGTAATGTGAAGGTTAAAGTTCTGGTGAAACGCCCATGTTGCAAAATCACAGAAATACAGTTCATTGTCTGTAGGACAGTTATGTTTATTTCCTTTATCGTTTAACGCGCAGGATTATTAACTATGAGAAGAGGAAATGCAATGCGGGCGTGCCTCCAAAACCTCTCCGGTCGGCTTTTTTCGGCTTTCCGAAGTTTGCCTGACGTCCTATCTTATAACGCTGATAACGGGAAGTAATAAGTATTTCACACATTCGTGAGCTCTCACGGGGAGTAAGCTTAACTTCTAGGGATTCCGCTTGCATAAGTAGTATCATACTCTGTTCACGCTAACGCGTGCAACACTTGCAAAATGCTGAATGCGGCGAAAATTATATCAAAACGATTGCGAATGTATATTTTGAAGTGAAATTCGGTTTCGCCAGCCAAAGCTACAAGTTTTGCCGATTGACCGAAGCGGCTAGCCGTCTGGCGGCGGAAAATCGCCGCCTAAAGCAGGACGATCGCCGAGTATATATGCACAGATCGCTTCGTTTACCCTCTTTCATAGACGATAAGGCAATAATCTTTCTCAAATTGAAAAGAAAACGTAACAAATGCGATGGGCGGTGCGAATAGATGACATATTCTATTCTCACCAAGTTACTTCCGGGTTTATCACTTAATTTTGGGCTAACGCCTGTTGGATGATGGACTGAATAAAAAAAAAATTTCTGGCTCAGTTGAAATCTCATTATTGTCCTCCGTATATCCAATCAAGAGATGGACAATCTATGTATTGTACTTGTTCGTTTACATCGCCGACATGTGTCGGCTGCTCTGATTCGCTAAAATTTTTAAGGCAGTCAATCGTCATTAGTAAAGGCGTCGTGAAGTTCATACAGTTGTCGATCCGGTTTTTACAAGGGATAATTACCGGTACTAAATGTTGTTGTTTTTTGTGTTTGTTTTATTTTTTGGTTCGAAAAACGCAATCGAAGAACAAAGAAGTACGTTTGTTGTTTTATGAAGGAGGTATATATTTGGGGTAGAAAATCTAATTTTTCGGATAAATGATCAAATTTATTTGGGTTTAAAAACTTGATGCTATCTTCTGAAATTAATATTTAACCTGAAACAAGGGTATGTATAGAAGAAACATTCATTTCAATTTGCGCTATATAACCTCATACTGAAATGGCGGGAGTTGATAGACTGACACACAAAAATGATTAAAAATGATAAAATCATAAAAAACAAAATGTCCCTCTTTCAGAATGTTTGAACTTGATTTGAATAATCACTACGGAGAAACAAGACCGCTAGCCAAAGATGAAAGTATCAGTGAAGTATCGTCGAGTCAGTTTGTGAAATGTCTTGCAATTCCTCAAAGCGAGACCAATATTGAAACTACATATGGCAGACATGTCAGATGAAGACTTGAGGTCTCGGCTCAATGGCGAAATTGCCAGACAACCTAGACCTGGTCCTCAAAGATGACAGTAACAACCAGTTCAAATATAAAACCTTATACTATATCTAGAGCTTTCAGGAAGTGAACAGTCCTTGTCGATCAAGACTTAGAAAGTACTTTTTCGGTATTAGGTGGAACTGTTTGTCAGCTGGCACGCCCTGCATGCTTAGCGATCATTGTGGTCTAGCGAATTTGGAAGTGAGGATGCGTATCTAACATTGCATTCCGACAACATCACCATCAACATTGGAACAGGTCATAATCACGACAACATGGTCAGAGAATGGACGTCTTTGCTGAAAAAGATGTTCAAAAATTAAGCAGTATGTCCCAAGCAGAGATCTCTGTTCTGCAGACAGGTTACGTCTGATTCCACCTCGCGGTAATTCAGTAAGACATACAGCCAGAGAGCTTTTTCAATGTGTGCGCCATCTTTGTGGAATATGTTGTCTGTAGAGGTTCGTACTGCAAGGAATGTTGAGTATTTAAACGCGGTTTGCGGTACATTCTCTTCACCGCAGGACTGTTGGTATTGTGTGTTATTATCCGTGCCGTTGGCATTAAGTATTTTGTAAATGTTGCATATTCGTTTGGGTGTTCTGTACAGTGTAATGTGACTTATATTAGTCTGTGGGCCGACCCGGCTATCGTTTCAAAAAGTTCTCTGAACTCTCAAGTTTAATCCCAGTCAGCCGAAATGTTGAGTTCCCACCATAAAGAAATAGAAAATCGATAGTTTTACTAACTCAGTTTGTGCGGTTTCGTGAAATTAGGCGGAAAAGTTACAAATATATAATATATGCTAATAAGTGTCAAAGGTCATCATCGATGTTAAAGCTTGTGAGCAACAAGCGTTTTCATTGGCGGATTTGTCAATAAGCCAATCACGTAGTCCGATACATACAAATCCAAAATGGCTACCTCCACAAGTAGGGAGTGCGTGTGTCACGTCAGTGACATACAAGACGAGCCGATCAAGGCTTTTACTGACCGCTCTTGGGCAAAATTAATGGAATGCGCGAAGATTTGGAAAAGCTCCGATGGGTTGGAGCAGGAAATTGCACTGCAATTGGATCCTGAAGCAAGAGATCAGACCGGCTATCACCTTGTATGCTATCAGCGTTTCACTAGTAAACGCCGGCTTGCACAGGCAGAGAAACGCAGAGAGAAAGGTAAGCTACGTAAAACGCTTGCCACAAGTGAACCGACGGAACTGAATGATGACAGTGAACAACAAGTGTCTCCCGTAAAACGTTACTTAAGGTCAAACCTAGTTCAAGATCCATTTCTTCAGCCAAGCGGAGAAGTATACACGTACTGCCACCGATGTGTATATTATGCAAGGGTGAGAAACGAAGGGTTGACCCGATTTCAAGAAAGAGGTCAAATGAAAGACTTGTCACTTGTGAAACTGACGGACGTACATTACTTAAAGCTGCCGAATTTAGGAAAGACAGAAACTTCTACTGCAGTTGAGAGGTCAAGACTTGTCAGTATTGAAGTGAAGTATCACAAATCATGCTATCAAAGTTATGTCAGATGTGTCACTTATTCTTACCAGAAGAAAACAGAGGAAGAAAGTGGTATCATGTATGCACCATCCTTCAAAAAATTTTGTGATGAAGTAGTGCAGAGGAGACTAATAGATAATAATGAAGTTGTTCCAATCAACGTGTTGAGAAATATCTTCGTTAAAATGATCAATGACATTGAAGATATTGATGCATCAAAATACAAAAAAGTGTATTTAAAAAAGAGACTCAAACGACGATTTGGTGATAAAATCAAGTTTCTTCGACCACACATGCACAAATGTGAACTGGTAATGGCTCACAAAGAATCAGATTCAGATGGCCGGATCCTGAACATTACTCATACAGATTCTGAAAGCGAAGAAGATGAAGCAGAGTCACAGTCACTAACAGCACACTCTAACAGTCAGCAGCATGAAATGCTTGAGATGATTCACTCTGCGATGAATATTCATGCCACTCTAGAGAAAGCTCAAGGTTGCAGAGTGGCCTCCTCGGGCAGAAGATCAAACAATCCAGAGAAGTAGAGATATTGTACCACCAAACTTTTTAATTTCCTGGCATGGTGTACTGGTCTATCACAGGACTTCCATTCAAAAGAACGTGTTGATGTCCAAGCTGATATTAGTAAAGGGAAAGCAACTCAACACATCGTTCATATTTGGGTTGTTTGCGTTTTATGTATGATATCGTGTATAATATAAGTGTATATCCTGTTTGGCTGTTTCATGTAAATTGTTGTTTTAGCCATGGCGAGACGTACCCGTAATCTACGTGTCTTGTGTTACTCCGGGTTGGGGCGGAGAGATTACTGTGACACTACGATCCTTTGGCGCTACGTTTCGAAAACAGAGTTTTCTTCATCAGTCGCTTAAAATTCAGTTTTGTTCGGTGAGACGTGTTGAATGGTTGATTGTTTTTATTTGAGTTTGTTGTTCATATAAGGAAGCTAAAATATCTACTGTTTGATCTCGTTGTGTTTGTATAGGTTCTTGTGAACCTGAGTTTGAGCTATTGTAGTTTTTGTGAAGTCTGGCGCTTATAAGTGTGTCGCCTATATTTCTGTTCCTTCTGTATGCGATTATTGGTTTGTTTTGGAACAGTTTTTTTAGTGTTTCGTCTTTTTCAAGTTCATGCCAGTTTTCTGTCAGGGCTTGCTTGATTTTTGTTGTTTCTATGTACGGGCTGTATGTTGTTATGAAGACTATTGTATTATTGGTGGCGTTATTTTGTCTTTTTGTTGTTTAAGCAGTTGTTTTCTTTTTTTATGATTTGTCTCTCTGATAATGCGTTCTATTTCATTTTTCTTGTATTGTCGGTCCTGTAATTTTTCTCTAAATTGTGTGACTTTCTGTGTAAAATCGGTTTCGTTGTTGCATGTTCTGATGTATCGTAATGTTTCACCTTTGATCAGACCATTGAATGTTGCTGCCGGATGGCATGAGTTTCTTTGTAAGAATTGGAATGTATCTGTTGGCTTTGTGTGTGTCTTGATATCGAGAATATTCTCTTTGTTGTACCGATGACCTTTGTAGATAGTCAGGTCTAGGTATGTGAATTTACATGAAACAGCCAAACAGGATACACACTTATATTATACACGATATCATACATAAAACGCAAACAACCCAAATATGAACGATGTGTGGAGTTGCTTTCCCTTTACTACCTAGGCCGTGCCTAATCGGTTCTATGCACAACAAGACAGTGAAACAAAAAAATACACACTACTATACATTAAACGCAAATCACCAATATATGAACGATGTGTGGAGTTGCTTTCCCTTTACTAACTAATAAAGAATGCAGAAAGAAAACGTCGAGCCACCACTGGTACCTTCAATGAGATTCGCATCACACGTCCATCCCTGAACATGCCAAGGCAATTAAAAAATTCCATGCGTCTGGTAAGAATAA
Source organism: Ptychodera flava (assembly GCF_041260155.1). NCBI lineage: Eukaryota > Metazoa > Hemichordata > Enteropneusta > Ptychoderidae > Ptychodera > Ptychodera flava. The sequence goes on along the minus strand of NC_091934.1, from coordinate 5,963,684 downwards.
GGAATCTCTGCTACTCTTTCTGTTTGAATCATGGAAAGAATATGAATCAGAGTGCCTGCAGGGTATCACCATGTATGTTACCAAGGGTGAGCTTTGCTACAGATTGCGTTCAGCAAATGGTGTCATGGATGTACATTGTAACTGAAGTACCAGATTTGCAGTGTGACATGAAGAGGCTGACACAAGACTATTACTTCATGCTGAACACGCATCACACTCTGGGGATGTAGACAACATTGTCATTCGCAGTCCTGACACAGATGTCTTCATGTTAGCTGTGAGTTGTGCTCATCAATTACAGAGCCAGCTGATATTACATCAAACCAGCAAAAATGGTCAGATAATACACATCAACAAGGTAGTAGAGGCATTGGGAGATGAAACTGCACAAGCTCTGGTTGGTCTTCATGTATTCTCAGGTTGTGACAGTGTAAGTGCTTCCAAAGGCAAGGGTAAGAAGAAGATGGCAAATATGTTGCTGGCTAATGATAACTATACAAGTACATTCCAACAACTTGGGGCAGCATGGACACTTTCTGATGAATTGTTTACACAAATAGAATCATTTGTGTGTGATGTGTATGGCCAAAATGGGTGCAGTGATGTAAATGAAGCAAGATACAATTGCTTTCGTCTTGGTTCACAAAATGATGGTGCCCTCCCTCCTAACAGAGATAGTCTGAAATTGCATACACAGCGTGCAAACTACCAAACAGCAATCTACAGGCGATGTTTGCAAGCCAAAATGGATGCACCAAGCCCACATGGACATGGATGGATAGTGCAAGACTCAAATGTATCAATCCAGTGGATGACACTTCCCACTGCACCAGATTCTGTTATCAACTTTGTGAGCTGTAAATGCAAGAAGTCCGGATGCTCGTCAAGATGTTCTTGTAGAGAAGTGGACCTGCTATGCACAGAGTTATGTCAATGTGTTTCATGTTCAAACTCACAGAACGATGAGGAAAATGGACAAGGAGATGACAGTGCTTCAGACATTGACAGTGACAGTGAATGAACTGACAGATTGCGTTTGAAAGATTAAACCACATGTAATATTAATTTTACCGTACAGATTGCGTTTGAAAGATGAAACCACATTCAGTATTAATTTTACTGTCTTAGATGATCTTCAATTAATGTACACTGGTGAAATTCTACGGTCATTATCTGGCAAGTGAAGAGGAAATAAATCTTCATATGAGAAAGCAATGAAAATTTCATATATTTTGCACAGTAAAAAACTCATTGTTAATTTTGTTTACCGGGTATGGGCAAATCCTTCAATAAGCATCACCATAGAATGCATTGGCATGATCATGTAAATTTTTCTAATTGTGCAAGAAAAATCAATTTTTGGTCAAAAATACATGTTCATACATACTGTTCTGAAAAGAAAATTACCTACTGACAACTTTGAATAGACCATTCAAATATATCTTTCAATTACATAGTACACAATGCATTGGCACATGTATCTTAATTTTGGGGTAAAAACCTAGAAATAAATAGTTTTTAGTACAAAATGATAAACTGTGTCATCAAGATTATATTGCCAGTAAGTAAAGTAGATATTGCAGTAAAAAATATTGGTGATTGAGTTAAAGAAAATGCACCTGTGCTGATATCTGCACTTTTGGGGAAAAAAATTCAAAATTTCAAGTTTTTGGTAAAAAATTAGTTTTTTTGTCAATATTTCACATTCCAAAGAATTATTTGTTGATATCTGGAAACAATATGCAGAAAAAAAATCATTACATATCAAAGATCACACACTTGAATGGATTCCCTCTTTCAGGAAAAACATGCGAAAAAGCATACTTTTTGGTCAAAAAATCTCACTTGTAACCGCATATTTTATTATTATTACTATTAACAAATATTTGAAGCTCATACCAAGTATTTCTAAGACATAGACAACTCAATGCTATTTCTAGAGCCTTTTCAAGGTTTGGCCCACAGACTATATGTGTATTGAGATTTTTAAAGAAACAATAATAATAATAATTAATATAAGTATTATATAGAAATAGGTTCAATTTCCGTGAAAATTTCACGATAAGGGTATTTTGGGTCGAAAAGACTAAATATGATATCGATTTCACTGCCCCATGTTTCCATAGTAACCATTTTAGGGGTTGAAAATTCCAGTTTTTCTAATATCCCATGAAAAGTTACTTTGATTGATATGAAAATTACCTAGTGGGCTAGTTCGGGTCAGAGAACACAAAAACAAGACCTATCTCAATGTTTCGAGTTGCCATGGTGACTATTTTGGGATTGAATATGCTACTTTCTCCCTAATTCCTATTAAAGAACTATTGATTGATGTAAAAAAATTGATGATAAGGGTTTTTCTTGTTAGCACATCAAAGAATCACACTCATTTTAATGTGAGATGTTTCCATGGTAACCATTCAGGAGTAAAAATTACCAGTTTTTCAAAGATTCCACCTAAAATCCAGTAACCAACAGAATATGTTATATCAAAGAGATATTTTGGGTAAGAAAGACCAAATAACCAGTGTAAAAATCCAGTAATCAACAGAAATATTATACCAAAGGGTTATTTTGGGTTAGAAATGATATCCATTTTTACTGCCTTGTGTTTCCATAGTAACCTATTTGCGTTTTAAAATTTCAAAGTTTTTCCAAATTCCATTAAAAATAATCCCAGTTACTATGCAAATGCTCTCCTAAGTGTATTTATCACAGCATGAACTCCATGTTCATTTTTGTTTCATGTTGCCATGGTAACCATTTTAGTAACCACAGTTTTTTTATTTAAAACCATAGACCCTCGAGAGGATCAATGTTAAAACTTAATTTACTGTTTTTTAATTATTTTATGGATTCTAAGTAACAACTTTTAACATTTGTTCTATATTAATAATTGCAATTTCTTTGCCTTCATTCTAGGAAAAATAATGAAGATAATGTATATTGGGGCCATTCTGGTCAAAATTGTTTTCCCTTAATTTTAGTGTGTTGATTAATTTTATATAGACCAGAAATAAATTTTCAAGCATTTTTAATTTTGTGTCATGCAGTCATCCCAAATAAGTGTGATATAGTATAGTACTAACTGATGCCGTATGTTGTGGGTTCGAATCCGATTGAAAACTATCCGTATTTTCTATCCTGGGTTGGTAACACTGCTGGTGGACAGAATTGTCCCCGAGGTTATCGTTCGCCCAGTTAAAGCGATGAAATTCGTTTCTTCGCTTCGATGTAGTGTGTAGGCCTATGTGCGATGTATGATAGTGAGCATGCGTGCGTGAGTGCTTCACGAACTCTACAACGTGTTGAGCGGTCTCAGTCAGAAAAATGTAACAACTTAGCCGGCTATTGAACCACTCTTTTTTGGGAGTGGAGATTTAGCCGACTGGTTCTGTCTCTGGCCTCTCAGCTAGGCGACTGATGCCGTATGTTGTGGGTTCGAATCCGATTGAAAACTATCCGTATTATTATGCATTCATCAAATTAAGTTTATGCCTTCAAATTAATTTGATGTGCTAAAATTAATTCTACTAGCATCCGAACCCAATTCCCCTTATCACCCAATGTACCATTATTTATCACAAGCAGGAACAGTAGCGCACAGTTTTTTTTTGTTTTATTTAAAACACAATTCACTGGTACTTATTTATTTTATGGATTTATAATTAACGACGTATTAATGTTCATTTTATAATGATTTATTTGATTTATTTGCCTCATTCCAGGAAGAATAATGAAGATAAATTATTTCTGATTGTTTAACTAAAGTAAAATTATGGCCATGTAGTGGTACAGTACTTTTTGTGTGACCTGGCGTGACCCCATAAACTCTATGATTTGCAAGATCTCCCCTTTCCATGACAATGTCTAAATTTGAAAATGGTCCTTGTATACCTTTAAACATTTTTGAAACCCAGCAGGCCAAGACAAGGGGGAAATATTACAAGTTAAATGTTTCATGTTTAATACTGCCCAGGGCTCGAAATTAACTTTTTTCCCAGGTAGTCCACTTGGGCTACCATTTCCTGAAGTTGGTAGCCCGGTGGCTGGTAGTCCATGCATATTTTAGATCAGGGGTATCTTTTTACGTTAACCAGACAAGAGAGGGCTATTTTATAAGATTCTGCCAATGAAGTGAATTTTCTAGTCTTTTGATGTGTATACTTGCACACCTTTATACCCAAGGAAACAGGTATAATGGACGACAGCTGGAGTTTTGTGACCTATGAACACGTTTCACTCTCAGAGTTGTATGCAAATTTTAAATGTCGCCATGACAACATGAAAACAATATGGCCTTTTCATTAGCACTAAGACATACTGTAGCAGGGCTAAAATAGACCATGGCCCTTCTGTTGGGAGGAGGCATAATTTCCGTGTCATTGTGATTGATACATTATTATCAAAATGCAACGAGAATGCGTTTTTATTGGCCATCGTTTCCTGTGCCTGTCATTTAAGTACGTCAGTTCAGATATTGAAACTTTGTTGCAAAGTTCCACGGCACGGCTGGTCGTCTCCAGAAAAGTCATACAATGGCAAATTTCTATGCCCAGCTGGGTTTGACTGCATTTATCTAGCTCGTCCCAAAGTGACGGACGCATCTTTCAACCTTTCAGCTTGGTGAAAAATGCATTTATTGATTCGTCAAAGGCCTGTGGACTCGCTTATTTTTGCACAAGTGCTACATGGACATAGGAAAAAGTTGTTGAATACTCACTGTTTCAGTAAATCCGCCATGATGAGAGTTCTCAAATCAAAAAATGTTGCCGAGCTCGAATTCAAATGTCTTCTCATTAAATTGCGTCATTGTTATACAAGAGTTAGCATTCCAAAGTCTGTCACCCTGATTTTTTCAAAGTTTGGAGAAGGCCGGCATTTCCATCTGAATGATTGAACGACGTGAAACGCAAAATTCCATCGCATATTATCTGGCAATATGTACAGTAGAAATACTGTATACCGTCACTCATGGTACGTATAAGCTTACACTCAACAAAATGGCCACAGGCGGCGTGAACTTTCTGAAAGGATTTCCTAAACGTCCAATACTTGTTACCTTAGGGACTCACTTGTGATGTCCTGAAAAGTATTCTCAGAAGTAATTCCAGTTTCTGTCAACATGCAAAGCTCAACGACAAGATTATAGCACGAGACGTAGTGTACAGACTACACATTCACGCGCAGGTAAACTCAATTGCGCATGCTCATATTGGCAGACTACACTGGCAAACGACTGCGCATGCGTGAAGGTATATTTGCAGCAAATACACTGGCATAGACTCTCCAAAGTCGCTGTACCTTGTTTTGTGCGCGCCCACGACTGATACGATGGGCCTGCATTCGAACACCTTTTTTTCAGAATTCCCACAGCTTCAATGAACTGTTATTAGATTTCTATATAATACTTATAGCCCCTAAACTTGTAATAATAATAATAATAATAATAATAATAATAATAATAATAATAATAATAATAATAATTTGTCTAATGGGTACAGCTGCAGAAAAATGAGACGCTTCTTGGCCTTGAATTACCTTATGCATCAAGTTTACTTTTAAATAAATGCATCAAGTTTATGCATCATTTTACTTTAAAAAAACAACCCTTAGTTCAACTGTCAGCCTAATTTCTTAAAATGATTGACGTCAATGTGTATGCGGGGAAGCATATCCAAAATAACTTTTGTTTTGTGTTATTCCCTAGCGACGTTAAGTTATTGCATTAAGCCCTGGATACGAGAATGCGCATGCATATAGTCGTAAATAAGCGTTGGTTACAAGTTTCCTAGTGTCACAATAAAGCACGTTTACGATATTTGAGTTCTAGATATCGCTTTCTGCATAACGCGACTGGTTGTATTGTCGCCCTTCAATCTTCGGTCTAAACCAGTCCCTAAATAGCTGGCAACGTCTTTGGCAACAATGATATTAATACAGGTGAAGGCTAGATTGGAACAGCTTCTTAATGCATGGGTAAACCTATCTGACTTGACTAGGTTTAACAAAGGTGCAAAGATGATCTACTGCCAATCATCCATTCGTATAAACTTTGCGATTCTAGGCTCAAACTATCCTGAATTTGTCTTAAATTGTTTCCAAAGACAAGTAATGAAGAATCATGAGCATACAATGATAGATGAGAATCAAAAGCCGAATACAAAATAGAAGAACCACATATCGGGCCATGTAGAACACCATAATGGCTGACTTTCGAGTTAGCTGGTTCGCGCATTTTGCCTCAAGATGGCGCCCTTGCGCACAGCTTGATTGACATTCGGTGGGACAACCCACAAATTTGCACTATTGAGCTGACACGCAGACGATAAATATTTGACCTGACCTTTTGCGTATTTGTAAACAATGGCAAACATTTTTGCAGAAATGAAAGTTACCGAGCTAAAACTTTACTTGAAAGAACGGGGAATTCCTGCTAGCGACCAAAAGAAGCCTCAGTTGATCAGTTTAGCTCAGAAAGCGGCGATGATGAACTTGCCGGTGATTTCTGAACCCGACGACTTAGAGACGTCAATGAAGCGGCGGCGAACTGTCAAAGTAAATGAAACGATTGAACTTGAACTCCCCGATGTTCGCGGAATTCCGGCCAAGGACTGGAGTAGTGATCTTTTTAATTTACCCAATGTACAACTGGTTGACGTTTTGGTTTATTTGAGTGCTGTGTGTCAGTTTGATTGCGGTCGCCTGCGTAAGTTGAAGTCGGAAGACGGGTACCAACTGTTTGCAAAACGACATGTAGTAGAAGTGAAACTTTACGCACACCAGCCGCGGAGCAATTATTTCTATGTCAAAGCAAAAGTTGTTCCACAGGAGAGACAGAAAAGTCAACCGTATGTGACATGGGTGCTACTTGATAAAAGTTGTAACATTCTGTCCGGTGGCTGTGAATGTGTAGCGTAAGTAATCAATTATGACTTGTTTACTTTTGTGTAAGACGTACTGCGTACATGACTACAAACCCGGGCGGAAGTCACTGTGCACCGTTCACTATTTACATGCAGTATACTTTTTCTCTAGGCAGGTCAGTTTGTGTTAATGTATATCTGGCTCTGGTTGGTGCAAACTAGAAATGACGTGAAAAGGTTCAGTTGAAAATGAAACATATTTGCCGCACAGATGGCAAATTTTATGGTTGCGTTCACAAATACTTCGGGGGGGGGGGCCTTGAAAAACTGAGCAACTTGTCAGGGTGGACTTGAATTTCACTATTGGTACTGTGAAGGGTACTTGAAAATATAGTGTTAATTAATCACAGGGACATCAAAGTCATGCCAAAATAAGTTGTGATATATTGCAATACTAAATGCCAGGATTCAAAATGGCATACACAGGTACACCCATCATGATTGTCAAACTTAAGTGAAAAAGTAATTGTACGGTACAGCAAGCTGCCAAATGGGAGTCTCAACTTTATCATGAGTTGGGAGGGGATCTGAAATTTTATGAAATGTGTCTGGGGCAATTTGAAAATAAAATAGGTATCATTTTCGAAAATTCGCCCCCTCCCCCTCGAGTGTTTGTGAACTCAGCCCCCTCCCCCAAAAAACCTGCAAGGCATTCTGTGTAGATTTTAGTGATCTAATAATATAATGCTAAATGTGCACAATTCATTGTTACAGGGATGATGGCAGATGTAAACACTGCATTGCACTACTGTTTGCTCTGCAAGACTTCAATGAGCGTCACTGTGATAGATCAGCTGAGACATCTACAGATCAACCGTGTAAATGGGATGTGCCTCGCCATACATCAAGACCAATGAAAATATTAGAAATAGACTTTCATCATCAATCCAGACAAGAAATCACTCCTGAACCCACACCACAATATTACTCCCCTGGGACAGATCACCCTCTGCTGTCAGATAGGGAAGTGGAAATTGCGATTTACAATTTATTTAAAAATGAAAGCTTGCATGCTGGTGTTTTAGAGGTGATAGATCCACCTACTAGTCCTTGTACCTTTGATAATGATTCCACTGAAGCACAACCTCTGACACTCATTCAAACTGTAGACAAGTTTAAAGAAACTGGAAATGGATCTTGTGATGCATTCATAACTTACTTATGTGAAAATACATCAGAGACAGACATAAAGGAAGTATTTCATCTGACGTCTGAGCAGAGTAAAAGTAGTGAGTGGTTTGAATATAGAAAAGGAAGACTCACTGCATCTGTTTTTCACAGGGCTGTTCATTATCAGGGTGATGATCTGGGTAATTATATAGTTAAAGCTGTTGTTGGGGAAGGTACTTTTAGTAATGAAGCAACAGAATATGGAATAAATTGTGAACCAGTTGCAAGGTATTTTTACTACAATGAATACAAAAAGTCTCATCAGAATGCAGTGGTTGTGAACAGTGGACTCTTCATTAGTAAAAAGTATCCATATTTGGGAGCTAGCCCAGATGGTATTGTTTTGTGTAAGTGTTGTGAAAAGGGTATTTTAGAAATTAAATGTCCATTTAAGTACAAGGATATGTCACCAGAAGATATATGCAGAGAAAATCCCCAGTATAATTGTTTTTTAGATGAACATAATAATGTGAAATTAAAAGAAACATCACCATGGTACTCACAGATTCAAGGACAGTTGGCTATTTCACAGCATCATTGGTGTGATTTTGTCTTGTACACCAGAAAAGGTTTTAGTGTAGAGCGTATTTATGCAGATGATCCTTTTTGGAAAAATATGTTGAAATCCCTACAATTCTTCTATTTGACATACATTGTACCAAAAATACTAAAATAATAATGAGATGTACTCAGTAATTTGCTGTGTAATTGAAGTAACAATAATGTTACTTTACTTGGCATCATTACAAAAAAATATTTACATTACTGCTATGAGTTTTAATATGTCACCTAGATATTTTTTTTACAAAACATTTGGGAATTTAAAATTGTCCTATTTATATAACTTAACAACTCTCTATTTATTGTATATAAATGTCAATAAATTATTGCTTTTTAATAATATAATAAATAAATAAATTCATTGAATTAATTAAATAAATTGAAAAATTTGTATAGTTTGTATAGACTTTTTACACCACTTTAGAAATTTTTACATGTACAAATACTGGCAATACAGTACAGAATAGCAATTTGCATTGTTCAATATTAAAATATGAAATTATTAAATATTAAAATTTACAGGATTCAATGTGTATCTATCGTACATAAATAGTATTAATATATTATGAATTTTACACTATAGCAGACAAAAATCTCTCTTGCTAGTGATATCTCATTTAGGATGTGCAAGCATTACACACACAGAGAATTTGCCTCTACCAGGTAACATGGAGAATTGCTGGAAAAGCAACTTCTGCAAATGTCATGAAAATTTACACAAAGCTCAGTCAAAAGAAGATAATTTTGATAAAATTCAGTTGGAAGTAGCACAAGAAAATCTGGTTGACTTCTTGAAACAAAAATAATAAAAAATTGCCACATGTTTCAGATAGTGTCCCTTTAAACTACAAATACAACCCTGTATCCAGGCCTACACCAATGTGTTTTACTGAACTTTTAGCCAGTGAATTAACAAACTAGTAGTCATTGTTCTTGCCTATATTTTCAATCGTGGTATTTTCAATTTATTTCTTTACAATTGGTGGAGAAAAATTACAAAATATGGCAGCTAGCTTCAACATCTGATTGCTGAGTGGCTTCAACGTCAAGGGCATTACCTGGTTGAGAAGACGAAAGCGCTTAAGTTTCCCTATGGCACGTTCAACATGAATTCTTAGTTTTGCGATGCTTTTTGTTTTTGTTATCTGTGCTGAGTTCAAGCGTTTGCCTTTTGCTGTTTTTGCTGCATGAGTGAACGGAGGAATATTGAGAGTCGCTTTTCTCTGAGTAAGTTGTTTTCTTATTGTAAAACCACGATCTGCCATGATATCATCACCTTCTTCAATTAAATCTAAAAAACCACTATGATCTGTAATATGACAGTCTGAAGCATTGCCACCCCACAAGTTTGATACAAATGTAAATACACCAGAAGGACTGATTGCCACAAGAAATTTATAAGTATTATGAGATTTGTAGTTGCTCCATGTACATGCTTGAGCAGTTGGAGTTGCAGGCTTCTGTACAAATAACTCTGAGCAATCTATTATAGCTCTGGTTTTAGGATATTTTTTTCTAAACACTGCAGGCATATATTTTTTCACCAGTTGACGAGAAGGCCACTTCAAAAGTGGACTGAGAACCAAATGCATATAATTAATCCATGTTGCAAAAATCTGTGACACCCTTGACTCTGAAACACCAAATATATTTGCAACAAAAAAACCCAATAAACCAACCCTGAATCGAATAAGGGTGAGTAAATACTCATCATATTTTGACAATTTCCTTGATGGCCCTGTTTTTTGTGCCCCCATTTTTGTTTGATATGATTTTCTACTTGAGCTTTCTTTTCCACGCCAATATTTAATTTCATTATCTCTAGCATTTAGAATATTAAAAACACCATTAAGAATACCCAGACTTGGCATCCCTGTATATTGAAAAACAGACTTGTCATCTGATAAGACAGTTTCTAAAAATAATTCTTTCCTCAATTTGTCCTTGTCTTCAAGTTTCATTTTCAACTCACTGACTTCACATTCAAGGCCATGCTTCTCTCTCTGTAACATTTGCACTTGTGTTCTCAACTTCTGTATTTCATTCTGTGATTTGAGCATCTCTTCAGTTGAAATGATGTTTCCTGTGACATCAGTTAGACAGGCCACCTCATGCGCAGATTCAGTAGCAACAGATAGAGGATGACAACAGTAGCTATGGTCACTACTAGGGATGGGATACACTTCAATGCCTGTGACGCAGACACAAAAATAAAAATGAGATTAAACCGCTACAATAATAAAGTCTATCCCTGATATATGTTTGATTTGAGTTTACAGTTGGAAAAAAGTTTTAGGATCATGTGTTTGTTGATTTAATATCTGTATGTATACATCTAAAATAAGAAAAATATTTACATTTGAAATATGACCCTTAAACTTAGGGACAGAGTTGCTCATTTTTTGACATTATTTCTGTTATTTTAGTTATCTTTGAAATGGTAGTTATGTTGTCCTGCTTGCTGAAATATAATGCTTAGTAGCCAGTTGTTATAATTCAATTCTCACTCTACACATGACCATACCCTAGGAATTCTACTATGAGTAATTTTTGGTATGTACCAACAAGTAAATGATACTGGAATTATGCAGTATGTACATGTACAGAGTTATACAGAGTGTGAGTTAAGTGGTGACAACCAGAGATTGAGCCCAGTTCAGCAAGCAGAAAAACATAACATAACCAAATCAATGTAGGGGGGCTTAGTCCCTTCAAGAAAACCTTTGCCAGATACAGTTCACTCATATAGCTAGCAATTATGTCAGAGATATGGTCCACTACAAACCTTTCCAACACAGCTTGAGTAAACTACATGTTAATTCTGTGTTTCAAGGTAGCTGCACAACACATAGCTGAAACAGAATGTTACTTTCCATCACAGTCCCTCTAATATAATAAAGGGTGGTAGGGACTGTGATCCCATATGCATGCCTTTGTATTAGTTGTTACTGAAAATTATCTTTCGTCAATCCGGAGGGGGCGGGGGCAAAAAATAGGAGGCCCCAGAGAGAAATGGTTCAAAGATTTAAGAGATTCTGTGTACCTTGTGAGATATTCGAAGCTTTTTCTTCAAATGACACAACTTCAACAACGCCAGTACTATCTACATCACAGGGAAGTACAACGATGTCGGCTACTGTCTCCGGATCATCACTGCCTACGCCGATATCCTCCGTCGCCGTCTTGCATGACATCCGCTTTTCCCCTGCTGACTGTGACTCCTTCTGGCGTTGCAGTTTGTTAGGTGGTCGTAAAATGGATGTACCGGACTTCATATTTCCAAAAATGCTTGGGATTGGATTCTCTTCGCTAGGTTTACTGTCTACGAAATGTTGGGAGCAGATCCGTGTATATTTTGTCGGCGTCCATTTCGGATCACGTCTTATTCGTTTTAGCCACTTTTTTCTCAAACCAGGTTGTTTTTTCGCATTTGGCAATGGAAAAAACGTAACATCTTGCATCCAGGGGTATTTTTTTAGTCCGCTCGATGACTTTTTTCGAGAGTCCGCGAAGCATTTCGGCACACAACAGTGAAAAACAGGCATTGTTTACAAATGTAGAACCTGCCCCAAGGTCAGGTCAGATGTCGTCTGCAAATTTGTGGGTTGTCCCACCGAATGTCACTCAAGCTGTGCGCAAGGGCGCCATCTTTAGGCAAATAAGCGCGAACCCCCTAACTCGAAAGTCAGCCATTGATTTGATTTATTGATGAAGTATGCCATTTTCACATTCGTATTCTTTTTATAGACTTTTCTAGCGCTTTCAACACCATTGAACCATATGTTCTCCCTAGACGTCTTATCAATATGAATGTCGATGCCAACATAATTCTCTGGATCAGTGATTTTCTTAGAGAAAGACCACAACGGGTATGTGTAAATGGCTACATGTCAGAGGAAATTGTACTGAATGTTGGTGCTCCACAAGGTTGCGTGTTATCACCTACTCTATTTTCTATTTACACAGATCACATGAGGTGCAATACTGCAATATCTTGTTTGTTCAAATTTGCTGATGACATGGCTCTTATTGGGCTACTCAAAAGGAAGATTCTCTTTCTGAATATTTCCATAATGTTGAAATTTTAAAGAACTGGTGCATAGATAGCTATTTAGATATGAATATTAGTAAAACAAAAGAGCTTGTCATTGGTTGTAAAGTTTGCCCGGATTTTACTCCTGTCACAATCAACGATGAATCTGTTAAAGTCGTTTCATGTTTCAAATACTTAGGTTCATTTCTAGATGAAAAACTTATATTTGATGAAAATACTGACTATATAGCGAAAAAGTCTCAACAAAGATTATACCTTCTCAGGAAACTCAAATCGTTCAATGTGAGTCAAAATATCTTACAAATGGTGTACAGATCCCTCATTGAGAGTGTTTTAACCTATAATATCATTTTATGGTATGTAAATTTGACTGTAAGAAAAAGAAGTAAGCTTTCTCGTATTGTGAGGATGGCAGAAAAAATTATTGGCTTTCGTCAAAATTCCCTTGTAAACCTTTACCAGCTGGCAGTGAAAAGGAAAGCGCAGAATATTGTCAATGATTCTGATCACCCTCTTCATGGTTACTTCCAGAAACTCCCGTCAGGGAAACGTTTTCGGTTTCCTCGTGCAAAGAAAAACCTCTTCAAAAAGTCATTTCTTCCATCAGTAGTTTCAATTTTAAACTCAAACTCGATGTAGTTGTTTTAAACCTCCAGTTGGTCCTTTGTTGTTTCCGTCTATGTTTCAATTTTTGTATCTATGTCGCTACCTTGTGAGTGTTTTTAAGCATTTCAATGTGTAATAGCGTCCCTTTTTATAGAATGCTTTTGCTAGTTGTACTATTTTAATTTGTATATGATGAGCCTGAAGGCAAATTTCTACATTTATTGTGGATAATAAAGTAATTGAATTGAATTGAATTTCATGGTATCCACCTGCTGTCTGTCAGGCAGATATTGTAACAATCAACAGTTTTCTCATTAAAACATCCCGCTTTAAATTTATGTAACAAGATATTATGATCAACCGTACCGAAAGCCTTCTGAAAACAAATTAAAATAATCCCTGTCTTGTAATGAATGGGGCACCAGAAACCAGATTTAAATTCATACAATAAAAACTCTTACAGAGATATTTTCAACTTGAATAGAGACAATCTTTTCAACATTTTCAAAACTTCAGATAGCACCGACGTTGACTGGTCTGTAGTTGCAAAAAGGCAGATCTGTCACGTTTAACATTGGCAAAACTTTTGCACTGTAAATAAAACAATGTAAAAGTTCTATAAGTCCGAATATCTGTCGCGAGGCGCATTCTTCAGAATGCAAAATTCATATTATTTGGATAATAATTATTATATTCATTTCCCGTTTAACACACAAAATATTGAAATAACATTTTTGGTGGTATATTCTGAAATATATTTGAAAAGCCTTTTTGAAATAGAAGGCATGTTACAAATATTTTCGATAGGATTTCTTTGTTGAATCATTCCAATAAAACTCCGATTTTTTAATATTATCAAAATAGGTTCTACTTTTTAGTTTGATATCCGACAAATAATTCTCATTGGAAACTGAAAAAGTTTTAATGAGTTACTTTTACTTTTATGTAATAAACTGAAAATGTGCATATCAAAAATTAAATTTTGGAATTTTTTCTTTTAATTTTCTTAATTAAAAAAGAGAAACTAAAGAGTGTTTCTCCATTTTAACGAAAAGAAAATAGCATTTTTTGGAAGTGTTCTGAATTTTTTTATTTCTCAGTAAATGGATTGGACGGTTGGTACACGCGTTGCGCCTGTCCATAACATGTACCCACACTGGCCATTAAGTAAAACGCCGTATGGCCTGTGGATACTAAATTTGTTTGTCGGCTAGATTTAGACATGCTCAAGTGACAAGTCACACTCGCTCAATACACGATAGTTGTTGAATTAACATTTAACAAATAAATTTTAGAATGTATGGTTCTGTTCTCTGGCGTTTATGAATTGTGTATGCGTTACTTGCTTTGTGTTTAGTTGTGTTTAGTCGGTAATTGCGGTCGCATACTATTTTAATACCTTCATTTGTACTTAATTTCTGTTTATAAAGGATTTATGTAATATCCAATATATTTTCCCACTAAATTGCATATGTTTAAAGCTACTGAAACATAAATGCGACCCTGGACTGCATGTTATCCTCAACGATTTAGCTGTTATCATCGTATTTTTTTCATTGTTGTTTGTTAGTCTTTTTTCCACATCAAGGGGGATATTAATTATCGATAAATTTATATATTTATAAATATGAACAGTATATTTCATACATCTTTAAATCCAGATTCACTCTTTGCCAAAATCAACATTCTCCTTTAAGTACATAGCATACTCCAAGTGTCTTTTTTCAGAGGTATTACTTCGAATGTCTTGACTTTGTTTTTGTCTGTAGTTTTTTTTAATTGTTTTTATTGATTGTGCGGTATTTTGTTTTGCAGAATTTAATGCAAGTACTTAGGAATTTAGGGGTCGCAGGCACCTTTTCTGCTGAAAATATCACAAGTGACAGATATATCAAAGCGAAGAATGACTTTTATATATGGTCTCTTGTTGAACAAGAAATCTGCACAAGTAAGTTTACATTTGTTCAATCTTATATTTGAAATTAAAAAAAAAACATGCCACAGTAATAAGTAAGCTTACCTATTTAACTCTGCTTTTTATGAATCACCGTTTCATGCACAGATTTCTATCAATCTGATAGAGACAGTATCTTCCAATTCTCTTTATCAATCTACCTGATTTACTGATATCTACAATTCAAAATGGCCGCTTGCCGTGTGTTACCTATTTTGAGAAGGTTTATTTTCGATTTTTACAAACATCAGACGAAAACAACTATGTTGATACTATTTCAACTGTGACCGTTTGTTTTGATGCCAATTGCAAGTTTTAGTTTACTAATCCGATACTAGGACGATGACATCATCTTATTCACGTGAAAGGTATTTGTTTTGACGCTTTTACGCTTTAGATGATTAATATCTTTCAAAGGAAAGCTATGCCTAAAGGATTTTAGCAAACGTGTTACCTCACATAGGGCATAAAAGTGATTCTTCAGGAACATTTCGCCTTTATCGAAATATGCTCTTTCTTTCATTTCATTGTCCACCTTGTCACGATAAACTATTTTCGCGAAGGATGTAAATAACAAAGTTTACGATATGTAAAATATAGATTTTTACGTTGCATTAAAATCATTGAAAGACCTGTGTTTATTAAAGTACGGAGTAATCTCTACCAGAATAAGTCAATGAAAGCGAAACCACATTAGATTAAAGTCGACATCCAGTGTTCCTACCATCATTTTTAATGATTATCTTTTATAGAGAAAGAAGAATAAGCTGATATTGTATAACGTTTCTCTTCGCAGATGCCGACGTATTTGTTGGGCACTACAACAGCACTTGGGCGCTGAGAGTCCGAGACAGAAGGTTGGGAAGTAAAGCTAAATGCTTGACAATAAAGGATTTTGCAGCTAACTATACGAATGAGTTATTTAGCCGTCGTCGCTAACATGGAAGTTCAAATTTAATATTTTATCGTTTTATTTAAATTTGGAAGCATTTATTTTGGAAAGGTGTGAGGCATCGTGTTTAACTGAATATTATTTCTTCTTCTCATGCTTACTGTCCTTTTCCATCATATTTCGTATAAATGACACTGAAATCTGAAAGGAATATCTGTACGGTTTCACGTACGTGTTGCACAAACTGGTAAGTTTCTTTTTGGTTTCTTTTAGGAATTACAGTATCCAACTTTCGATACATATATTGCATTGTTTGGTTTTACAACTGAACTTCATTCCCGTTTTCAGCTATTTCATTTTTATTTGTTCCGTCTTCACAGTAGTCACATTTCTACTATAGACTTTACATCTACCGAACCGTCGCTTCATTGGCTCATATACGCTTATATCCGCGTATTTGTTCTCTTCATTCCTAGATCGTTAAAGACACACTGTCATTTTCGTGTAGAACACACTAAGATTCGTTCTCTTTCCATTGTGCTTATACAACCTTTGGTAAAGGTCGTCCGTGTACGTTCGAAACGTTAGGAAGAATAAACATCCATTGTATAGTAGCAGATGGGCCTTGTCGATTATGTTTCACACGTTAAGATTAATTAATATTTATTGAATTGTTGTTGTCAGATATACATGTTACTATTTGTGCCAAGATACAGATTTGCGTGATTCTACAGATTTTTATTGTATTTGCTCCGTTGTGATCGGTGGTAGACTATGGAAGTTTAACCAATTCACCAGTCGTACTTGCCAACAGAATATACTAATAGATTGTGTTAACAATCTATTGCAAGTGGGCATGGTGACACAAGAAGACACCTATAAAATGTACTACCCTGAGTCCCTTCTGTTCCTAACCAGTGTCCTGTTCACGAAAGCTTGTTGCATGATAAAGTGTATGAGAGAGATGAAATCTGAGTCGACAATCATTCGGATGCAAAAGAGATGACGAAGTAGTCACTGTCGTCATGTCTGGTTGAAATTTGCAAATAGGCTTTAAAAACTGAAATATCGCGACCAAAATTACTTCAATATACAGTGATGCTAAGTGCAGCATATCCTTTCATGTTTGATGTTAAAAATATTCTTATATCATCATATTGACACTTCAAGAAAATCGCAAGTAATACAAGACCCAGTCAATGGTACAATCGGAATGAATCCAAAATACATAAAAAAGATGATACTCCTGGGTTCAAACGCCTCAGAGACAGCAAAAAGCTTTGAATGGCAAACTTTGTGTACCCTGGATCTGTTTAACACGGTATTTGGTTAGAAATTACGTCATATTTATGATAACTTACATCAATTCGTTTTAATGATCTTTACGGCCCTGATAAGGATTTTGCGGCCCGAGGTCGTACGGCGGAAGCGCCCGAGCGTGCGAGGGCTCGTTCGCCGTACGACCAAGGGTCGCAAAAGCCGTATCAGGGCCGTAAAGGTTTTATCATATATCTTATGGAATGATAAATATGTAGTTTACGTAATATTCAACATTGTTTAGAAAATAAAAATGCGTGCGATATCAAAAATTCTACGCCATTAGTGTCATTTTTTCAAAAATGCGATCGCCGCTTCCCGTCGTACGGAAAAAAGTAATATTGCATATATTCATTAATGGAAACCACACTTACCAAAATCTAATCAATTCTTGCAAGTAGCATATGGTACCTGTGTACTAAATCTGACTTGAATCTGTTCAGGCGTTTTTGAGTTATCGTGTAAACACACACACAGAAACGCACGCACACGGACAGACAGATAGACATCGCTATGACATTAGCCCACGTGTTTGAACACGTGAGCTAATAATAAAAGGGTCACCCTTACGATGAGTATTTCAGTGACTACTATAAAATTGTATAGAACAGTCAACCCAGTGCACTACATAACAAATTAGAAGTGTCCCGTCTAATATGACCTTTAGACCTGTAAAGCGGATTAAAACATGTACAGCTTGTCATAAACACCTGCTGCGGATATAATGAAAATAATCGCCATAAAAACACGTCAGAAAGGCTTAATGTTAACATTTATAACTCGTTTTTCTCTAATCTTCGCTTCACTGTTGGGTTTGTTATGATTTCTGAATTTTCTAAAAAGAAATTGAAATTCAAGATTATAACAACAAAACCATATTAGAAAAAGGTGTCAAATTCTGAAAGGAGAATACCAAGATATGCAATATCTGAATTAAAAGTAATCTCAAACAAAGATTGACTTAAAAGTACAACAAAAATGAATTCGTCAATTTCACAAAACAGTAGAATTTAGCTTGGCCGTCATTAGGGGCAAATTAAAGACTGTGTCAGATACACAATGATTCATTGGCCAAATACATTTTGGGATCGACTCACTATATCGTATATGTCTAACAACGGTAAAAACGATGTGTAAAGTAGCCTTTATTTCTTTTATATTCATCTTTCCTTAGATCATGTGCATTTATTTTATAACCTGAACTACACTCAGTTCTAGAGGCATAAACATTTGAATATATGTACAAGTAGCTTTGTTCCAACTGATTATCTAATGTGAACATTTTAAGCCGCACACAGTAGAGGACTGTACATTTGTTGTTGGGGAAACAAGTATCCAAATTAGGAGTGCGAGAAAAAAAGGTTACCAGTAATCGGAGAGTGAACAAAATTGAACAGTAAATCAGGTACGGAAAAAGATGCCACCTCTTAATTCGTCCAGACCCCCCAGGACATCCAATGGTCAACCCTTAGACACGGACCATTATTCTATGAAACTGTCTCGGAGATATCAGAAAGTGTCATTGCCAATAGCAACTAGTTATGTAGTAATTTTTAAGGGGTGCTGTAGGAAACACAGCGTATTTTTCTTGAAATCACTTTTTGCAAATACTAATTTAATTTTAAGAAATTGTGAACCCAAGATTGAAATATCCGTTGGGTTCACCAATTACCTTGTCACGTAGTCATAATTTTGGTGAGAAAGAAGTTTAAATTTATAAAAATGTATGTATATCACCCGATTTCCTGGTTTCCCTTTCTCACAATTATATTATTAGATTTCTACAGAATTTAACTCCACTTTTGCCTGATCCAATTTTCTGACATTGTCACATTATCTTCTTTATATTCAATTTTACCAAAAGACAATTTTGTTTAGCAATAAAATTCTCACATTTCGGAAAAAGAGATATTTGAATTTTGCCCTTTCACGATTTTCATCACTTTTTGAGTGTCAGTGTTACAACCCCTGCCATTTTTGATTGGGATAGAATATGCAAAATAAAATAGTTGGTTTTCTTCTAAATGTACTCTTGTTCCAGGGAAATATTGAATTTCAGAAAATAATATCAAGTTTTTTTTACTTAAATGAACTTTTATCAGAAATACTAAAATTGAGGTTTTCTACCCAAAATATATACCCCTTAATCATTCAAGTAAAGTATTGATGCAATACTAAATTTAAGATTCTCTGCGTTTTATGTATACACTACTAGGGGGTTTCCTTGTCATCTTTGATGACAAACATTCACTTGGAATGGAAAAAAAATGCGTTGGGTTAGTGCAGTACCATTTCCCAATCAGTCGTTCTAAAGATTCCCACCTTTGTAACAAATCACTAACAATGAATTCAGCTCGGTTTACCGGCATACTAAGTTAGAGCCTTTCAGGATAATCGCAATAGTGCCACATTCGTTCACTATAGATTTGCTAACTTCAACTTAAGCCTGACATTTTATTCGTAAAATATTACTCCTAATGCGATGATTCAGACGATTCCGGGACTAACTGTAAGTGTGACAACTACTTCTACAATTTTTTTTCTTTCAGTAGAATGCACCTCGAGAATATATATTTGGACTGTCAAACTTCTCAAAATCTCTTCCTATCTACCACTTGCGAAGTTCACTTTAAAGCTCTTTGAGTAAGAGTTTTTAAATCAAAATTCCATCTTTCTCCATTGAGTTTACACAGGGACGGCGACCAGTTTGAACTTCCAATGTTGGTAAATCTTGTGTAATTTGTTTCTCAAGTACCATAAAATTTATGGTGACCCCCTGAATTTATGCTTTATTTTAAAAGTGGTTGCCTTGGGAAATTTGTGCGAAAGTTTAAATCTTTTACTTTCGAGGCGCGCACCACCTTATGGATTTTTTTTGTGTATTAAAAGGATCACTTACAAAGGACTGACTTTCGTTAACACCAATTGAATACTTTCCAGCTCTAATAAAGTTGTATACTTGTTCAACAATTCTATATTTCGAAGGACAGGTAGTCATCGCAGAAATGTTTAAGAATATGCATAAAGAGCTGTTCAGTTTCAATATAGCATCAACAACTCTTGATCAATTTTTAAAACTTGTTCATGTCATTTATTACAAGGTAAAATTTTAGGGTGCATATACCTAAAATATATTTTTGTTTGATATGACACGAATGTGGGATCATAATAATCTTTACGGCCCTGATACGGCTTTTGCGGCCCGAGGTCGTAAGGCGGAAGGGCACGAACGTGCTCGGGCCCGTACGCCGTACGACCAAGGACCGCAAAAGCAGTATCAGGGACGTAAAGGTTTTCATGATTTGCCTAATAGAATGATAAATATGCATTTTATATAATATTAAGAGGTTATTAACCAATATCGCATGTTCCTGTGTCGAATCAGCATGAGTGTCATTTGTGCTGCATCAGACACGAGACGACATCGAGTGTCTGACACAGCACAAATGACACGAATGTTGATACGCCACAAGGAAAAGGCGATATTGGGTAATAACCAATTTATCTTATGCCCGTGCCCATAATTTTACTAATCGTACAAAAACTTCAAATTTTGAGGCTTTACGTTATTACGCCTTGCGCATAAATATTGGAATGTTTATGTGAACAGGCTTCTTCTATAAAGTATACGACGAAGTCAACATCACGCGCGACATCGCTGCAAGTCCTCCATATCTCAATGAACCCGAAGAAGGAAGACACCGGGATTCAAAAATTGTCATAAGGGAGGACGTTTTAAGGTGCAAAACGCTATTACAATTGTAACCGATGAAAAACTTCAAATCTATCCTGATTTCGATCATGCTCGATCGTCGTGCGGCATGGAGCTCGCGCGGCAAGGGGCCGCCATTTTGTTTATTTACCCTGAGAATTGCCATGTCAACAGTCGTCGCGCGCGACATCGCTGTCATGCCACGCGCTCACTACCTGTTCGGGGGCAGACCGTGCACAGTGCCGTGCGAACGGCAGAATGTTTGCTAGAACTTGGCCAAAAAATACGACAACTTTATAAGGAAAACCATTTGAAAACATAACAAGACTCAACATGTTATTTCCGTATTCGGCAACCAGAAATACCCGTGTTCCTCGACGCCCTTCAATTTTTTACGTCGGCGACATTACTTTGCAGGCCGAGAGTGGCAGCCATTTTTTTGTTTACATTGTTTACCAACACACTGCTAATGTATTTCGGGAGAACTCCAAAACCTACGTTTATCGTGCATATCTCGACATTTACAGTGAATATTACGGCGGATATTTTACGGTGAACGTCACTAGGATGAAGCAATATGGGAAAGGGTACATGATAATCAGCCTTATTGAGGATATAAAAATAGTGTGCGATATTAAAAATCCATCGTCGTGTGTGTATTTTTTCATAAATGCGATGGCCGCTTCCCGTAGAGAATTGACTAAATTTGTTTACCTGCAGAATTCTAAAACGCGCAAAGCAACATGCGTATCAGTTTGTGACCAACAGAGATCCAGGCAGAAATCGACATGTATAAAGGGTGATATAAATGTATTGTAATTTATACTGTACAGGCATGCACCTAGTGTACACAGAATTTCAGTAGAATTTAGAAATATCAGCCGATGTCACCGTCGCGGCTCAACTGTCGCCACGCGCAACTTCGATTTTAGCGAGCAGACGTTTTCCTAATCTCGCGCTGGCTTTGTGTACGAATGGAACGTATAGCAACGCCGTAGCAAGATAGAAACGTCGTAGCAACCAGAATCGAGGTAGTTCAGAAAGGCACGCGATGGCCCATATTTGGGCACCGAGCCTGGTTATGATACGTTAAAAATGCATGAATGTGAGGGCGTTTCCCCATAGCTTTACACAGGTACGTGAATGGAGGGATATGATAAATATGACTTTCTTCACATAAAAATACAGACGTTTGTCTAATGATAATCACAAATTTTGTTTTCAAAGTATATTGTATTGAGAAATATTAGTATGTGATTTAAATCCCTTTGAATATTCAGCATAATTACATCGAACCCACGAATCTTCCAATGAGAACAAATGAAATTCAGTTAGCTAGCAAATACGTTTAAGCTGTTTCGTATTAGAGAAATCTTCTACAGAAATCATATGGACCCGATGTGACAGCTTGCTATAAATGCGGTGCAATACTATCTACAACCAGAAATCCCAATGTACTGATAATGATTTCGAAGGGAAAAATGATAGAGAGAGTTAGATAGATAAATAGATAGATAGATAGATAGATAGATAGATAGATAGATAGATAGATAGATAGATAGATAGATAGATAGATAGATAGATAGATAGATAGATAGATAGATAGATAGATAGATAGATAGATAGATAGATAGATAGATAGATAGATAGATATAGGGGAGGGAAGAGATATATAGATAGACAGACAGAAACACAAACATACATACAGATTCATTATTTTTTATTGAATATGTTCCTATTATCTTTTGTATTGTCCAATAATTTACAAATACATGCGTATCAGTTGTGACCAACAGAGATCCAGGCAGAAATCGACATGTATTAAGGGTGATATAAATGTATTGTAATTTATACTGTACAGGCATGCACCTAGTGTACACAGAATTTCAGTAGAATTTAGAAATATCAGCCGATGTCACCATCGCGGCTCAACTGTCGCCACGCGCAACTTCGATTTTAGCGAGCAGACGTTTTCCTAATCTCGCGCTGGCTTTGTGTACGAATGGAACGTATAGAACGCCGTAGCAAGATAGCAACGCCGTAGTAACCAGAATCGAGGTAGTTCAGAAAGGCACGCGATGGCCAATATTTGGGCACCGAGTCCTGGTTATGATACGTTAAAAATGCATGAATGTGAGGGCGTTTCCCCATAGCTTTACACAGGTACGTGAATGGAGGGATATGATAAATATGACTTTCTTCACATAAAAATACAGACGTTTGTCTAATGATAATCACAAATTTTGTTTTCAAAGTATATTGTATTGAGAAATATTAGTATGTGATTTAAATCCCTTTGAATATTCAGCATAATTACATCGAACCCACGAATCTTCCAATGAGAACAAATGAAATTCAGTTAGCTAGCAAATACGTTTAAGCTGTTTCGTATTAGAGAAATCTTCTACAGAAATCATATGGACCCGATGTGACAGCTTGCTATAAATGCGGTGCAATACTATCTACAACCAGAAATGCCAATGTACTGATAATGATTTCGAAGGGAAAAATGATAGAGAGAGTTAGATAGATAGATAGATAGATAGATAGATAGATAGAAGATAGATAGATAGATAGATAGATAGATAGATAGATAGATAGATAGATAGATAGATAGATAGATAGATAGATAGATAGATAGATAGATAGATAGATAGATAGATAGATAGATAGATAGATAGATAGATAGATAGATAGATAGATATGAGGGAGGGAAGAGATATATAGATAGACAGACAGAAACACAAACATACAGACAGATTCATTATTTTTTATTGAATATGTTCCTATTATCTTTTGTAATGTCCAATAATTTACACGTTTTTGCACACATTTCCTAAATTTCCCTGGAGGCACTTCTCTGCAAAATAATCGCAATCATACCAATCCATAATCCAATAACACTAGGTCAAAATTTGTAAGACAATAGTTGTAAACATAGACACAAAACAGCACAGAACAGACAGTAAATAGACGGTACAAACAAAGTCAAATCCATGAAAGAAAGATATATGGACCTCTGGCCAAAAGACCTAGAAGTGATGTCAGGTGTTTCGAAAATAGTAAGCGCATCCTGCCCCACATGTGGCACCCGCCATATATCAATCTGTAAGTCAGATAAACCTTCAGGAGTCTAAAGGAACTGTACGATTAAATCGCTAGTCAACTGCTGGCTCGTTGATCTTGTTTTTATATAAATAACATGTTATTGTAAGCAGAATAATCACCAAGGGAGTAAGCCAGCCTAATACTAAACAGGTTGCCAAACGTTTGTCAGATTATATCATTGTGTACGAGGCTATCACGGCAAAGGTTGATGGGTATGATTTGGCTGGATATCGCAGATGTTCCATATAATCAATGAATGTGTCGTTCTCCATATTTGTTGATTTCAACGGCAACCTCTCTTGTTTCGAAAACACTCTATGAACATGTTGCTTCGAGGATTCGTCGCAATTCTTACAATGTTAATTGTAATTTGCTTTTTGCATCGTCATGGCTAAATATTCATGGTGGTCATTATAGAAGAGCTTACCTACCACGACCGAGGAAGAAACTGACGACTCTGGAGAAAACCGAAAACAAAAACTCCTCTTGTATGAAAGACACAAGAAGAAAAGTAAGCTCATCGACGTCACTGAAATCGCAGCAGACACCTTTAAATTTGCAAGTGTATACATTGAATTCAGCAAACATTGTGTTATTGAGTATATACAGTGATATGACAGCCTCTTCTACACTGTATTAGCTTTGTGTGTAGGACTTAACGTCACGGCCGCCAAATTAATTTCTGATTTTATGCAATCCAATGTATTTGATGATTAGAGCTTCTGTAAATGTGTATTCGCCATCTGTATATATCCTGCAAATTCATCATGGGCAGCATTTGTTAAGGCGTCTCTGCACTTCAGAAGCCTACCAAAGATAACTAATTGGGTCAAAATTTAACATGCAATACTTTCCCCAACACTTATCACTGATAAATACAATGCGACTCCGTTACATATCATTCTTACGTAACGTTATAACAATGTATGTTATATGTATGACATTGTTATACATATTTCTTTTATTTAGCGTCATTAACACAATGATAGCCTTTATAACTTGTCCTATAAAGAAGAGTTTGAACTGTTGCCTTTGTGGTTAAATTTAACGGGCCACTTTCAATACATCTTATTACGTCTGTAGGTCAATCCAAATTCATCTACACGAATCCTGCTGTATATCAATCCCATTGGACGCGGTGGACCAAACTGTCAGTACGGTCATTTTAAACATGCCCTGCAATACTCTATCGCGCAAAATCGTTCTTTGGTGAACGCAATTCTGTTTTATGAACATCCTATATTCGGAACACTCGAACAGCTGAGAGACGCAAGGACACTAGAAGAGACATTTGATATCGACCAGTTGAAGAAAATTGTTAATATTATATCTCTGGAAGAATTCAACGCGAATTGCAACAAACAGTCAAAACCCTATTAACATCTCCTAAAGCACGAAAACACTTAACCAATACGTATTCAAATTCTGCAAGACTTTATCATTCTGCATTCCATTTAGCACTACCACAGTACGAACAATTACCGGCAACAAAAGATCAACTTACAGAACGGCTTGAAGCAGCGTCCTCGATGAACTGTGTTGGAGTTTGGGTCTTCAAGGCTGCAGGTCTTTCCATACCGACAATTAATGAAAAAGTCGACAAGCATCTGGTACCGTCACTTAGTATACGGCATTCGGCGGACAGCATTCGTAAAAATATCTTGACGGGACGACCATACCTTGCGATCCATTGGAGGAACAAGCCTGAAGAATTGTAAATAAGTTGATATCGCTCATGCCTCTGTTGTGATGAAAATTTTATAGATAAGGTGAAATGCACCTCGGCGACAGATATTTCAGATATTGGTAAATCTTGGATAATTGTTTCGCTGGTACTGAATTTTAATGGTGACCCCTATTTGGTACTCTTGATTTTGTAAGATGATAGTTAAAGATTCCTTCGGGAAAGTTCGAGCTAAACTTTAAGCCTTTCAATGTCGAGGCGCGTATTACCTTTCGTAGAAACTTAAATTAACTACGCGGAATACGAAACTTTGTGTTTGAAACTGATGGGTTCATATGTGTCAGATAATACTCTTAAACTCAACAAGTGTTTCGCTAATCAGACAAATGGTTTTAGGAGAGTTTGTCAAGAATACGCTTGTGTCACTGCATGAAAACCCAATAATACATATGCTGTATCAGCATGGATTATTACCTGTATTTTAGCTGAATAGTGCATATGCAGATGAATAGAGTCAGCAAGAATCCATTGCTTTGTATTCAGCAAGTCTGTATTCATGTGGATTCATGTGAGTTCAAGTGTATTATTCTATTATTCAGGCAACTAATTAATTTGCATTTGATTCAATGTGTTTGATAACAAATATTGGCCCTGTCACGAATTGAGGCAAAATGAAAATGTTAATCTTTCGATGGTCTGCAATGATTATTGAAAAATAATAAACCATTTCCCCTAATTTAACACAGTATAATATGAATATGCAAACTCACGTGCTATAAAGAAGACACTACGAAATTAAATTTGAAAATCAATTTCCATTTAAAATGGAATGCGTCTGGGGGACAGATATTTGGTGCCCTTAGTTTATTTTTGAAATCGAAATTTTATTTTTCTCCATAGAGTTAACAGCGAGATAACGGCCATTTTGAATATCATACTACAGTAAATATTGTGTAATTTGTTTCTCCAGTTCCATAAATTGGCAAGGTGACCTCCCGATTTTTATTCTTGATTTTGAATGTGAATGATTCAAAGATTCCTTTCGGAAAATGTGAGCGAAAGTTTAAGTCTTATACTTTCGAGGAACATAGTATCTTAAGGCAGAATTACGTAAACAAATTGACTATTTAATGCTCCAAGGGCACAATTCGCTCTCACGCGACCCAGCTAATCTGTAAATTAAATATAAAATTAGTTAATCATGTAATACTTAGCTACACGATAGAGTTGACATGTCCAACGGGATTTAATTTTTCTTTTGATAACTTGAGCATCATTTTCTTCTGATAACTTTTACATCATTTTCGCGGTTTGTGCAGACAGTAAAATAACCTTGAAACGGTACAAAAACTGCATTCATAAACTAAAATTAGATGCGGCGAATCATGATGGTTTCGCTACTTACTTTTAGACGTGACGCTAATTTCTAGCCAAACGTTTTAATGGTCGAAGACCATTTAGTCAAATTGGTATGGGCAAACTTAAACACCTTCAGAAATTTTACAAACTCAACTTAAATCGTATATTTCGATTTACTTTATGTACTTAGGAAACGTTAAACCAATCTCCATCTCTTTGCACATGACGTTAACTATCATGTAATTTCACATAGACGATTGCCAGTAGTAATGGCTGTTGTATAGTCCACACATCTCGCGAGATTTGTGTCCTCTCGTGTAGTGCGAGAGTTGAGAACTGTCATGCTTAGAAAAGACCCCTTAGTATGCAAAATGAAATTAGCGAGTCCCCCTCATTGGTCCGTTTAAATACCGCAAAGGATATTGGGATGGCCATACCCTTTTCTGATTGGTTAACTGGTTAATATATGCAAAACAAGAGTATATAAGTAGCAAGAGGGCCAGCTGAGGGCCAATTCTGCTCAGGCATTCATCCAAACAACAACAACAGCTCAACTATTCAAGCTATGGCTACTCCTATACTATCACCAAGACTACTGGAAGAGGGATGGCGCAAGTGTTATTCAGTGAAGGCTGAACGTCCGTATTACTTTAATGTAAAGACCAACACCAGCGTCTGGACAATGCCAACCCTCTCTGAACCAAGATGAGAGGTTTGCTGATGTTCCTGGAAGGAAGAGCCCGACTTGCCAGAGCCTACTCAGGAAGTGCCCATGCCTGATCAGACTCAGTCCAGTCAGTCATCAGTTGCTGCTTTGGTCCCTCAACCTTCCAAGCCTGGCGCAACTAGTCAAGCAGGTGAGAGACAATTCAGATTTCTTCTGCGTGACACAGAGACGTCAGCTCGGATTGTGAGTGTGCAGATGTACAAGGGAAATGTGTACGTTGGAATACGTGAATTCTTCAAGAAACCCGACACTGGAGAACTGATACCAACAAAGAAGGGAATCAATTTGAATTTGGATCAGTGGAATCGGCTGAAATGTATCATGCAGAGTATTGATGATGCTGCTAAGACACTGACAAGCAATTGACTTGGAACTCACAGACCCGTCTTTCGTCCTTTTTTCAGAGCCTTCCTTCAGCGATATGCCAAATGACTTGGACAGGCAAGTGGCAAGGAGAGTGGCCAAATATGTCTACGCCAAGCTCATTCTGGACGAAGTCAATGCCATCATCAATCAAAACTGTCAGGGATGCAAGGAAGATTACCCATCTCAGAGAGACCATGAGTGCCTGTACTATGGCAATGCCCCTGCAGGTCAACGGGAAGCGATCATCAAATACTTTACTGATGCTGCCAAACGAGTCAACATGCTGGCTGTGCAGAAGTCTGTTCTCGCCATGGCTGAACTGTGTTACATCACCCTGGATCATAATGTTCCACTCGGATTACTTGATCTTGATGATCTCTTGGAGTTACTGTACTATCGCTGGAGTGAAGACCCTGAAGGATGTTATCAAGCTTTATCGGACAGTCTGTCTGTTTACGGAATGGTTTTATGCAATGACATGATTACCGCAGTTTGTTCAAAATTTGGTTCTGCAAGCAATTAATCTCTTCGATTTCCTTCACGTTCTAAATGACTTTTTTCCGGACATTTCAAGTTTGCCTAGGACACTGAGAGACACTTGCAATAAAAAAAAGGTGTTGTGTTTCATGTTTTTTTTGCCTTGTTAAATTTTGTTAACTTTGAGAAAATAAATTTACTGTTATTGTTTAAAATGAAAATCTATAACTTGTCTGTCTATACTCTTTGTATGATTGTTTTGATGAATGAGTATGTTTAATTGCCCCCCCCCCTCCCCCTTCCCCCCTTTATGGCCCCTCATCTCTGAGAAAAAAAAAATCAGACGCAGATGCTTGGTATTTTCAATTGAACAAGTTTGAAAATTTATTGAACACCAACAGGAAAGCCAACACAAGAACTAGTAACAATGTAATGAATATGACTTCTAAGTCAAACGAGTCTGTAAAAAGTTAACATCATAAATGTCAAAATCAACACCAGTCAATTTTTCAATGAAATCATTCACGAGAAAGTCATTAAAAGTCAAGTCCTCAGTAAACTGCTTCACAATGTTCGACATGGACCATCCCCGGCAACGATGTAGCAGATAGTAAAGGACGTATTGTCCACACACTGAAGAAAGAGGTCCCTGGAGCCTTGTCTGTTATAGATCCAGTCGAGGGAGTTCCTGTTGAGGAATGCCTTGAAAGGTGTCCTGTTGGGTGGACGTCCGTACGAATCGAAATATTCACCACGGTTGCTATCGGCAAAGTAGAAAGCCACCCAGTGTTTCCCTGGTTGAGTACTTGGGTCCACATTGGCCACAAAGGCAGCAGGATAGGACTTTAGTCTGGTCTTAGGCAGTCGGTCTGATGGTTTCACCCCGGCAAAAGATGATGCAGTGTATCGATCTGTACTCAAGACTTCTTTCAACTTTAACGTGTCCATCTTTCACTGGAGTCGATGAATCAACTTCAGTAATCAAAGAGGATGTTGCGGTCTCTGTCGATTTCAATGATGTTATCCAGTTCGCCATACACGAGTAAATTCACAGTATTTGGCAGGGCTTGTCTGAACTGCAGTTCGATGCCCAGGTTGCCTTCTTTGACCAGGTTCAAATGTCCTCCGTCGGCAGACAAGTCCGGTGTGAGATCAAATGCAAACAGTGTGTATCCATTGTCGTATTCATAGCGATTGATGTTGATTCCTTCATCCCTGCCTATTTTATTCGTCCCGGTAAACAGGGAATAGTAGGCCATGATGAATGATTGACCACCTGCTTTGGTGAAGTCCAGTTTCAGGGGTTTGCTCGGAACTTGCTTTCCACTGACATTAAGGACCAGCGACGTCATGTCGTAATGTTTGAAGTTGAAAGGATTCTTCTTGTATGAACCGTTGAAGGCATCGTTGTCCACCAGACCCAAGACCACACGTTTAGGTAGCTGTCCCAGAAAGATGTGGTCTTTGTTGAAGGACATGGTGCCTCCAGGAATAGACAGAACCTTCATCACACAACGATGTATGGGATACTTGGATGGTCCCTGCTTTAAAGCTTCTGCATGGCCCAGCTGTACCGATGGACTGAGTTTTATTTTCCTGATCAGAAGTGTGGCTTCGGTGACTACAGCTTTGAAGCCTGGATTTTCTGCAGAGCTCACAAGGGAGAAGGCATTCTTGCTTCTATTGAGTTTGAAATGTAATTCGACACCATTCATTAGATATTTGGATTGGAAGAAGAGATCTGAAGGAATGGGTCCTACCATATCAACAACTTGACTGCCAACGTGAAGGCATATCGGTTTTTCAGTCCCTTGTTCACTTCTCCACCTTCTTTAGTGGGGTCCACTTCATCCATTTTCAAGTGATAGTCCTTGAAGAAGAGGGCTGAACCGATATGGGTGTCTTTGGCCTCCTTACCATAATTCAACAAGGTCTCCAACAAGGCTCGGTAGGGGTAAGTAGGGGAAGGGTTGGATATCATTTTGCCATTGAGGTGTACATCCACCTGGCTGAACAGTGAATGGAGCCACAAGTTGACGGGACCCACTGCTGCATCTGCACCAAGGTTAGTACCATCAACTTTTGTAATCTTGGCCTTGATCAGAAGGAGTGTTGAGGACAGATCGATGTAGTCTTCCCCTGAACCCGAAATCACAAATTCGATGGGTCCCGATTCCACAATGTGGGTCAGGGGATGCACTTCTTCCCATTGTCCCTCTTCCACACTGGTCTGCGTTGGAGGAACTGTGAACAAGTCAAGTTCACTCTTGGTACACTCGCAGGAGTGTTCGTGAAGAAATGCCATGTTAGTCAAAAATGTCAGGAGATCTTCTCTTTCGCTTGGCTTTCGAGGAAATGACTCTTCGTTTCGGAGCTTTACGTTTTATACCGCCGCCTTGGGGAACTGAGTATCTGGAACCCCTGCCTGTCATCAACTGTTTCCCGGCTTCCACCAACCGTCGTTTTGCCGAGTGCTTGATGTTACGTCCACTGAGTGCATCACCTGCAATGTTCAGTCCCGTTTTCAGCATCTGTCTCCCTAGGACTTTCGCACCTTGTTTGAGCAGTGGTGTGGCTGCACGGAAGAGGCCTCCCAAAATACCGCCCAAGCCATATCCTCTCTGCACGGCTGCCCCCTGGAAAGATGCTCCATTTCCCACCTGATCCAAATAAAACTTCTTGTATGTGGCCGGGTTGCTTTCATAGATTTTACGTCTATACGGCATGGTTCAGGTTACAATAGTGTAGGGCGTCGTTTTCTGAAGGCTAGTGTCACGATCACTTTCCCACCTTGAAATGGCACTTTCTGACCCATGTCGTCTCTTATGTAGACTTCTACCGTATCAAATTCACGGTTTCTCAGGGGAAGAAAGTATGGCGTGTGGAAGGTGCGGTTGATCATCTGTCCATGGATCCCTTCCACATTTTCTATTCTCAACAGGGGTGCAAAGGTATCTCCCACCAACTGGTCGTCCACTAGGTCGCAATACACATACAGAGAAGAGAGGTTTCGAAGACTGAACATGAAAGGTGCATTGTTCTTCTGCCTCAAGATGGTATTGGGATGAAATCCCATGATTTCAGCCAGACCTGGTAGAAAGTAGAGGCTGGTACCGTCACTCACATCAGCAGTTACTTTTCTTGACACCGGGTCGAAAGTCAGCTGGACGTTGTCCGGTAAACCTTGCTCTCTCAGAGTGGCCAGTATACTTCCAAAATCATCGTAATAACCTGCAGGTATTTTGACAAGTGTTTTTCTATGATCTTGAATTTCGTACGCCAATAAGTTTCTGCCCTCGACCACATTGTACCAAGAGAAAGGGTAGTGTATGTCCATCAAGGCCACTTCCCAGTTGCCCGCAGAGAAATGTGTTTGGGTAATTTCACAGTGTAGCCTGTCACTGCATTGTCTGGGAAAACATCCATCGATGCATTGCTCGGTAGCGTCATGAAAAACGGATGTTCAGCCATGATGAAAGTGGGGTCAGACTGTGACTGTCCAGACAGAGTCACCCCTTTTATAGTTTTGTCAGATCCCTGACCCAACTATTGAATTTGGATGGCCAACCATACCACTTGACCAGATATTCAGTCTTGCCCTTTCTCTTTCTTGTTTCGAGTATTTTTTCCACTCTGAAGACATCGTCCTCTTTCTTGACAACTTTTTGTAGTTCTTGTTCATAGAAAGTACCTTCTAATTCCTCCTCATCAAAATCTTTCAGCTTGTAAAGAGGTGGTCGACTGGAGATCCTTCTCGACACAGTGAAGATTTCTTCTGTCCAATTTGGCAGATAACCTTTCTTGAACATACGTTTAGTTTTGCTGATTCTCACTTGTTCTCCCACACTGAATTTAAATTTCATCTTTGTCTGTTCAGTGTCACTGTACAGAGTATCCAACACCTCGTTTTCATTGGTCTTGTTGACAGATGCTGGTTTTCTCTTGATGCTGCGATGCCAAGTGTTGTTGTAAGATTGCATTAGCTGAGGAAGCGCCGATAGGTAGCTTAGGGTGTTGTTTCTGGTAAAGTACTTCCACATTTTAGTTTTCAGCGTACGATTGAAACGCTCAACCACAGAAGCTTTCGTTTCATTTCCGGTGGTGAAAAATTGAATGTCTTCACTCTTCAGATATTTCTGAAATAGGTGGTTCACGAATTCTTTGCCTTGATCCGTTTGCAGTTTTTCTGGTTTTCGTCCAGTCTTCAAAATCTGTTCAAACGCTGCCACCAAAGTGGCCCCTCGTTTGTCTTTCAAGGGAATGGCCCAGGCATACTTGGACAAAATGTCAATGCAGGTGAGGATGTATCGGAACCCTGAATTGTATTTTGCTAGTGAACTGACATCAGCAAGATCAGCTTGCCACTGTTGATCCATTCCACCGACAATTACTCTAGCCCTTGGAAACTTCCACCTCACTGGTTTGTGTAATGTGTAAGTGTCCTGATGTTGCATCCATTCTCTCACTTTCTGACGGGTGGTCTTTATTCCCTTCTCTTTTGCAGCACGGTAAACAGCATCGATTCCTCCAAAACTTGCGGAATGACTTGGATCGTAATACACCTGGCTGAGGTGCTGATCCAAGTCCGTCAATTTGGTCACAGGTTTCATGTTTGATGACTATAGATCCAGAACAGCAAGCACAGAGGCACCTCACCCGTTTGAGGACATCGCCAAGGGATAGAGAAGGTGGACAACACTCCATGACAAATGTCTCCTTTGGAATGACTATCATCAAATTGTCGAGTGATGTTTTAAAAGTTGAGCCAATTCCCTGTCATGGATGATCGATGTCGTGGTCTTGCAGCGGTTGAAGTGACAGGACGTATCTCCTTCCTTATCTTTTTCTTTTTAGCGGATGATTGTCCAGCAAACACTCCATGATCACCTTCTTCATCATCACCTCTTGGCTGAAACAATCCTTTTGATTTTTGCTGAGACTGAATCCAGTTCCATCTTTCCTTGTTGCCAATCAGATCTTGTGGTACATTCATGTCAGACAGCACTCGGGCAAATTGTTGCCACCCTCTAGGAGTGAAAGTTTTCCTCCGACGTAAAGTGTCGTTGATGAGGTCTACCATATGAGTTCCAGGTAAGGGATTACCATCGTACGTTAATTCCCCTTTCTCATTCCAATCCACGGAATCATGCTGTTTCACTTTCTGAAGGAGCAAGTGTGCTTTTCGTCGGAGGGATTTTGGCACACTTTCCATCACATCCTGCTCCACACTATCCGAGGGCTTTGGCTTGTCTATGCCTTCCTCTTCTGTGCTCTTATCTAAGGGAGACCCTGAAGAAGACACAGCGGTAGTGGTACCTGTTGAAGTTTCAGAGGGGAGGATGCTGATTTTAACAGGTTCCTTCCTTTTATCAATGTAAGCCCTGTACTGCTGAAGAGTCTGTTGGTACAGTTTTGCCTTTTCATCATCGGTGATGTCTGTTCTTTCCAAGATTTGTTGCATCTCCCTATCCAGAGAGGACAGCATCTTCGTCACAGGGTTTGTTGTTTGATTCTGCTGTAGTTGTATGGTATCTAGTAATTCCTGTGGCACAAGTGCCATCTTCTTGGCATGTTCCATGGGCATGGTGACAATTCACTTAAAGAGGAGACTTCCCAACACAGACAGCACAGGCCATAGGACAGCTGAGAGAAATCCACCCTTTTGCACAAGTATCTTCTTCTTCTTTGATGTAGAAACCTTTTTATTTGACAGTGTGCGAAGATGATGTTTGTATTTGCTCAATTTCTTCTTTCGAGCAGATGACAGTGGAACACTCCCCCGAAGAATGTTCAGGCAACATTCACAGAGGCAATGGATTAAATCGTTACTGGCTCCCTCGATGATCCCCCTCTGTTGCTTTGGATTGCCCCTGGTTAAAACAGAGAGAAAATGAGCATGTTTTCTCATTCACTTAGACATGATGAAATGATTGCATTTCATCTCATCATGTCTATTTTATGTTTTCCTGACATGAACAAAGGAAGTATCTCCTGGAAAGATGTTCTTGCGCAGATGGAGGACTTCCTGTGTGTCAGGTTTCAGGTCAATGAGAAGATAGCCAGAGGGCTCATGGGAGGCATCGGTGAAAGCTTCTTGGATGAAACGGGTGTGTCCTGGGTACATCTGTTTGGCTAAGTGAGTGATCTGTGATCCGTCTCTTGGATTTTTAAACAAGACCAGATAATGTGAATTCAGACTCATGGTTCGAGTCTCTCTGCCTTGAGATTGAAAACAGATTTGTAAGATAGCATGACAGAGAGATTACGATGATGAGAACCTTTGGTGAACAGATTGGTAATTCTCTTGTCATTTCCAGTTTCTGACATCAGATCATCAATAATCAATAAGTTGGATTGGTGAGGGGAAAACGTACTATCCAACTCTTCAGGAATGCCTTCAACAAAATGAATGCTAGGGATATTGGCAGCCAGTTCCGTATAGGCAGGTTGGTATTCTCCATAGCACCAGACAATACGCTCAGGAGATGGAAAAATCATAGTTTCCCGTTCCTTCAGCAATCGTTTGACGAATTCGGTTTTGCCAGACTGTGTGGGTCCACATATGAGAGCAGTGAACGGATGTTGTAGTCTTGCATCCATGATTGACTTGATTGATGTTGTTCAGACAGTAGACGAACAATTCGTATCAACTGGCACATCAGTTGATGAGTGTCAGATTGTCTGGCCAGTTTTAAAAATCTGTGTCTTTCAACTTTATCTTCAATATTATGCACTTGTGTGAGATGATTTGCCAGTCTTACGAGATGTTTTGCATGACAACCAGGGTAAGGACAGTTCTTTCGCATTCGTGGCATGGTATACCAAGTTGACCAACTTGATCTTCACTGTGATGGGACTTTTTGGTTGATTTCCTTTCAGTCAATCTCTCCATTCAGATCAATGCTTTCATAACATGAGACTGGCTTCCTTTTGAAAAGTTTATCATAGATGATGTATGGCAGCACACACAAATACAGGAAGAACATAGGATTGGAGAAATCTCGATTATTGACGATCAGCTTCAAGAGTGTTTGCAGAATGAGACCCATCACGCC
Source organism: Ptychodera flava (assembly GCF_041260155.1). Lineage (NCBI taxonomy): Eukaryota > Metazoa > Hemichordata > Enteropneusta > Ptychoderidae > Ptychodera > Ptychodera flava. The sequence continues at coordinate 5,927,716 of NC_091934.1, read as the reverse complement.
AAATGAGTGTTAGGCTGAAATAGTACAAACATATACAGGAAAGCTTAAGGATGTTCTCATTTCTTGACAGAGGGAGGGCAAAAAAAGGCCCGAGGGGCAAGAGGGCCTCAAAGTGTTTGTAGGGGGGGGGTGTTATACCCAAATGAAGTGTGATGTAACTCATTGACCAAGAGCAATCTTCTTCGCTGGCCCTCGGGGCAGTCGGGCCTACTTTTTGGCCTTTGGGTGAAGTCTTGTGAAGAGACGACACACACACATACAAACATACATACATGTTTACGCATTCAGCTAATGTTTATACACAAACATCAACAAATGAATTCAAACCAGCCTCTGAATTTGTTTAAATTAACAAAGTTGATTTGCGTTTATTACATTCCTTGACAAAAAAAAAAGTTTAACCATACTTTTTTTTGTTTGTTTGTTGACATACAACATACAAAAAAGACTTTGAAAGATGAAAATTGAAATCTACAGATAATTCTGTTGAAAGAAAAAAAATTGAACAAACTGTTGGTCTGTCGTCTTTAATATTTAAAATTTAAAGGGGGAAAAAAATGTAACTTCTTGTCTCTTTTCATGCATTTGCAAATTCTCCAAATATCAAATACATACATTCCAAGACTTTGAAAGTGAATGAATTATACAACTCTAACAGATAGAATAATCAGATAACCATTGCCACAAAACTGATCAGGAAGATTTCAATTTTGTTTTTGCAATTTATCCAATTAAATTGTGAAAACAGCTTCACCAAAATTATTAACATACAACTTGATAACTTGAATTTGTTTTTTTTTCTTTGAATGATATTATCAACAAAGCCTATTGAATTACAATTATAATTACCATGCCTTTTTTTTCTTTCTTACAAAGTATTGGAAACTGCTTGATTGACAAAGAGGGGGTGGGAGAGGAAAATATGAAGAAAAGCATTTGCCAAACATTTGTTGGCATCCCTCAATTGATGTTTCTCAATTTTTTTTTGGTGGGGGGAGGAGTGTTTCATGGACAAAGTACAGTTTTAATACCCATAGGGAAGGGTTTTGTAATTTTCAATCAATGCTCTCTTATCATAAACTAGGGCATATTTTTTACTTTCACTTTTTGTGACAACATCACATCCAACACGTCGGATTTTGGCGGGGTCATTAACGGTGATGGTTGATGATGGGCAAGTGGTGACCAGACGAGTGATGGCATCAAAGTTGATGTTTAAACTGTTGCGGTAATTCAAGGTGATCCCTCTGACTTTACAAAGAGTGCGGTTTCCTTCCTGTCGGGTCTGTGCTAGACAGAAGCATAGTTTTTGGCTCCACCGGACACAAACTTGGTAATGTAATTGCCTGGAGGTTCAAGTTCGCTGGTGAGATCACCTAAGTAGTCACCCAGAGGTGGTTCATACATGTCTGACTTGCTGACAAAGATGACAGAATCGGTATCAAAGTACAAGACACGCTCACCAATGGCTTCAAGAAGATCATACAACTTCAGGCGGGCATAGGCTGTGGTGAATGCTGCGATGACAACATTTGTATTAACGGCACCTTCGACAAATTCATCCCGAAGTGAATGTTGTACAGCGACCATGTTATCGTTGACAAAAGACAAGTTGTTGACGGTGTGTTGCTCACTTGTGAGTAACCGGAAGAGTTCTGCAGGTTCTTGGATGTACTGAAGCTGTGGAAAGTTGTTACGTTGAGCAAACTTGCCCCACATGGAATTCAGCATCAGTTTTGCCAATGCTCGCTGACCTGGATTTCGATGAATCTTAGTCTTGTCAAGTAGGATACCTTCTCTCTCATGGTACTCACGGATGTATCGGTCTTGGTCATCTTCCGTCTGACACCATGAAGGCCAACCACTGCTCTCTTGTTTCAACTTAAAGAAGGTATTGATGTAATCGGTGAAGAGCCCACCTGTTTGTGACTCTCTGTTGTACTCTTCACTTTCACGGTAGTGCCACACCTCAAACACTTTGACGACTTTGTACCCCTTCTCCACAGCTTTTGCTAACTCTGGTGTTGTCCAAGTTCCCACAAAGGATCGTTGGTCATCGCTATGTTCACACGGTGCCTGCTGTTTGGTATCCGCACAGCTTCTGCATAGGGGAAACATCAGTTTCTTATCCACTCTGAGGGGCAGAACAGGAAAGTAAAGTTGCCGTGGTGGCAACACTCGACATTTGGCAACACCAAAGTACCACTGAACAGGCAGTATGATGTTCTTGGTGCGGACTTCCGGATGCTTGATGGGATACTTACAGTACTTGTTGACATAAGGGTAGAGGCTTGTGAAATCGACATAGTGAATCTCTTCGTTACCCTCACACTCATGGTAAAGTCTCGTTGCATTGGTTTCTACCACCATAGAAGGCATCCCGTGGATAAAGAGGCTCCTGTAGATCGAGTGACTTGATGAATTCTTGCAGGTCTTGGTTTTCGTGAATATCTCTCTTAAAGTCACATTCCCACATTTCGATCACATTGAAGCCATTGGTGCGTAGAAATCGCATCTTGTCGAGGGTACATTGGTAGAGATCACCCATGGTCTTCTCTAGTTTGGTGTTGACGATATCATCGTCTTCGTAACATCGCGGACAACCATGGTAGTAGCAACCGTGCATCTCATAAGCAGTGTTGTTTGCTTCATCATACCCATCTAGCCAATATCGATCAATTTTCTTCTCACCCCCGTTGTATACATGTTGAATGTTGACATTCTTCTTATATGCAAGCCACTCCAACCACTGCAGCGCAATGACAGATTGATTTCGTCGGTGGATGTAGCCGTGATCTGGAATGATCCCGATGGTATCTTTCTTGAGAAAATTCCTGCGTAGAACACACATTGCAGGCTGATGCGATGGTGACACAATCCCTGAATGGATCCACACCATTCTGTTGTTTGAACATATCTTGAAATTTCAAACAACTCCTCCTTAAGATGTCTACATCGCTTCTACAGTAGTTCTCAAGTTCTTGTTTCAGGTTGAAAGGATGGTTTTTCGATCGCTCTTCTTCGTACCATCTCAGGAATTTTTCTCTCTGATGTTGTTTCATACCATCAGGACCATAGTATTGTGCATCTGGGAGAGGACCGATGTATTCTTGATTCTCCGCTGTGTTGAAGAAATGGGGAAAGTAACCTTTGTGCGGTTCAGCCAGATAAAACATGTCGGGAAGTTGAGCTAAAGCCACAGGGAAGAAATTGTAGGAGTCGATGAATTTAATGTTTAAACTGGGGATGAAAATGCGGATGATTTTGGTTCCATTGATAATGACTTCAGGTTGAACATTATTCTCATGGCAGTACTGCAAAATGAACTGACCATCGTATCCTTGAAGATTGTGTGCTATGAAAGTGCCGGGGGAGTTTTCTTCAGAAAGTGCCCAATCACAGAATTCTTGTTTAGTGTTAGGACCATGGAAAACTTGCTCTGAGCAAGACTCAGACTGGACGATGCAAAAATTCGGGACATGGACTCCACCATCTTGGGTACATTCAAAGTCGAAGAAATAATACTTCATTTCTTCTTCACTATCTTCTTCATCATCTTCTTGGACTTCGAAGTCAAACACATCACCCTGATCATCACTGTTATCTACTGTGCCGGTCCTCTTCTTCTTTTTCTTGCCAATAGGCTGGATAAAACACAAGTGGTCACTGTCTTCGTATTGTTTGCAGACTCTGCAGTATTTCTCACCACAACGATGTTTCTTCTTTTTACTTCTCTTTTCCCAATTTGATGGTTACGCCACACAACTTGCAACGACGGATGACCTGACATACAGTGTTTACAGCATGACCACTTGTTGCATTGTGATTGTTGAAACACTGTTGACCAAGAAAGTAACGATGACAGTCTTTACAGTAGATTTTATCATCAGCAGGCGGACAGATGGAGGGAGTACGGCAATATTTGCAGAAAACTTCACAAACATGTTCATGCTTGTGTTCGTATGCTGTGTTGCAGTTGTGACAATAGTAGGCTTTCTTCAAAAATGCAGGCATCGACGTCACCACATCATAGTGGTTGTCATGATGGTACAAGTATATGTTGTGTTCTGCAGTGTCACGTCCCTGATAAATAAGTGTACCAGATTTCTCATCAGAAATGACATGGATCCTGTATAATGGTACGGCAGCTTGCAACTTGTCGAGTTCTTCATTTCCACATGGCCCTGGTGGAATACCTGCCTGAGTGATGAGTTCAGCTGCACGTCTTGTCTGTGCCTGCCGTCCCCTTCGTACTGAGTCCCATTCAGGATCACTGTTGCGATTGATGTGAGCAATTGCCGTCACTATTGCCCTTGCACAGCACAGTTCATCGTTGTTAGCGATGCGGATGACACTCCTCATCAATCGGAGTCGACGGGCAATGTTGACAGGTCTCCTTCTCCAATCCTTTCCTGCCCCCTGAGGCATGTGTACATGAATGAAGTTGATGTAGATGTTTTCATCAAGAGTGAACTCTTCGTATGATTGCAGCACCCGTTCAATTTCACCCAATACCCTGTCGACTGTAAGCTCTTGCACAGGTGAGAAAGGTAACCAAATTTGATAGGGAAGTGATGGACTTTCCAGAGTAATTCGCACACGGTCTCTTTCAGGGATACCATTAGTCAGCCTGTCGAGGATGCTTCGAAAGACGTCTTGTAGTACTGACATGACTTGTATGAAACCACGAACTGGTTTAATATCATTGAATTTGATTTCATAATCATGCGCTAAAGCATTGAATTTTTGTACTTGACGTTCTCGGACGCGAGTGATTTGATAGTACTCAGCCCCACGTCTTCATCTGCTGGCGAGTCATCTGGTGGCATGTCATCTGTTGACCCTGACCAATTTGACTTATTGGATGTGATGGAGATGATGATGATGATGTAGTGGTGGTGGAACTTTGAGAGGAAGAAGGGCAACGGCTATTTGCAATAAGAATCTGCCATTTTGCATTGAATTCTTGGGTATTCATGGGGGTGGGAGAATCCTTTGAATTTTCACTATCATCAGTATTTAAGGGGGAATGGGGAGTATATTGATTGATTAGAGTTTGTAATTTGTCATTGAAACTTTGAGTGCCTAAATAATTACTGTCATAACTACTACTACTACTACTACTACTACTACTACTACTACTACTATCGTGTGAAGAATCTGAGTTTAAATTGCTACAGCTGTTTTCTTCACTACTACTACTACTACTACTACTACTACTACTACTACTACTACTACTACTACTACTACTACTACTACTACTACTACTACCGCGTGACGGATCTGAGTTCACATTGCTGTGGCTGTTTTCTTCACTATCCCCAATTTCTTCACCCCAAGGAAAATCCCATGTACTCTTCACCATCATTACATTTTTTCTCAGCCTGATATATTGCTTCTTTGGTTGCTGTGCTCTTTGCCTAAAATGAAGGGACAAAAAAAAAATTGCTTCATTTACTCCCACAGAAATACCATAATGAAAATAATACTAATCATAACCTAGAAAAAAATAAATGTCATCATGATAAATCAAAATATATGTGTGTGCTTGCTTTTACTTTTTTGTGTCAAAGACAAATATATGTTGACCTCTTATCATATATGATGAAGTTAACTGAGTATTTGCTATGTATTACCTAAACAATGTGGAAATATTGTACACTTACATAATTAATTCATTATGATGATCTTTGTCCCTTCCTTCATCATCATGATCACTCTCAGAGGCAGTGTTGTCCTGATAAGAATAAAATCAACAAATAAATATTTAAACAGTAAAACAACCCATATTCTTATTTTTAACACAGAGAAAAGTTTGGGAAAATATAAAAAAAAATATTCCATTCAAAGGGGCGGGAGGGGGGGGGGGTTGTGTTGTGTTTCATAAAACACTAAATATACAAGCTGAGTTCAACACAAAATACTGGCCAGAACTGTTGGCACTATACACTCATGTATACTGTGCACTGCCTATATAAATCTGTATATCTTCATATTCAGCACAGTAGCTCACAGACTGAAGAAATTGTAAATCTGTGTTTGTCAATTTTGCAAAGTCCTGCATCGATGCATCATTTACTTTACTGATTCAGAAGTGAATGCAAATTCATTAAAATTTTATAGTGGTAGAGGCTATACTTTGATTGCACAAATCAACAAAAAAAAAATAATGTCACAAAGCTATAAACCTCCTCAGTACAATATGGCCGGATATCACGATTGCATTTACATGACCCCTTCAAATGCACAAAATAAATCGCCAAATAATACACACTGTGTTTTTTTTTTTTTTCTTTCTTTAAAATGCATTCAGTTTGTCGATTAAACCTCCCTTTCTCCACAGCGCATAAAGCAATCATTTTCCCCTTCCGTAAATTGCTGGTTTATATCTCACGCCAATCTTTTCATTTAGTTTGATTGTTTGTTTACATGCGAGGGGGTTTCCCTAGATTTGTCAGCTCTCAGGTCAGACTCAAGCCGACGAACCAGCAGACAGCTTGCTTGTGCAGTTGGCAGTAGAACAATAGGTGGAATTTTCCTTTTCACGCACACGACCTCTGACCCTGACTGTCAATCAAATCAAAATGCTACAATGTTCCTATACCTTTTGATTACGGGTGCACGACTGAAGAACATGACCCAATTACTGCAAAAGGTTGTGGCGAGTAGAAAGGAAAGATCGTTGACCTTATTCAGTCGACTGCATTGATCACGCACACGGCCAGAAAGTGCATGCCCTTGCAAGTCACCTATTGTTTACATGTTCTGAGCAAGGCAATGGCTAGTGGCCTCAGCGATTTTTAAATTTCATTCTTTGTCTCTTTAGTGAACAACTAATTTTTTTTTCCTTTTTGAACGGGGGAAATCTCAGCCAAATAGTACATCATAAGTCTCATGACAAATAGTACATCATAAATATTACTCACATCACAGTTCCCGTACGGCCGATGAGACATGGGTTGCCGATATTGAGTTGCTCTGTGGAGCTGTGAAGTCAGCCCATCCTGCAGAGAAAAGAACACAAAAATATGTAAAACACACTTATCCGCGGGGGGGGGGGGGGAGGGAACATTGATTTCGGTCAGGTTTTCAATTTTAGGTTTCAAAGTTCACTTTGACCTTTTTTTCTTTTTTTTTTTTACATCCGTTTTTTTTTTTTTGCTGCTCGGTTAGGGTGCGGTGGCGGAGAGCAGTTAGCAGACTATACAACAAAGGGCGCCGCAAACATTTTCACCCAGCACAAGCTCTGACTGTCAATCAAAAAAGAATTGTTACATTGTCCGTCGATTGCATTGATCACGCACCAAGCTAATGACACAAACTAGCACCGGCAGAGAGTGCATGCACCTTGCAGGCATGTCACGTATTGTTTACATGTTTCGAAATTAGTTACTGCGGAGAAATTCCAACATCGGTAATGTTGACTTCGATTCCTGTTTTCCCTCTCCAATGAACAATATATTTTTTTTTTCAAGTGGAAGAAAATATCACAGAGCCAATGACAAATATTAAATCATAACTTATTACTTACAGGATCAGGATCACAATTTCGCGGTACTGATACCGGTTGTGTCCATGTCCGTTCGCATTGAACGGGAGTGGTTTCTCGGGGGAGCTGCAAAGTCGACTCATTCTGCAGAGAAAGGGAAATAAAAACACACATAAAGACGTACATTCCCCGAGAAGTGATGATTTTATTTTTTACAACTGCCTACGGCTTTCAAACTCACTTTGAGTGTTTTATTGTTGTTGTTGGTTTTTTTTTTTTGCATACATTCTACTGCCCTGCGGCCGGCCGGTCGCCGGTTATTTATAGCAAAAGGTAAAAAAAAAAAATCCATTTGACTCACGCAGCAATCTGAGACTGTCAATCAAAATTTGATACACTGTTTCAACATCTTTTGATCACGACCCAAGTACATGACCTAATTACTCCAATAGGTCAGACCTGCCTGACACTAAGCATAGGAAATCTTGGACTGTTGTGATCACGTAGCAAGTAACACAAACAGGTCATCGGCGTGAACTGTGACAGACAGGCACAGTCAGAGAGTGCATGCACCAGACATGTCATGAGCTGTGTACGTGCTATCTAACCTCTGAGCAACTGAGAATGTCATTTTTTCCCCTCTCGGGGGACTATCGCTAACTTGTTTTTGAAACGGGTGGGGTACGGGGGGGGGGGGGGGGGGGGGGGGACACGTACTTGCTTCAAATCAATATAAAGGTACTCACATTAAGATCGTCATTCTGTGTAGCATACAGGGGTTGACCATTGGCTGTACCATAGCATGGCTGCAAAGTCGACGCATTCTGTAGAGGTAAAAAAAAACAACACTCAGAAACGATATGAGATATACATACATATGATGGACGGTAAGAAAATTTAGAAAAAAAATTTAAAAAAAAAAAAAAATGTATCACTTACGGTATAACCATAGTACTGGTCAGCCCATCCAAACACCTCATCCAACTCAGAATTGGTCAAACACAAATCGTCCCACTCCTTATCATCCATGGTAAGGTTGACGGAGGAGCCCCACCAACAGAGAATGGATCCAACAGTGATCAGTGCTGCGTCACCGAGGCTGACACACAGAAATGCGACAGTGGCCCTGGCATTGCCCTGCTACTTATAGTCTTGCCTCATTTGCATAAACCAATCAGAGTGGGGTGCGTTGACGTTGTATATTCTCACTGAGCCAGGGGGTCCTTGGGGTTCAGGAGGTTCCTGGGGGGCCCATCTATGCATGGACCAACTCCCAAATTTATAGTCCACAAGTCTCGCGAGACTTTGAACTCTCGCATTTTGCGAGGTGTGCGGACTATCCAACAGCCATAACTACTATTGCCCCTTTAACTTGAATTACTAACATGTCATTAGTAACAATCTCAAGTACTTTAGGTTTGTGGAATATATTTTAAAGCTGAAATCACGGTGATTTAATCGCAATGCTACTGCATCATAAAGAAAATGGACCATTTTTGTATTCATTGCACAAAGCATATTTGATTTTGTTTGACTAACTTTTTTTTTGCAGATACAAAGCATTTTGCGAACATACCGACAATGGTGATAATGAAAGATGTGAATACTACAGGCGGAACCTTGGATTAATGATGAATCTCACAGGCAATATTGCTAAATCTATTAAGAATTTCATGAACACAAACAATTTAACACAAGTGTACGTCGCTAGTCCACCTATCTCAACGGTAAGTTCTCGAAATACCCTTCTGCTGACCCAGTTTTTTTCATCCCTTAATGTAGATTGATAAGCAAAGTAAAAACACCAAAACGCGAAACAATTGACCGATTTAACTGTTGGATCTTGTGACATGAAAACTCTTATAGCTCTTTACATTTTGTAGAAAAGCTTAATTCGAGACAACATTCATGATGCTACATGGTAAATCACTCGATAGTTGTGATAAAATGAAACCATTTCTGAGAGACTTTAGCTCCAGATAGTATATAAACCGCAAGAAATCACGCAGAGTGTTATATTTATGATTTTGGACATTATATCGATTAGGACACTACTGAGACATTCATTCGAGCATTTTGTAAAAATCCAAGTTAGATTATTGCAATAGACTCTTGTGCGGAATAAGCAAAGATCAGCTTCAAAATGCCGCCGGCCGTTTAGTTAGCCGTAATCGCAAAATTGACCGTATCAAACCTGTACTAGTTGATTTACATGCTCTTGGTTAAGTACGTATTAAGTGTAATATTACGCTACTTTACGTTTAAGTAAATTAGTAATTACTTTTAAATTACTAAGAGGCTTTGCGGCTGTGCAGTGGGTAGAACGCTAGCTGATATTATGGTACGTTCTTACAAGAGATCAAGTTACATCTGCTTCCACCTCATGGTAAATTCGGTAAGACATACAGCCAGACAGGCTCTTCAATGTGCGCGTCATCTTTGTGGAATATGTTGTCTGTAGAGATTCGTACTGCAACGCGGTGTGAAACCTATCTCCTTAACATGAATTTTAAGTGATTTATTTTTGGTGGTACCTTTTCTTCACCGCAGGACTTATCGTGTGGTGTGTTTTATCCTTGCTGCTTGCAATTGTTTTGTAAATGTTACATATTCTTTTGAGTGTTCTGCACAGTGCACTGAGACTTATATGTATGTTGCGATTTAAAGGAATTTTACTAATAACAATATAAATGTTTTGTCTAATTGGTACAATTGAAGACAAATAAGACGCTTCTTGGGTATAAAAGTTCTTTTGCATCAAGTTTAGTTTAACATAATTATGCAACCTTTTGTTTAACTGGAAGCTAGCCTAATTTCTTAAAATGAGTGGAATCAATGTGTGTGCAGGGAAATAGGTCCAAAATAGATCTGATAATTTTGTTTTGTGTTATTCCAACGCGACATTAAGTTGTTGCCTTAAGCCCTGAATAGGAGAATGCGCATGCATATAGTCGTAAATCCAATTACTTAAAGTGTAGTATGAGTTTGAGCCTAGAATCACTTTTCTCCATAACGCGTCTGGTTGCATTGTTGCCCTTCAAAATTCAGTCTGAACAAGCCCCTAGATAGCTGACAATGTCAATGGCAACAATGCTATGATTACAGGTGAAGATTAGATTGGAAAAGTTGTGAAATTTATGGCTAAAGCCATAAGACTCACCTTGGTTTAAAAAGATTAAAATGTAATCTATAGCCAATCAGCCATTCGTCTAACCTTTCATTCAAAGCTAGGCTCAAACTATCCTTAATTCGTCGCAAAATTGTTTCAGGAGACGAGTAATGAAGAATCATGACCATACATTGAAAGATGTCAATTAAAAGCTAAATTAAAAATAGCAGGGGACCACATATCGGTCCTTGTGGGACACCAAAATTAATTCGATTTAACGGATAAGTATGCCCATTTACAGTAAACACCTGTAAGCCAGATATTGTACCAATCAACAGCTGTAAATTGTCATTGAAACATCTTGATTTCAATTTATGTAACAAGAGATTATGATCAACCGTATGGAAAGTCTTTTTTGAATGCGAATGAGACATATTTCAAACCATGTCTATCTGAAACCCGATTCATACAATAAATTATTATTATACAGATATATTTTCAAATTGAATACAACATTTTCGAAACTTCAGATAACACCGACACTGTAGTTGCGAAATGCAGATCTAGATCTCCCGCGTTTTTTAAATATTACAGCACAGCAAGTTTAGCACTCTTAAATAAAGCATTGTAAAGTTTAATATTCCAAATATCTGTCGCGAGGCGCATTTAATATATATCACTAACCTTCGATATACAAGGTTCATTTTATTTTAGATAAACGCAATTTTATGTTTTCCGTTTTACAGGCAAAACATTGAAATAACGTTTATGGTAGTCTTTTCAATCCAATACATTCTAAAATATGCTTAAAAGCATTCTTTAATAGAAGGCATTATTTCAAATGTTTCAAAGGATTTCTTTTCCCCAATATTTTTGATTGAATCGTTTTCAATTAAGCTCCCGTTTATTAATAACAATGCGTTTTGCTTTTTCATAAGTTTGACGAAGTTGTGTTAAGTCTGTAATTGCAGTCGCATATCATTTTTATAACCTTCAGGTTTACTTAATATATGTTTATAAAGTATTTAATGTAATTTCCACTTTATTTACCCACTGAATTGCCATTGAAACATTATGTGGCCGTTGACTGCATGTAATTATCCCAAAAGATGTAGCTTTTATGTCGTAATTTTTACATTGATTGTTTGATAGGCTTTTTCCCACAATCAGGGGGAAGGATATTAATTACCACGGTAGTCCCGCGTCCACAGACTACCAACTCTTCTCTGGGACTACCAAAATCCATGAAATGGTAGCCCACACGGACTACAAAAGTCTGGGGCCTGAAATTCAGTCAGTACTTGGCATGACCACATGTCCGGCCTGTCACTTTGGTACCAGCTAAATGCAGTCAAACCCATGTAGACACAGAAAGGCCAGACTATGACTTTTGTATGCAAGTGACGAAGATTACCGTGTGATGGAACTTTGCTACAAAGTTTCTAAATCTGAACTTCAGTTCTTCAATGACAGGCACAGGAAATGATGGCCAATGAGAATGTATTTTCGTCGCATTTTCATCAGAATGTATCAATCACAATGATATAGAAATTATGCTTGGTCCGTACAGAAAGCACATGGTGTATTTTTAGCCCTGTTAAAGTATGTCTCCTTGCTGAGAAGGTCGTGTCGTTGTCGTGACGACTATCAAAATTTGCATAACATTCATTCTGCCTGTTTCCTAAGGTATTAAAGGTGTGCAATATTCACATCAACTGACTAGAAAATTCACTTCCTGGATAGAATCTCGAAAACTAGCCTTTTCTCGTCTGGTTACCGAAAAAGATATCCCTGGACTAAAAATGCATGGCTACCAGCCATTGTCACTGAGCTAACAAACTTCAGTCCAAGTGGACCACCTGGGAAAAAAGTGTATTCGAGCCCTGCCACCGGTACATTTATTCTTAATACACGATAACATTTAATACATCTTCAAATCAACATTTTCTCTGTGCAATAATAAACATTCTCCTTTCTGTACATAGCATACCCAAAGCGTCTTGATTCAGAGTTATCGCGTCGAATGTTTAGACTTTGATCGCAAATTGTTTTAACGGACGGTGTGGCTTTATGTTTTGTAGAATTTCGTGCAAGTACTTAGGAATTTAGGAGTCGCAAGCACCTTTTCTGCTGAAAATATCACAAGTGACAGATATACCAAAACAGATCCTTACATATGGTCTCTTGTTGAACAAGAAATCTGCACAAGTAAGTTTACGTTTGCTTAATCTTATATTGATAATATTGAAAGCATTGCATTAATAAATAATCTTACTTAATATATGAACTATGCATGTTAGGAACCACCGTTTCATGCACAGATCGTTTAAGTAAAAGCAAAGAGTCTATGCCTAAGTTACCTATCAATATGTGAAAGACAGTACGTTCCAATTATTGCTATCGATATACCTGATTTACCGATATCTGCAAATCAAAGTGGCCGCTTTGCCATCTGTTCAGAGAAAGTTTATTTTCGATTTTTACTAAAATCAGACGAAAACAACTTGATACTATTTCAAGTGTGGCCGTTAGTTTTGATGCCAGTTGCAAGTTTAATCTACTAATCCGATACCAGAACAATGACATGATTAGTTGTTTTGATCCTCGTACGCTTTAGATTATTGGTATATTTCAAAGAAATGCTATGCCTAAAGGTTTTAAGGAATATGTTAACTCACATAGAACACAAAAATAATTCTTCAGGAACATTTGGCCTTTAACGAGATATTCTCTTTTATTAATTTTATTTTCTTGTCACAATCATCTATTCTCGCGAGGGACATAAATAACAAAGTTCACAATGTATAACATTAAAAGTACGGCTGAGTATTCTCGGTCGAAATAAGTCAATGAAGGCTCAAGCACTTCAGATAAAAGTCGATTTGTTGATGAGACGTTCCACATTAGTTAAGAATATTTATTTTTATATATGGCCATCTGCAATTGCAGATATTCCATGTCCTAAATCATCATTTTTAATGATTCTCTTTCTCAGAGAAAGAATAATGAGTTGATATTTTATAACGTTTCTCTTTGCAGATGCCTATGTATTTATTGGGCACTACAACAGCACTTGGTCGAAGAGAGTTCGCGAGAGAAGGTTGGGAACTATGGCTAAATGTGTAACAATTAAAGATTTTGCAGCTAACTATACGAATGAACTATTTAGCCGTCGTCGCTAACGTGACAGCAAAATGAAATTTCAAATTTAATATTTCTTTTCGTTTTATTTAAATTTGAAAGCTTTCATTTTGGAAAGGTGTGAGGCATCATTACTAACTCAATGTTATTTCTTCTTTTCTTTCTTACTTTCCTTTTCTATCGATCATATTTTGTTAGAATGATATTGAAATTTGCGAGGAATATCATACAATACTTTGGTATTCGGCGTCAGCTACCCTTATTGAGACGTCTACACTGAGTGTTTAATTATATGTCGTTGTCAGCAAATAGATTTCTGGATTGATTTGCCAAAAATGAATATGCACCTTGCATGTGCATAAAACTTGTTCGAAGTGCAGATGTTTCCAAAATGATGTGGATCATATGCAAAGTGAATACATGCAAAGTAGGGACTTAATTTCTTTTAAATAAAATTTAAAGATGCTATTAGTGAGTCCATCTGGCTAGGAAGGGTCACGAATGACTCATTAACCATGGAGAGAACAACATCTTTGCAGACGATGACAATCTATTACAGCAATGTGTGTGTGTTCGCCGAATGACCAGAAAGCATCATCTTTTTTGAACAAGGCTAGACTGAAAAAATCGTCTGACAAGAATCTAAATCAATTAATCTAAAAAGTTCACTGAATACAATAATTGAAAGCGTGCCTGTAAGCTTCGGCAATGCAAAGATGTTCTGGTGCAGATATTTTCACAGTACAATTCTACGACACCTCTATGGAAGCATTTCGATCCAACGCGCGCCATAGAACCTTCTAGCCATGTTCGAAAGAACTTGATAAAGTTTTTCTCTTCTAATCTGGTTTACATGAGATCAGATGCCAATATCTCCCTATGATTATTTTGTCACAAAATGACGTAGATAGCGAGGCGTATGACAAGGAGAACGATGATGGCGATGGCGAGGACAACAAAAGTGTACTACTAATGATTCAGAGGGTGAAGATTACAATAATTTGATTTAATTGAATACTGTAAGTCTAAAATTTGGGAAGCGAAGTGTGAACTGTGAACTCTGTGAACTTCTGTGATTTATATGTATGTTGGCTTTCATTAGAAAACTGTAAAATAACACAATTCACAGCTTAAAAACAAGAACCCCGTTCGGCACTAAAGTGCCGCAAGATGACCTTTTGACCCCTGATTTTGCAATACGTTGACGTCAGCTCCTTTCCCGGCCTGAATTGCAATGCCAGCCATACAACACTGAGTCAGAAAGCTAGGGGGACCTAATACGACCTTCTAAACAACCACATACTGTTTCACATACGAACAGCTTCGTCAAGTTTGTGATATCTAAGCGGCGATCGTTAGCGAAATTTGACAGGAATTTAAAAATGGCGGCCGACGACAGCTACACTTTGATCCGTTATAAGACGGGGGTGTTTTGGGGGATTGTTTTGACCGAAGCCAAGTAGAAAGCAGCTCAGAAAGTGAAGATTGCACATAAGACCAACGGGACATCGCAGTAGATCAAAATGGCGGCCTACGACCACACCAACGGTGAAGAAATTCAGCCACCAGTTGAGCAACTGGAAGTCCGACCCGTGCCTTCAAAGTAATCCAGCCCCACGGCAGCGCAGAGTAAGAAAAGGTAGGCTAGTTCCTCTCTATAATTGACAACTTGCAATGTACAGTTAGATGTATGTATCGATGATGACACTTGGCATAGCTCGATGTTTATTAGTAAACATGACAAACCTCAAAACAACCAGGAAATGACAGAGCAGCAACAGAGATGATAAGACAGACGATGACAGATGAAAGATAGGACATTTAGGGCATTTTTAGGTTTACTGTAGGTGTCCTACTGACTGTAGATGTGTAGGCCTATTGCAGGCGAAACTTACCGTCTGTCTTTTGTATTATTATAGTTTTATATAAATATCCCTCATAATCTAATTTAATTTGAATATTTTTTATTCATGGATACTAATGCCAAAGGTGAATTATTTAGCTACTTGTTCAAATGTAAGGAGGATACAGATAGTGTTTGAAAGCATTGTACAAAGTTATTCTTTGTGGTATAAATTTTATGGAAACAAACTGGGTGCTAATACCTTGCAGATTTCCATCAAGAGTGTATTACATACTCTTATATTTTAGTATTTGCAATATGTAACTGCAACATGTTTGCACTACCTGACAGAGAGAGAGAGAGAGAGAGAGAGAGAGAGAGAGAGAGAGAGAGAGAGAGAGAGGAGAGAGAGATGTAATAGTAATTCCTTAGTCCATATCAAGTTTTGTCCTTATTCATAGAATATGCCATCATGAAAAAGGCATGGCTTTGTACTTGGATTATCTTACTGAAACTTATTCGCACAAAGTACATAACATTTTAAAACATTTGAAAATTGTGTATTTGTTTTTGTTTCAGGCAAAGAGAACCTAAAACCAGAAGGCAAGGAGTGCGAAGCAAGCTAGGCAAGGAGTGTTTGATCTTATGCAGGGTTTACTAAATTTAGGCCATCATCTGCAGACTGACAATGTTTATACAAGTGTGAGGATAGCAAGACCTTTATCAACAGGACACATATGTGTGGAACAGTCAAATTTAGTTCTGCTCTGCCAGACATGCTTACCTATGTTCAGAGGGAAATATAGTGATTGACGATGGCTGGCCCTGCCTTGGATGGATAGTAAGCCAGTCTGTTTTCTGTCAACTATTCATTCACCAGAGGACAATGGTCCACCTGTGACTGTATGTCAGCATCAGATAACATATTGGGACCGTGTAGATACTCAATTTATTTTTGTCTCCAAGTATAACGCTTGGGGTCTGTAGTATTTTATTTTGTACAGAGTAATTTGTTTGATAGTAAAAATAGTATCATATGACATTTTTGTACTGTATAGATACTCCATTTGTTTTTGTCTTCAAGTATAATGCTTGGTTTATAGTCTTTTGTTCTCTTCAGAGTATTTTGTTTGATAGTAAATGCAATTGAAGACAGAATGAGATTTATTGTATGTGATTTATAATTGAAAAACAAAATGAGAAAGTTTAGTAGGTTTTGCATACAGTACTGTACTTTGAAAAGACAATATACTGCAGGCCTTTCTGCATTTTTTTCTTCGCAATTGTTACTGTTGGTAGATGGAAAGAGGAAGGCTTGGAGATGACATGCATAGCTCAAAAATATGATAAAAGACAGCGATATCATCAATATTGACAGTGTTGTGTTCTAAGACCCAATTTTATTATACTAATGATGTACCTGCCACAAAACCCACCTTATCCAGAAATGGTTACTTGTGACATTTTGAGGGTTTTGGTCTGGTTTACAGTGTGTTGCTACATTATTTTTACTTTTTTTACTAAAGAAAAAAATAAATGTTGTTTTGGTTGCAATGAAATTGTGTGTTCTTATGTTTTTGCATGCATATTGGATGAAATTTGCAAACTTGAATGATCAAAGTCTGTGTTTTGCAAAATAATTGTAACGTTAGTGTTCTCTGTGATTTGAAAGAAGCTTGTATTGGATTCATAAATATGATGTTAAAAACATTTTCTTTGAATCATCAGTTGTAGACAACAGAATCTAATATACATTTAGACATAATTGAGTAATGGGAAGTGATAAATTCTTTAGAATGTCGTCAGAAAGAGAAGCAAATATTTGAAAATCATTGTAAATTTAGAATACTGGTGGCCATTTTGAATATTTAATGAGGTCATGTGACCAGTATTTGCATATTTTCCCGACAATTGTTATTCTACAATTCAAAAAATATCTGTTATTGTGGACAAAGTTTGATAAATTCAATAGTCAGATGTTATAAAATAGGATACTTGACCTGTATGACCCCAATTCAGGGGCGCTGTGTATAATTCTTCACTTACGAGGGAGGACAAGAAAATCTGTGTAAGGTTTATCAAATCTGTGTAAGTTTATCATATATATATAAAGTTTAAACAACAAACTTCATGGTCAAGGGACTATAAAATGTGATTCAGCACTAGGATATGATACAATATTGATTTTCTTTTACTGGAAAATTGGAAAACATGTGAAAATAATGATAAATTTCTATTGTTGGCGGCCATTTTGAATACTTAATTAGGTCACATGACTAGTATTTGCATATTTTTGGGACAAGTGTTTCATTGTCATTCAAAATATACATACTTAACATTTGAAATATTTCATAATATGAGATGCTGGATGTTATGTTACATTATGCTTTGACTGACCTAACCCTTATACAGGGCCTTTGTTACATTACACTTAGCAGGCCAAAACCATACAAAATATCAGTGTTTTTTCATAATTTTTGTCGCAATATTGTATCAGTTCATGCTGGTGTGATAGAAAGCAATGATTTGGTGATGAAAAATGATAAATTATTGAGGAATTCCTATGAAAATAAAGAAATATGTTGAAAAAATACAAAATTTATATATTGGCGGCCATTTTGAATATTTAATGAGGTCACATGATCATGATTTGCATATTTTTGGGACGAGTATTTAATGGTGATTCCAAAATATATTGGTATGGGGGACACTCTTTGCTAATTTAAGAAGTCAGACGTCATACTAGATGGTACTTCCAAATATCAACTCAACCCCAGGGCCTTGGGGTGCAAAGGGTTAAGTCCTACTTATTGTTGTGTGTATATGTGGTAGCCTTTAAATCGTCAAAAGTGGACGAATGTATTTTGCTTCAGCTGTATCATTTAATTCAAAAAGGCTAACTGTTGTCCAAATATTAAATAAAAGTTCCGAACTGTCATCTAAACATATTTAATGGATCTTATATTATGTGATTCGGTGCTCTTTAAACATTCATCTATGTGCATGTCCATAACCTCAAGTAGTGATCAGTGGTAGACTATGGAATTTTTACCAATTAACCAAATTTTCAGTACATACTAGTAGATTGTGTGAACCAATTTATCAAGTTTTTCATTATTTTCAAGTAGATTGTGTAAACAATCTATTGTCAGCAGGCATGGTGAAACAAGAAGTGTACTGGGTTGCGTCGCATCTGTTCCTTATGTAAATAGGTGGTCTGATTAAGTCAGTTCCTAAACTCTAAGATTTGAATTTTGCATAATCTGATCAATGACAACAATTATCACATGTTGCAAAAGGCAAAGTTGTGAGTGATGCCTGATTCTTTTCATTCTGAATGTGTTTTCAAAATCCAAATGTCTTACTGTTTGTCTGAATCCCAAAGTGCAAACCCAAGGCAGTTACGATACTACAAGGAAGGTTTAAACCACTGCCATGACTCGCTATGATAATCTAACAACTTTGCTTCTATACTTGAAATTCATATACGATGGTTGAAGTAGAGTGGCAGTCTATCCTAAGCTTTATAACGCATTCAACTGCATGTTCTGAATGCCATGAGGAAAGTTGGCGCAAAACGTGACCAATGCTATTCAAAGTTACTGTTTCTATGGAAATGTATCTTATTGTTAATTGAATAGTAAATGTCTGTGAATGTTTCGCATGGAAAGCTACTAGAACTCTGATCCAAAGATTATAGAAATAACGGGCGACTCGCTGACCATTAACGATTATTTATATGCGAGAGGAAAGCCAAAAATTAACGGGCGAGTTTTGCCGAGCCCGGTTTTTTTTTTTTTTGGGGGGGGGGGGTTCCTCAAGCCCGCGCCCATAAATAAACGTAAATGGTCAGTGCGGAGTCTGTTATTTCAATTATATTATCAACAAACCCAAAAAAGTCACAATTTACGAAAATTTCTCGTGCGAACGACAATGTGGCCCCAGAACCTGTCAGTGAGTAGTGCGCACGCTGCAAAAAATTTGCAAATCCGGAGATTTTTTGAAAAAGCATCTAATCTTGGCCCACAAATGCTCCATTTTATTTTGAGGTTGATTATGATCTTGTACAAATCACAATTTTCATTTTAGCCGTAAAGTTACTGTGTTTACGATATTATTCATATTCACGGGCATGAAAACAAACCATTACTATGTATTTGTGGGCAGTCACGTGATTCAGCTCGGCCATAAAACGCAAGGGACAGGGCATGTTAATATAATGACAGTTAATTGTGGTCTGTTTCTAAAGTTATTGAAAGTTATGGGGTCTGTCAGATGTACTGCTGTAGTTATGAGACTTATTTGCGCAAAGTACCCCAGCAACTTTATAAGATCCTGAGTACAGTACATCCACTCATTCTGTTTTTAGCCAACCAAGAGTAGGATTTCATTCAAATGAACAGCTTATTCTAAAATTATATTTCACTTCGACAGCGCACACATTTTATGTATCCGATGTCATTTCAGTGAACCAATGTTAATCAACAAAGGTATATATAATGAATAAATTCAACATGCGTGTATGTGCATGTCCATAAGTTCAATTAGTGATCAGTGGTAGACTATGGAATTTTTACCAATTTACCAAATTTTCAGTACATACTAGTAGATTGTGTGAACAATCTATTGTCAGCAGGCATGGTGAAACAAGAAGTGTACTGGGTTGCGTCGCATCTGTTCCTCATTTAAATAGGTCGTCTGATTAAGTCAGTTTCTTAACTCTAAGATTTGAAGTTTGCAAAACATGATCAATTAAAACAATTATCACATGTTGCAAAGGGCACAGTTGTGAATTGTGCCTGATTGTTTTCATTTTGAATGTGACTTTTCAAAATCCAAATGGCAAACTGTTTTTCTGAATCCCAAAGTACAAACACGAGGCACTTACGATAATACAATGACGTTTAAACCACTGCCAAGACTTCCTCTGATAATTTAACATCATTACTTCTTTACTTGAACTTCATATATTATGGTTGAAGTAGAGTGCCAGTATATCCAAAGTTTCAGAACGCATTCAACTGCATGTTCCGAATGCAATGAGAAAAGTTGGCGCAAAAAGTGGCCAATGCTATTCAAAGTTACTGTTTCTATGGAAAAGTGTCTTTTTGTTAATTGAGAAGGAAATGTTTGTGAATGTCTCGCATGGAAAGCTACTAGAACTATGATCCAAAGATGTAAAGTCAATTGATGAAAGTTATGGGGTCTGTCAGGTGTACTGCTGTATTTATGAAAATTTTGAGAAAAAAACAGCTCATGACGCAAAGTACCCCAGCAAACTTTATAAGATTCCGAGTACAGTACATCCACTCATTCTGTTTTTAGCCAACTAAGAGTAGGATTTCATTCAAATGAACAGCTGATTCTAAAATTGCATTTCACTTCATGGCGCAGATATTTTATGTCTTCAATATCATGTCAGTGAACCATGTTAATCAACAAAGAAATTATAACGAAAAAAATCAACATGATAGGGATGATCATATGATTTATCAAAGATTTACAAGCATGACGAATCCTAGTAAATTTAAGATCTAAGGTACAGAGGGGTTTATGCCTGCAGCTTGGTCATTTTTTGTCACCTGTGCTCACACTCCAGGCTTAAACATCATGTATGGCCGACTTTGCGCCCTCATTTGGCAGGATTTAAAAACGTTTTTAAGCTAGCAATGCTGATCAATTGATTTAGGGACCCTACTGCTGTGAACGTGATTGTTTATTACATCTTCTGAAAAAAACAGATTTATATCAACTTCTCATCATATTATATGATATGAAATAGTGTTCAGAAAGTGAAAGTCAAGTGCCATTTATGCGAATGCGTAAAAGATATTGTACTTCACAGGCAATGCTAAGTAATGTGAAGGTTAAAGTTCTGGTGAAACGCCCATGTTGCAAAATCACAGAAATACAGTTCATTGTCTGTAGGACAGTTATGTTTATTTCTTTTATCGTTTAACGCGCAGGATTATTAACTATGAGAAGAGGAAATGCAATGCGGGCGTGCCTGCAAAACCTCTCCGGTCGGCTTTTTTCGGCTTTCCGAAGTTTGCCTGACGTCCTATCTTATAACGCTGATAACGGGAAGTAAGTATTTCACACATTCGTGAGCTCTCACGGGGAGTAAGCTTAACTTCTAGGGATTCCGCTTGCATAAGTAGTATCATACTCTGTTCACGCTAACGCGTGCAACACTTGCAAAATGCTGAATGCGGCGAAAATTATATCAAAACGATTGCGAATGTATATTTGAAGTGAAATTCGGTTTCGCCAGCCAAAGCTACAAGTTTTGCCGATTGACCGAAGCGGCTAGCCGTCTGGCGGCGGAAAATCGCCGCCTAAAAGCAGGACGATCGCCGAGTATATATGCACAGATCGCTTCGTTTACCCTCTTTCATAGACGATAAGGCAATAATCTTTCTCAAATTGAAAAGAAAACGTAACAAATGCGATGGACGGTGCGAATAGATGACATATTCTATTCTCACCAAGTTACTTCCGGGTTTATCACTTAATTTTGGGCTAACGCCTGTTGGATGATGGACTGAATAAAAAAAAAAATTTCTGGCTCAGTTGAAATCTCATTATTGTCCTCCGTATATCCAATCAAGAGATGGACAATCTATGTATTGTATTTGTTCGTTTACATCGCCGACATGTGTCGGCTGCTCTGATTCGCTAAAATTTTTAAGGCAGTCAATCGTCATTAGTAAAGGCGTCGTGAAGTTCATACAGTTGTCGATCCGGTTTTTACAAGGGATAATTACCGGTACTAAATGTTGTTGTTTTTTGTGTTTGTTTTATTTTTTGGTTCGAAAAAGCAATCGAAGAACAGAGAAGTACGTTTGGTTGTTTATGAAGGAGGTATATATTTGGGGTAGAAAATCTAATTTTTCGGATAAATGATCAAATTTATTTGGGTTAAAAACTTGATGCTATCTTCTGAAATTTAATATTTAACCTGAAACAAGGGTATGTATAGAAGAAACATTCATTTCAATTTGCGCTATCTAACCTCATACTGAAATGGCGGGAGTTGATAGACTGACACACAAAAATGATTAAAAATGATAAAATCATAAAAAGCAAAATGTCCCTCTTTCAGAATGTTTGAACTTGATTTGAATAATCACTACGGAGAAACAAGACCGCTAGCCAAAGTTGAAAGTATCAGTGAAGTATCGTCGAGTCAGTTTGTGAAATGTCTTGCAATTCCTCAAAGCGAGACCAATATTGAAACTACACATGGCAGACATGTCAGATGAAGACTTGAGGTCTCGGCTCAATGGCGAAATTGCCAGACAACCTAGACCTGGCCCCTCAAAGATGACAGTAACAACCAGTTCAAATACAAAACCTTATACTATATCTAGAGCTTTCAGGAAGTGAACAGTCCTTGTCGATCAAGACTTAGAAAGTACTTTTTCGGTATTAGGTTGAACTGTTTGTCAGCTGGCACGCCCTGCATGCTTAGCGATCATTGTGGTCTAGCGAAATTTGGAAGTGAGGATGCGTATCTAACATTGCATTCCGACAACATCACCATCAACATTGGAACAGGTCATAATCACGACAACATGGTCAGAGAATGGACGTCTTTGCTGAAAAAGATGTTCAAAAATTATGACAGAAAATTTCGTCAGAGTCAGGAGTTGAAAACCGTGATTAACAGTTCAGCGACAGAGGGAATGATAGTTGGTGAAAACACTGATGTTCCATAACTTCATAAATATGCAAGCCACACTGACCAAAATCTTATCAGTTCTTGCCATAAGTCTATTGCACCTATCTACCAAATCTGACTTGAATCTTTTCAGCGTTCTTGAGTTATTGTGTTATCAGACAGACAGACAGACACACACACAGACATACAGACACAAAGAGAAACAAACACACACACACACACACACGGACAGACAGATAGATAGACATCGCCATGATATTAGCTCACGTGGGTAAGCACTTGAGCTAAAATGCTAGTTCATAACTTCATAATATGCATGCTACACTAGCCAAAACCTGATCAGTTCTTGCCATTGGCATATGGTACCTGTTTACCAAATATGACTTGAATCCGTTCAGGCGTTTTCGAGTTATCGCGTAAAGAGACAGATAAACACATACCAACGGGCAGACAGAAGTGGCCACGATATCAGCTCACGTGTGTAAACATGTGAGCTAAAAATAAGCACCATATGATTCGATTTGGAAATTAAAAACTATGTATTCTCGTAGGCATTGAAAGGAAATTGCATCCGTACCATTTATATGCAACTTGAAACATCATCTTTCAATATAATGTGATTCAAAAAAGCTGAAACACGTGAAATCCCAGCGACAAAGAAAACAGAGTGTTCGTGGATCGACATCAACGCCTATTGCATCGAGCTGTATGGTATCAGCTGATCGATACAATGAGTAAACGTCGATAGTAGTACAACATTCAATAGCAAACAATATCAACAGAGTTCAAGTGTTAATCAAATGTTTAAATTTCATTAATAATTGCATCTACAAATTTACTTTGCGATGACTTCTTGAGAAGAGCTATTGTATTTGCCGAACGGGAATACTCGACGTAAAACGTGCGCTTGAAAGGTACAGTTGACAAACATACAGGAGTGTCTTTGTGGAGAACTACAGTGGAAACCGACGATGAAAGTTGTCGCCACACCGATTACATCCGGGGCCTTCTAAGCGAAACCCAGACAGAGCAGGTGACAGCGTGTGTGGGAGGACTCAAAAAAGACAAAGTGTACAGTAAGGCATTATTATCAATATTGTGCACAATTATCGATTAATATATGACATGGCTTTACCCACAATGTCCCCCTTTTCAAATGCCAAGCCCTTATTTGTTTACAAACAAAAAATATGTATTGTTATGTTCTCTACGGGGCCATAATGCTCGGTAATCGGACACATTACCAGTAATCATCAGGGGGTATGACGTCACGAAATCCACTGGTTTTGACAAAACTATAATATACTGAATCGGAGATATATCACCCAAATACCAGAGAGTATACATGGAGGAGAAGAACACCACTGGTGCAGTATAGATTATATTTCTTTCTTAATTCACCTGAAATAAAGAATTCTTACGTATACGTGGAAGTTACGAAGCATGTAGAACTGATCATATGGCTGTTGAATTGATAAAAATATTGCATGCAGGAGAGAGAAAACAGGGTATTGGAAAGATAATAGTTGCCTGTTGCAAGATACTATGTATTTGAAAAACCTTGTTATTGTGTTCGAAAATTTGGTTGTACTTATGAGCATTTTGAAGTGTCACGAAACAAAATGGGAATGGTGTACAAATGTTCAAGCAGTAAAAAGTTGCATATAATTGAAAACCAGAAGAAAGAAAGTAAGCATTTATCTATTTGCATTCCAAGGCCTGGCACCGGCCAATATACAAAGAGGAGTTATATGACAGAACCCCATTGCCTGTGAGTGGAATCGCGCCGCTTGCACTCACAGGCCAACGGGTTCTGTTATTATTACATATGTTCTATCTTTTATTTGCATACCTAACCTATGGGAGTTTGACCGTTCAATAACTTTCCGTATTTTGTATAGTACGCGGAGTCCCGAATACGGGAGACGCACGACACGCCTGTTTGACCTTTGACGTAGCAATTTTATTTCAACAATCGCGCGCGTTCCAGTCATATCGCGCGTGCCGCATCCCTCAAAATTTACCATAGAATTAGTTTATACGGACGATTAATGGAGGGAGGTGTATAATAATAGGGTTATATATACACAAAATACGGCCCTGTATGGACGAGGGCTCAGTGAGTGACGTATTGGACTCGCCTTCGGCTCGTCCAATACGTCACTCACTGAGCCCTCGTCCATACAAGGCCGTATTTTGTGAATAACCCTATATTATTTATCGAGAGAATCGACGATTAGTCGTGCGTACTACTTATCTGTCAAAGCTTCAGGGCGACCCTGCGGACTTATATAATATTGACATCACTGTAATGAGGCATCGAATCAAATTCACTTTTCACAGGTCAACGCCGCCACACCCTCCATTTTGATTGGCTAAACTATTGTTTAGTTGCTTATCAGGGATGACGTAAGAGGAACGTCGGAGGGCTTGAACTCTGCTTGCGATCGCTCACACATACGTAGCCATAGATAGCCAAATGACGAGAACTTTGAACGCGGAACGCTTTTGATTTTTTCGCATTTTGAGCTTGAAATTCTTCTAAATGATCGATACAAATAACAGTTCGAAGATTTTTACGGGAAATTTAAGAGTACGATACGGCAAACGTAACTTGTCGAACGATCAAATTTCAGTGTTCACCGTGGCACACAAGCGCTCACTCAGTTTCTGTTATCAATAACGTGTAGGACAAACAAGCACAGAATAAATTTCATGTAAAAGTGACTTTTCTTATTGTAAACAGGGAATGTCCGGTGAGAAAACTACTGGCAAAAACGTCTTTGAAAATGTTAACTGTTTAATTGGCTCCGCTGCGTCCGCAGTTACGTGTGTTTCGATGTACGGCGGCCACTGTGTATCCACCATTCAACCATTGAGCCAGAAACGGAAGTCGCCCGTTGTCAATGTTTTGGCTTCGCTGACAAACAAACTGCTCTTGCGGATAATAAAAATCATCCTCACACTATAATAAGTACATGCAATTTTCTTTGTCGTAGTTTTTAATCGGTAATGTCGTGCATTTTACTATTACAAGCACCGAACCAAAGTGAAACGAAATCTTGTAGACGACATTGTTTGTGTTTACAAACATAAATAGTTCTCGGTCAAAATTGGTAAATACTCATTAACATAAAGGAATGCCATAATGTTTTTGGTATTGCACTGCAGTGCAAATACCGGTAGTACGCGCGCGCTTCGATGCAAGTAAACTGTGATACATATGTAATAATGTAGAATACATAACTTGTGACAGAGAATAATACAGATCAGAAATAAAGAAAGGAAAATACATACAATTTCGTCAACTGCATGCATCAATAAGTGTGTACGTGTGATTTTCTCAATTTCAAGGTTTTACAAAATAACAGCGACTGCCCAGTTGATCAGTATTGTTTGAACTGAGCAGATTTTTTGGTTTTTGGTTGTACAATAATTTCAATTATTAAATATACTTTCCTTAAATCGTCATACAACGGACACACTAAAAGAAAATGGTATTCACCCTCGACAGCGTTCATTGTATATAGATTACAAAATTATAACCAGATATGAACTGAATATGCTCACGTGTTTTACAACAGGTTCATTAATAGTAGTGCGCATCACAGAACAATGAGATATATGTTATCACTATATGTAGCAGGTTTTTTTCAACTTCGCACAGTACTCTCAGAGTTTAATCACTAATTACAAAACTTTATTTAATATGTAAATGAGCTGTTCATTAACTTGACACTGCTCAATGCTTCATGGGACAATTAGATATCCATAACATCAACATTCGTAGAACGTTTCATTGAATTTAATGCTGTAATTTTAGAGTAATATCACTAATTACAAAATTCATTAAATATGCAAATAAACCCTAAATTAACTTGACAGTGTTCAATGATTCATAGCACAATTAAATATTTATCAAATCAATATCTGTAGCACGTTTCACAAAATTTGGGGCCATAATTTCAGAGTTATATATATATATAATTATATCATTATTATATATTCTATTAACTATTTGTATAAGAGTTTCTATTAAGTTGTCTTGCCTTCAAAGGAAGCAGCAAGTGCATGTGAAATGTTACGTGCGAGATACAGACAGAGAGTTTGACTACCTTCCATTCAGTGAAAATTGGAATTAACATTATGTAAGTAAAGCACATAGCTATCTGTAAGAGAGTGTGATACATGCTATTCATGATAACCATTTATGTCATTTGTTACGAAGCATAGAGATTCTGCTTACGTGTAGACAACATGACGCACGTAGTTGACGAGCATCATTTGAAATCCAGTCTGATACTGTGATCGTGGGGCATCCAAGTATTATTTGGAAAGAAAAAAGCCAGAGTTCGGATGTCGTCGAATATATGTTTGCTATAAGTACGGGTTTCTGTCGGCGGACACTAACTTTCACCAACAACCATGATCAACTTAATTTTTCTCCATTAATGCTTTTAAAATATTTGTACAGGAGAAGTGACATTATGACAACTGTAAATGCACTGTAATTTGATTTTAGGATCGCGGATGCAACCGCTGCTGCTGCGCCATATTTGAAGCGGAGAAAAGAAAACGGGTGAGTGTATCATTCTTTGATTCGAAGGAATTGTCTATCTTCATGTACTTTTTCAGATAATTTGATACCAAGTTCCGAGTGCAACGAAGATTCTATGAACATTTAGTAATTGAGAAGTAGAGACCCCGAAGAGAATATAACCCGAGGCCGCAATATTCCTTATAAATTTGTTTTAACGTACCATGGTCAATATCAAATTATATAACTCGTAGCATGACAAATTTATTTCAAAATGTTTAAAAGAGAATTGTCTCGGTATAGGCTAACTATTGTTTGACATTTTGTTAGCTGTTGTTGAGGTGGTGTATGCAATGTGTTTTATATCCGAATCGTTTAAAATTGTTACGTTCTATTTTATTTGACATTTTTCTAGGGAAGCTGTTGGTATGAGTGAAATTCTCCACGACATGGATGCGTACATGACCTTAGATGACACTATGTATACTGAGATCCTAAAGTCACATGACGATGAAAAGCTGATGGAAGCTCGATCGACATTGCAGAGGATTCAGAAAAGAGAGCTGTATAAACTAGTATGTAAAGTGGAATTACCTGCAAATCTGACCGAACAGGTAACGTGTAACCGAGTGATGCTATACTTACATTACGACTCCAGTATCTATGACGTTACATACATTTCCATATGGCTGTCGACTTAAGCTGTATATTTTGGATTGTGATTGAGAATTGTAGATTCTTAAGCAGTACTGTTTTGTTTCCGATAAAATATATCTATAATTCATCAAAATGTATACCTAATATGATTGTCTATACTTTCCGAACGTTTGTTACAAACAGGACATAAAACAAGAGGATATCATCGCATCTTCAGCCAATGACGGGTCGTTGAAAGAAGACGATCTGAGATTAATGGTAAAATATATCCATATCTACGCAAGGCCTTGTGTTTTGATACCATATAATATTTTGGGTGACATTAGTCTTGCTGTGTTATTCAAAAATTATAACATTGTCCTTTTTCGCCATTTTTTGAATTTTGAAAATTTCTGAAAATTAGAGCACAAATCTATTTTTCTCAATGTTTAAATTAGATTATAAATATGGATTACGGAGTGGGAGATAAAAATCCATTCGATGACATGCTCTTCTACAGCAAAGACGATGCTGCTCCGAGATATGCTCTTCCGGACGAGGTAAAAAGTCAACGTCTTTTGAGGGATTTGTTTTTCCGTGTATTCAACTTACTTACGATCGTAATTGTTCGTCATTTCCTCAATAATGAGAATGTGAAATATCTTGGTCAAATGTAGCTTTTGTGTTTTTAATCATAAAACCTATTCATCGTTGGACCCATTAGAATTTGACAACCACGTTACTACTTCATCGGCAAAAATAAAACTTTTAGTGATTTAGTAAATGCGACATCATTTCGACTAAATGAGTCCTAAAATATACAAGTTAACATTTTCTTTTTACAGATATCCCATTTGATACCGAAGACGTTTCAAGAGCGTAGACTCTTTGTATACGTCACGGATTACCACAAAAAGGATATCGCTACTCGCTGTGTAGACGAATGGGCCAGGGAGAGTGGGGTGATTAAACCACCACAACCTAAGGTATGCATACCTGTTATGACGTATCAATCTTGCGATGCTTTCAGTTTTCTCAAAGGCACAAGTGATACAGCAAAATATTTTCCACGAAAAAGTTAAATACTAAAAGTAATAATGTTTTAGAGAAGGCGAGGAAGTGCAGACGATATATAAATATATCCTGAATAGCACAAATTGCTTGTTATTATATTTTCCTCTATCAAATGTAAAATATCAAAATACGTCCATTAACACACGAAAGCGAAGTCGACCTCCCCTAATTTGCAGAATTTGCAGACGCTCTAGGCCATAAAAGATAGGGCAACATCCGACAAAGAAGCGGCAAAGAAGTGTTAGTAGACAGAAATCCCCGATAGTAGGAGTAAAAAGGTGAGAAAACCGTAAACTGGAAGGCTCGAGCCAAGTCGTGTTTTGGGAGGGACCGCGCTTTTTAATTAGACAGGGACAATGACAACCGCACATCACGTAACTGAGAAGAATGCCGAAAATAATATTTATCGATCCTGATGAAAGTAGGGGTACCCAGAGAATTGGATTTTTGTGGACATTATACGTGCAGGATAATGCCGACATATAACAGGGACATCAAACTACGTGGCTAGGGCATAACAGGCTTTGACGAACACCCATGATTCTATCAGTCGATGATGGCGTGATTCAATAGAAATGCATCGATCTAGAAATGAATATTCATAGCTATCTGGAGAATTGACTGTCCGTTTAGAAACATAGACAATAGAGATAGATATGTATTCGTTGAGAAATTGAAGGAGCAATACCCTCAAGAAGGCAGGTTACAATGGAGAATTATATAGCAAACGAAAAACTGGAAAATCCCTTGGATGGGAAGGATTACCAATAGAATTCTACAGAATTTTCTGGGATGATGTTTGGGAACTTTTCGTAAATTCGATTAATGAAAGTTATTCGGAGGACGTCAAGCAATGTCACAGTGTGTCGGTCGTATTATTTTGTTTCATAAGAAAGAAACAGAGACAAACTTTCAAAGCTAGAGACAATCTCGTTGGTAGTCCAAGGCTACAAAGTCTGGCCGTGTGATACTTTTATAAATGCGACATTTTCTGCAAAAGTCGGCCGGTTTTTCGTAACCTTAGCTCATCATTGTCTTCTTCTTTTCTCAAAACAATTGATTTGTGAAACATGAAATTTTCAAAAAAAGAAACAGAAAAAAGAAATTTATTTAATATTAAAGTTCAAAATATGAGAGACGAATGAAAGACAATTTTTGGGAAAAAAACAAATGTGTTAAAGAAATCTTGCGATGACAGTTTTAACGCCAACAAAGTGAAAGATGGTAAAATAACGACATATCAACGATACATTTCACTTACCTTTTGTTTCAATAAAACTACGTGAAACATTCCTGTAATTCTGCTAACACTTTTCTACAAACTGACTTAAAAGTAAGTAAATTTATCGCTATTCCACAGATTCCAGGGACATCGCAATACACCGATAGCGAAGATCACGCCCCTGGACAAACTGGAATTAAGCGTAAAGTCGAGGAATCTCATGGTGACGAAAGGGTCAGCAAAATGGGAAAGTTTGACGAGACTGGAGAGTAATGAGTTGTTACATCTTAGGCCAAATAAAAAAACGTCGGTTTACAGTAGTGTTCTTGAACACTGATAATTTTGCAGTACTTTGTGATACGAATTTTGTTTGTAAATGCTGTTTCATGTTGACTGAATATCATTTCAAGACAAACGGTGTACGAGTTAGCAACGAAGGACACATATGGCAAATGCCCAATGTCATTGTTGGCAGCTTAAAGGGAAACCTAAGTCCAGCGACATTGACCGTTTATCCCTTCCAAAATCACCCTTGAGTAAAATGCAGCTCAAATTTGCAACATAATTGCACGCGCTGACGACTACGGCGCGACGAAAAGAGAAGTCGAAGTAGACGACATTTATTAAAATGAGCTCGGAATCCCATGGGCGCGAAAGGGCTCATGGGAGGAGCGTACGTGACGTCATCGGTGATAGAGACGATTGCAGCTTGCAGCTGGAGGACCGGTGGTGGCAGTCTCGGAGCAGCCGGGTACGCACGCTCGTTAGAAATTTCGCGGAAAAGGGGTCGAATTTTAGTCGGACATCACGGAGACATCTAGGTCCGTGAAATCGAGAAAAAGGGGTACTTTTTCAGATCACCCTCCGAGAATAGGTCTGATTCTTCTCCCAAGACGCTTTCTCACTCGAGAGAGTAAAACCCAGCAGCGGTCCCCCTAAGCCATGATCCAGAACCGTCCCGGGAGAACCGTACATCACATCGTGAAGGTGATTGTAGCTACGTGCCCACCCCTCAAATCAGTTCGATTAAAATTTAGTATGTTCTGGCTGTTTAGAAATCTAGTGACACGTCCCTGTGATGGTAAACTTTGTTCTTGTGTTTTATGAATTGATACGCTGTATTACGGGGGGAGAGATAGCTAATTCAACATCCAACAACAACTTCCTGTATGACTAGCAATATGGCAGTCGATGGTAGAGGTGTTCTTCGCGGGAGATGCAAAACCTGTGCAGAATGCATGGAATTTGTCAGTGAAAATGAAAGTTTGAGATGCGGTTATTGTGGTTGTGTACCTGGAGTACACACAGTGATTCTAGAAGTGATTCAAATGTTGGAAAGTGAGTTCTCCGAATCAAGTAAGTCTTTTCAAAAACTTAGCGAAACTCATAAATTAATAAATGTCGCTTGCTGCGGATCCGTAGCCCTACCACTATCTTTGCTGGTTGTGTTGGGGACTCCCCAAACACAACCAGCAAAGGGAGTGGTAGGGCTACGAATCCGCAGCAAAAATGTAGCTAGCTGTGCTGTTTGGTCCATAGTGGCTGTGATATCGCAGCGGTGCTGTGGCGTCTATCGAATGCGCTCGGGTCAAGGTCTGTGGCGATGACCCTTGACCCGAGCGCGTTCGATAGACGCCACAACACCGCTGCGATATCACAGCTTGGTCCATAGCTACTAGCTTATAAGTTGTAAGGCACCGCTGGTCAACTCAAGTCAGCGAATCAACATGATAATGCCTACTGTTATTTCTAGTTGAATCAGTTGTCATTTTATAGATTGTACTAACACTTGCATGAGGTGTTATGTAGTTGTATTATTTCTCGTTGGGTTGCAATTGGTTGTCATTTATTTGTTAGATTATCTGTTCAGGTTATTGTAATAAAAGTTGCATGTGGTGTTTTGTACTAAGAAGTATTTCTAGTTGAATTAACTGTCATTCAGTAGATTGTACCCCGGTTTGTTGTACTGACATTTACATGTAGTGTTTTGTAGTACATGTAGTTGTATTAACAGTTGAGACTGTAGTAGATAGATAGTTACCTGAAAGCAGGAGAGTACTATTTATCTTTGCTGAAATTCTGTGAAAAAAATGGTTGTTGCTGGTGGCAAATTTCCCTTAGCTACAAGTGATTTTTCTACAAAAGGATTTTTTTTGTTTTTTTTTTTTTGCAGCTACAGATGACGGATGATGTCTAATAACTCAAGAGCCATCAACTAATACAAGATCAAAACGGATCAGAAAAGTGATTGTATATGAGTGTGACTGATGAACATATGGTGAAGACAAAACATTGAACGATCACTGTATTTCAAGTTTTCATTATGTTACTAAGCATACATTGAACAAGGCAGTCTGTTACTGTGCACATCAAACAAAGTCAACCCATGCTAAGCTAGTGTATTATGTGTTCCTTTTTCACCAAGAGTCAGCACACTTGCTTTGAAATTGGTAAATTATGGTATTCAAATGTCTTCGCAAACATTTAGGTAAAATCTCCCAGATATCGGAAAAAGGGGGTGTTTTTCGCAGTGATTTTCTCCCAGATTTTCCCAAAAAAGGGGTGTTTTTCAGAGAAAAATTCTGGGAAAAGGGGTACATTTCAAACTCTGCTAACGAGCGTGGGTAACCCACCCATCCAGAGACTGCCACCGCCGGGCTGGAGGAGTACCGTGAACAGTTCAGCGCGTTCGTAAGACGACTCTGGAGAGTTCGGACAGAGATATTTCTGACATCAAGTATTACTTTCCCCGACTGATATCAAACCATACTAATTTGAACCAAGATATGTAATAATGGGAAAGCATTTCCACACATCGTTCATAATTCCGCGGAGGGAGTCACTGTGCTTGTACTGACCCCGAACTGGATTGGAGACACTGAGTGACTCTGCGATACTTCAGCGCTACGTTTCTAAAACAGAGTTTTCTTTATCAGTCGCTTAAAATTATTTTTTGGTTCGTGAATGATACGTAAGTCGAGCTTGGCCAGATCTTTAAGGTTGCGAAATCTTCGATATATATCGGAAAATATTCGCAATTTGACAAATATATAGTGTCATCTGTTTTTCGAAGGAAATCTGTCAGTTGGGAATGATACAATAGAACAAGTTTCTTGTGCAAGCTATTTAGGAATTACAATAGATTCATCTTTGTCATGGAAATATCATATACGAAAGGTCATTGAAGTAATTACACCCAAAATTGGTATTATTACACGACTAAGACACTATGTTCCAAAATCCGTTCTCATTCAACTATATAATCTTTCAGCTTACCTCATATAATGTACTGTTTGGAAATCTTGGGAAACACTTTTTACAGCTATTTTAGAACCAATTTTTCATCTATAGAAACACATTGTTCGCTCAATTACTTTTCTCATTTTATTGCTCACTTCGAACCTCTGTTTTACAAACTGAATATTTTAGATATCTACAAACTGAGTAAATATTGTACTTGTATGTTTGTTTATGATTTGAAACATAACAATCTTCCTCATACAGTTGAACACTATTTTGAGATTCCAAAGCACTCGTATCCAACACGATTAACACAAGTTGAAAATTTTCGTATTCCAGGCTCAAATTTGACAATTTCACAACATAACATTAGGTATGCAGCTGTGAAACACTGGAATTCGCTGCCTGACTATCTCAAACAATTGTCAAGTAGACAAGTTTTCAAGTCTGCATTGAAACATCACTTACTATATTTACATTAAATCTGTGTTTTTTTCTATCCTCCATCACACTTAAGCTTGTACCGAATAGTTATTAGTATACTCACGGGCCATGAACTCGACTAGTCCTTTTAGACTATTTTCATGGCCCCCACCAGATTTTACAATATTGCAATGTTCTTTTCTTTTCTTTGACTTTGTACAATTTCAGTAATACACAGTTTTCTGATAATTTTCATTATTGTACATACTGTGAAGCATCTGGTGAAATAAAGCATTCATTCATTCATTCAAGTTGGTGTCGAACTTAGGAAGTCTGGCTAACTCAGATCTACAAAGCGATGAAATCTCCGATATAATGGATATTTGCCCGCTATTTAAAAAAATAGTATTGTCTATATTGTTGTAAAGAATGTATTTCATACAAGACCAGCCAAAACTCTCGATGATGTCCGATATGTCCTCTGTTCAAGTTCCGATCGCCGAGTAAAAATGTATTACATGTAAAGAATATGAATGTAATTCGTGCAAGGCGCTCCCCAACTCACGGTGATATCCGATCGGCCCTCTCGACGAAGTTTTGATTGTAGTGTATGAAAGTTCGTGTGGAAATTTAATGAAAAAATGCTTTGCATGTAAAAAATGCATTTCGTGCATGAATAAATATAATAATGTCAAACAAACAGTATAGTATTCTTGACTACCGGCCACGGATGCTATGAACTAAGAGTCGGACAGAGGTGGTCGGGTGGTCAGATTTGTTAGACACGTGGTGAAATCTCCGATATACATCGGATATTTACCCACAATCGTCTAGTATATCAGAGTTAATGTCCTAAGTCGCCGATATTTATCGGATAAATATCCGTGATTTCACAGACCCGGCGTGCCGACACAGTGCACGTAAATCTAGTATCGTCTGGTATCGATATTAGCCTAGGAGTCTCGGCGCAATTGATATTTATTGGGTAAATATAATATCGGCGATTTCTCAGACCCGGCGTGCCGATCGGGACACATCATTCTCGACCGCGGGCCATCCGGGTACTTGCGGATTCTTACGTCATTTTTGCGTCACAGCGCCGTTGGAAGTTCGAATTTTTCAACCACCAAAGAAATATTCAAAGTTTCAATATACATAAATGACATAACTTTTAGTTCTGCTTTTTTCCACACAATTTCTGTATCATTCGCTCTTCTGTATCGTCTGATCTCTCATTCACCTCGCTCGTATGCGTTTCACCTACTGACGTCTCTCCGCGGTCGAGAATAGTCATTCCAGTATCTTGTAATATCAATATTACCAGGTGTAGTCACGAAATTGCCTATATTTATCGGGTATATAAGGGCGATTTCGCAGATCCGGGCTGTCGAGACGAGAGACTCTTTGTGTAGTTTCGTCTTCGGATTTTAGAGTCCCGAAATCGCCAATATTAACATTTATCTGGTTAAAACCGGCGATAGTAGGCTGACTCAGTATGTCAAGATACGAACCGCATTGTGTAGTATCGTCTTGTATCGGTATCAGAATCCCGAAATCCCTTATAAAACAATCATCATGAAAGAAGTAGAACACAACTTTGTATCTTTTAGATTTTAAAAGTCGCCCAACTTTCTGTTTTCGAAAAAAGCTGCTCCGTGACGACGATAAAAGCTGACTCCGTTTGTTCTTCCTTGAGTGATTTTTGCACTCAACTGAACAACAGTTAATCATTTTTTATGCTACTGAGCATTAAAGAGTCGTAACGTGCAGAACTGCACTGCTGCAGTCATAGACTCCAATGCTTTGGTAAAGCGGTCACACATGTTCGTGTATCACCGATGACGTCACGTACGCTCCTCCCATGAGCCCTTTCGCGCCCATGGGATTCCGAGCTCATTTTCTACTTCGACTTCTCTTTTCGTCGCGCCGTAGTCGTCAGCGCGTGCAATTATGTTGCAAATTTGAGCTGCATTTTACTCAAGGGTGATTTTGGAAGGGATAAACGGTCAATGTCGCTGGACTTAGGTTTCCCTTTAATTTCCTCAATTGAATTCAACAATAAATGGCTGGCATTCTACTACATCATCATACTGCGTACATCTAGATATGCTGATCGAGGGCTACGATTGACACCATTTTGTATCGTTCGTCTACCAACTGAAGGGGTTGCGTGACTTGTCATTCACGACACATTGCAATGACATTATTGATTTTCATGGATCTTTGAATCTGATATATGTAAATACCTTCTGAACTTTTCTTAATCATGGGTGAGCATTGTCTACCTGTTACTGTTTTTGTACCTTTACTTTATCAAATTCGAATTACATCAAAACCGTTATGCAGAAAACGATGGATAGGGTGTCAGGTTGGGTGATATTTCAAGACTGTATGACTGTGTAATTACGTAACAACTCGAATTCATATTTATTTTGAACGCGTTTATGCTCAAAGTGAAATTTACTGTGAAGTACTTCCTTGCTGTTTTATTAGACGAATTCATTAATATCGTATAACTCTTTTTACGTAGTACCTTTGTAATATGCACTACAATATATTATTTGCTGGATCATCCATTGACTTTCTTCAGCCAGGTCTTGCTTTGATGTATATATCTTCTTCCGAAAACAAGTCAATGTCTTAGAATACATGTACCAATTGTAATGGTGGCATGTCTCCTTTTGATTTAGAATCGTTAAGACAACCTTGCATAAATTTTAATTCTAACAAATACGTTGGATGGAAGTTAAAATTTCATTGTGCGGTTACCCAACTGATGGATATTTAAAAGATTTAGCAATAACCCAGTACCTAGAGAAACAGAGGGGTATCTTACAACACACATCTGGTCAAAACATGTATCGGAACAGACCACGATTTTTAGTTAAAGTTTTGACAAATATACATGCTATATATATATATGTTAAAAGTCAAACGATTGTGCCATGAACGAGCACACATCAACATGTACACAAGGCAGATATATATGCAGAACATGTGAATACTTCGAATAATCAAGGCAGGAATTTCTGAACAACACCAATATGAAATGCAGTAGCCATAAACAATGCTGAAAGTATTCAGTTCATTTGTACTATATATTGTGTAAACATTTTGACATTTACTTATTTTTGCGTTCCTATTCCAAACATTTGAGGTTCGAGTCGACAGATGCAGGATCTTGCAAAGTTTGACTATTCTAAGCTAATGAATCATCGCTTTTCAATATAGAATGTTTCAACGGCTATCAATTGTTGACAATACTCAATATAATATTATAGCCTAGTAGGACATTCGTTATGATTACACCTATAATTCATATTTTCATCTTCAAATTGAGTCGCTAACAGCGGTAAAACAACTGATAGGTATACTGGCCATAAGATTTGGGTTTTTTAAGTTTCAATTATTACATAGATAACTGACCAACATATATTGAGCAATTCTGTTTTGTCACATTTAGCGTAGAACTTAAGGGACTGGTCAGTTTCGTCAGCCTTGGGTGGGTGGATTCATGGGGGGTCACCCTGTTTCTGACTTCGGTGATAGGGGGGGTCACCATGTTTTTGAAATGCCCAATAGGGGGGTCAGTGTGTTTTTGAATTTTGACACAGGCTCATCATTGCCTAAAATGCTAGTGTCAGCCACAAATTTCATCATTCGTTGTATTTTTCGTCGCGCCCTTCGGGCGCGTGACTTTAATAATCAGTCATATTTTTCAGCACGCCCCACTTTAACATATCAAGCATACATACATCAGAGATATCTGTACGTTCCATATTTTTCAGTGTGCTCTTCAAGCTCATTACTTTAATATATCAGACATTTTTCAGCATGCCCTTCA
Source organism: Ptychodera flava (assembly GCF_041260155.1). Taxonomy (NCBI): domain Eukaryota; kingdom Metazoa; phylum Hemichordata; class Enteropneusta; family Ptychoderidae; genus Ptychodera; species Ptychodera flava. The sequence goes on along the minus strand of NC_091934.1, from coordinate 5,889,474 downwards.
GGTGCATGACTTTAATATACAAGGCATATATATCAGAGATATCAGGATGTTTCATATTTTTCGGCGCGCCCTTCGGGCGCCATACTTCAATAAATCAGAGATATCTTGATGTTTGCTAAGTGAAAGTGTACCGTTATGAAGTCTGCATTTCATTTGAAAAGGATGACAAATTCCTGATACTTTTCTGTTCTCTCTATGAGAATTCAGTATGAGAAGCAACATGCACAAATATTTCACAATATATATTTGATACAGTGACTTATTTTAGAGATAGAAAAATGACAAGATATCTTTCCTTCTCATTAATGCAATTATTTTCCTTTTTGTCACAGGTTTTCTGTAGAAAGATGCTTTTTTATGAACAAAATAACAGTTAAAAAAGGCAGTTTTTGTCATTATTAGCTGTGCTTCTATGGTTTCAATGTTACAAGAAAAGGTCCTCTCAGATACTGTACACATCAGATTTGGCTAAAAAAGCTCTCTTTGGCTCCTCAGGAGATTTAATTGGATGGTTGGCAAGTCTTAACACCCATCAAAGTTTTTGATTCACTGCTTTTCCTCTTTGATATTAATGATTGACATCCATTTCTGTACAACAGTTCAGGACATCTTGTTAAGCATAGAAAGTGTGAAATACATTCACAGCTCATTCAAAATACAGCTCATTCAAAATGTACTGTATTCAAACTTTAAGATAAGACACTTTGAAATTCCTATCTTACAACTAACATGTCAACAATTTCATTAAAATATAAAATGACTATTTAAAATATAAATATATGTAAAATGTAAAATATAATATATATATATATATATATATATATATATATATATATATATATATATATATATATATATATATATAATTTATGTCCACCTTTTTGTTTTACCTATGTCGCGCGCCAGGGGGGGGTCACCCTGTTTTCGAAATTTGGAATAGGGGGGGTCACCCTGTTTTCAAAATTTGGAATAGGGGGGGTCAGCCACTTTTTGACGTTGGCAAAAAATAATCCACCGCCCCCCCCCCCAGGCCGAAGAAACTGACCGGTCCCTAAGAGGGACTCTGTTTTTACTTCACACCTGTTACATATCAAAAATGAAGGTTAAGCAAAGTTCAAGTCTATACTGGTACTTTGACTCAGATTGGCAATGCTAATATATAATGAAATGTGAAAAGACAGTTGAGTGTATTGCTTGATGTCGACATATTTTATCCCCTACCAACGTCAACACATTTAGCCATTTCTATAGCTTTGACAGTTCGCCATTTGGTTGAACAAACAGTTCGGGCTTCCGTCACGTTTTAACTACAACTGCATCGCAGATGTGCTTAAGTACATGTACGCATCGATTGCCAAGTCAAATTCTAATCAAACTGCATCAGAACTGAGTTGCAGAAAATGACAGTTGGCACAGGTGTTGGATAGGGATACGTTGCAAGTGTTGAAGGATTTCGTAAAACACTGAAGGTATTTGTTATGTTTGGTTTGTTTGTTTGTTTGTTTGTTTAGTTTGTTTTTCTGTAGCATGACAATACGAATGTGTGTTTTTTTCCCATACAATGTTTTGTCGTCGGGAAATCGTAGCAATAACTATTTTCATTTAGGGTATAAGCAATAAGCAAGCCAAACGACGGTATACCACGAGATTTTGACCAGTTCACGACATATATGCACGAGCGATAGCTAGTGCATATATGAAGGGAACTGGTCAAAAGCGAGCGTTATACCGTCGCTGGGTTTAATTTATTGCTACTATATCATACCAGTATATTGAAATTCTGCATAGAATGTCAAAAAGGAGTTTTGCTAAAACCGAGAGCTCCTACATGTGACAGCCATGGTATATTTTGAATATATCACGGTTCCTTTCCCTTAGCGATCAATCAGATCACTTTAATTGCGCCATCAATATACTGGTAAGATATAATTTACCTCGAAGCATTTATTATTTATAATTTATAATATTAAAAGGGACCATTCTGAATGTGGTTGTACCGGATGTCTAGAGTGGGTGAGCATGATACCATGCTAGCATGCGCACTTATATGTATTGGTCAAAACTGATCATATTGTAAGCAATAGACAATATAATGAATCACTTCGTCATTATAATTATTATAATTATTATTATTATTAAAATTTCTTTTACACATACGACAACTTGAAAGTGCGCTGTACAAAACACAAAAAAGAATAATGCAAATTTACAAAATACTTGATGCAAGTGTCAGGGATAGAACGCACCACACAAGCAGTCGTGCGGTGAAGAAATGCTGTACCGCAATGCATAAACAAAATCATTGATGAAACAGATTGAAAAGATAGGTTTGCAAACCGCGTTTAAAAAGACTCGACATTTTTTGCAGTACGAATCTCTACAAGCAACATATTCCACAACGATCGCGCACACACTGAAAAGGCTCTCTGGCCGTATGCTTTACTGAATTTTCCGCGTGGTGGAATCAGACGTAACTTGTCTGCAAAATGGAGATCTCTTGTAGGAACATACTGCTATATCAGCTCTGTCAAATACACAGGTGCAAAGCCTCTAATTAATTTAAAAGTAATAAACATAATCTTGAACTTAATACGTGATTCAACAGACAACCAATGTAAATCAACTAGTACAGGTGTAATATAATCAAATTTGCGAGAACCGCTGATTAAATTTAAACGTGCTGCGAAAGTTGAAGCTGATCTCTGTTAATTCCGTACAAGAAACTATCACAATAATATAACTGAGATGTTACAAATTTATGCGTAGATCATACTTACTTCATAAGATCAACGATAGGTATACTACCACTTATTATTTTTAGTAACTGAAGTTGTGACTCGCGAGGACAGGGTTCTCGATAAAGTGTACGGCCTGACAAATAATTAAAGGCCCCCGGCCTGTACCGGTATCTTTTAGCATAATTTTTGTGATTTTACTTCCCAACTAGACCAAGTTCACGGGTATGTACTCATTGAGGGGTGTTTATACAGGTAGAATAAACTGTCCACTGGGACTACATGTGCAATTTTGAGCAAGATAAATAATAAATGTTTTCCCAAACATAAAATAGCGCCCTCATGCAAATAAAGCAAAAACACGGTACGCAGTACATGCGTTGGAATCTTCAGAGAAACAACGGTGTAGTCCAATATAATGCATAGTACTGAAATCAGAATGTTTTCCACCGGGACACCATATGCTATGTTTTCTTTGTTATAATACCAATTTATAAAAATGGCGGGAAATCACAACTGTTAAAATTTAAATTTCCTTGTCCAATTTTTCAGTGGTAAAATACTATATCCTTTAAATCCGTAGAATTAAAAAAACAGAGAAAATAGAAAGTCTCTTTTCAGGTCGGCAAATATTTTCAGTGGCAAAAGACTATATCCTTTAAATCCGTAGAATTAAAAAAAAACAGAGAAAATAGAAAGCCTTTTTCAGGTCGACAAATTTCAAGAAATACAGCTACAGGGGCTTTAACTGAAGCAATTTACAACAAAGATCGTTTGAAGATTGAAGAAACTGGTTGAGTACGCCAATCATATTTCCTTTCTCCATCATATTGAGTTATATTTTGAAAGAAATGGTAGATATGATATGCCTGAAATAATGGGTATATGTGCCCGAGAGCAAGTTGCACTTTGCCCGACGCCAGGAGGGTAAATTGACTCCTGTTGTGAGGACACGTAAACCATTGATTTCACGCTGTAATGTATCACATTGAACTCTTCACATTGAACGCATTGTGACATTCAGTTTCATGCATGGCATTCTCAAACAATTTTACCATTACGACCGGCATCAAACAGATAGTAACGTGGGACAACATAGCAGTGCGCGCATGGATATTTTACATCTAGCGTTATGTGTCTACATTAACGTCAAAAACGTCGACGGGGTTCACCCGACTGGGTAACTATGGAAACCGGTCGGTTATACATTGTTCACACGGCCAGCTAACTGCCCGGATTTTTCTATTCAAATCAATGCGCTGATTTTAACTCACATTGACGAATGTGATGACGTACGAGATTGGAAACGAAATAAATATTTACCTAACGCAAATAAGAGGTTATCGTTAGTGACCTTCATGGGACAAAATAAGTGCAAAATAAGTGCAAATTTAAAATCCTAAGCTAACCTTCATTCAGGAGTTTTCTATCAAAACATCCATATTAGTGTTGTGATTTTCATGGATACAGAGATACATTTAATTTGATTTATTGGTAGTGCAAATAGAGTGCACATTAAGAGAAAAACGTGGAATAAAGAGGAAATAACGCGCAATAAACTCTGATTATCATGTCTTCAAGAGGTGTGGTCATTTTTGCCATGGATGAGGTTAAGGGTACACTCCCGAATCGCTGATCATGCGACATTTTCGTGATAATTAATATTGCGCCTCCCCTTATTCGTTTGGTGTATCATAGGAGTGCACGGTGATACTTAAAGACCTTTAAGACAAAACTTAAAATAATTAGGTGAGGCATGATACCTCATAGCAGAGGAGGTTTCCATGTAAAATATGATAAGCTCAAACAATGAAAATTTTAAAATGAACAATACTGATGCCAAGTAAGCCTCATGGTTCTACGGTGTATTATGTACTACGGCTACGACTATTCTCAGATGATAAACTAAGCAATACTGCATTTCAGTAATAGAAATTTAAGTTCACGTGGCGAAGGTTTTTACGTAAAATAAAGCAATCGCTGCAAGAAGACAAATGATATTCCCTCGTATTCTTGCACACGAGCCACAGTTCTGCAAATCTTACGACCTGGGGACCATTAATTTGCGGGCATTGGCTGCCAACCAACATGCAAAATTAGCATTGACAGCTAAAACCTCTAAAAAATACATTTCAAATCAGTATGCTGTCGTCATGTGCAGTTCTACACGATATCGACCTCTTGAGACCTCGTAACATTATAAACAGGTATCAAAAAAGCAGAAGTGTCAAAATACACATAGCCACTTTGAAGCTACAGAAGTAAAACTTGAAAATTTGTGTCCAGGTTCGCCTTTATCATAAACAAATGACAACTAATGACGTGGACTGGTTTGAACTTCCCTAATGCGCGCGCAAGATCTCTGAAATTGCCATAGCTGTATTTTTCGGGATATCATCAGTCGCACTGAAGTTTACGTTAACACGTAGGTTTTCCTGTTAGCACTTACTCAAGTCTGCGATTCCTAAGTTGACTTGGTGGTCCCGACGGCAAGAATTAATGTAGACGGGTGCAAATCGATATACTGGATAAGGTAATGTAGAGCCAGTGATATTTTCACAAAGCGAATGCTGCTTTTGGTATGCATGAGTTGAGAAGTGTTTCCTATAAATAAAATCAAAATATGTGTGTTTCAGTAGACACGCCTTCTGGAAAATGGTTAGGTCATTTTTGTTATATTTTCATGCATTCTGACCCATGAAAAATAAAAAAATGACAAAACCATGCACGGATTTTTAGGGTTGAGACTTTTTAAATAGCCAGGGCGAAGGTAAATTACAGGAAACAAACGAATACTATGATTTTATCATAATTAATCTTGCTAAAACTTCAACCATCTTGACAACATAGGTTCGTAGAATCATTTGCAGGTTACGTTGGTACTAGTGAAGCAATATTACGAATGTTCATGAGCATTGCCGAGTTAGAACTTATTTAAAGTTTACGTCACTGACGATGTTCCTAGGTGGGCGTGTGAATGCAGGGACTCTGTAGCTACATTAACAACGAGACCACGAGTATTGCTTCCGAAGATTTGAGAATACGTACTAAACACATGAGGAGTGAGACCTTGCCAGTAAAAACATTGGGCAGTAAGGCGTCTGTGAACGGTAAATAATTGTGTTTGTACAATTCAGTAAATTCTCGATGGGATTCGAACTCACAATGTAAGACACCCAGTCACCTAGCGAAGACATCGCAGGTAAAACCACTAAGTTAAATCCACGCCCTCAAAAATTGTGGTTCAATAATTGAGCTAGGGCTGTTGCAATATTTCTCTGACTGCGACCCCTCAACACGATGTCGAGTAGCATCATGCTTCGCTTTATACAAACTTTATCAAAGCAATGAAAGACAGCCTTGGGGACCATTCTGTCCACGGCAGAGCTATCAACCCAAAACTAATGAAATCTTTAGCGCGAACAGTAGTTAGTACGCAACTTCGTATACCATGCTCATATCGCTCCATGTCGCTCTATTCAGGAAACATCGGTATTGAAAACTTTACGGAAGTGAAACATCGTCTGTCAGATTTTCGCCTACAGTCTCGCCGATGCAAAATGTATGGCATCGAGATAGAGATACTGTAAGTGGCTTAGTCGTGTGATAGTATGATTAACCATGTAGTTTTGACTTACCGTAATTATATTGACGTGTTTGTTATTTATTATTATTATTATTATTATTATTATTATTATTATTATTATTATTATTATTATTATTATTATTATTATTATCGTTGTTGTTGTTGTTGTTGTTGGTGGTGGTGGTGGTGGTGGTGGTGGTGGTTTGTGGTTGTTGTTGTTGTTGTTGTTTAAATATCCCTTACACTGCACTGCACATACGTCTCACGAGTCGTACATGACATTAGAAAAAAGTACACCTCTAAAATGAAACCAGCTACAATACTGTCAGCTATAATCACCGAAGAACAAACATTGAAATCAATGGTAGTAGAGAATCAACTCGAAAATGGGAGGTCTTCCTGACGTCGACGGTTTGAGACCTTAAAAATTATATCCGTGGAATATCACACTTATAATTAGGGATGAAGGTCTTCTCAAAACTGACTAAAGTCGATAACATCTGATGAGGAGAAAATCATATTTGAAAAGACGGAATTATGTTTTTTGTTTCTCTCGCTAGTGAGCAGAATGCTTAAGCAGTGTGGGTCATATAAGAAACAGTGCTGCTTTAAAATAAAATATTCACAAATAGTAAGACAAAATACACTGAGATTTCCTAGATATACAGATGATGAGTGCATGACTACTTGTGCAGTTTCAGGGGGGTCACGTGGATCTCCCACGGTAGAATGCTCACAAAGTCTCGAGTTCAGTGGCGATTTTATTGAAGTCAAACGTCAAACACTTCCGTAATCTATAAAACAGAAAACTTCATAATGTTAGAAACATGGGCATTTTTCTGAGAAGCAGAAGAGTAGAAATGAGAAGTACGCATACCCAGAAGGAGTTTAGGAAGTGAAACTAGTTAATAAGTGTTCGGGTTGGGTTTTCTAGGAAATAAGGACAAATTGTAACGAAATGTTTTGAACTTCCCAAACGCGCAAATCGCTGAGATATAATTTAAGGTAGCGACTCAGGTTCATTGTCACTTATTTTCAATCCCCATTTTCACAAAGAAGACGTGGTCACACACCCGACATGTGGTACTTTTTTTATCTGCTTGGTCACCGAAGAGTTCAGAAAATTTGTTAGTTTTTTAAAAACAGTGCGCATACGGCTGTTTTACTCAAAAACACGTGTTTTTTAGTTTTTTACTCAAAAAAGTGTAAGTACAAATCTCCAATCGGCCTTGGTGATCTGTTTACGGCAATCGACGGCTGGGTATACTGGGCAAAAAAACCGTGTCCCGGATTTTGAAATTCGCTTTTGTTTTCGCACAATGCACCTTCAAAGTGTCAACTTGACGTTTTTTGCATAAATTATCGGCCTTTGTTCACGTTTGTCAGGATATCTTCACTTCCAGGCCCTTTATCGGAAATCTGAGACACGGTCTTTCAGATATAGTCATTCACTGTCCACAGGTGAAAAATCAGGCTAATCTGTCCAGGCGCCGCCGACTTATACTTATTTGAATAATGTACGCACTGCCAAAAACGGAACTGAGAAAATCGACGATTTGTGTAAACGACCTATGCGTCACACATTGTGACCAAGAAGTCCGACTCGCGCACCATTTTCTGCGAATTTTCTTACACCAGGACTAAGTTGAAATATTTAGAGTCAGTTTTGGGAATTTTGAATATGTTTAGGATTGCAGATCGTGTGAAAATAGAAAGAAATTATACACTGAACTGGCAAATGCTTAGTGCCAGCAGCGGGTGGTATTTACACAACAAACCCAAAGGGGTACTTAGCGATTTAATCCATTTTCGGAACGTTTAACTAGCATATTAACTGTATACTGTTGTCTCAACGGTTACAATCTGGTTACCAGAGTTCACAGTCAAGACGAAGACGTCGAAACTTGCGTAAAAAAGTCTATCCGATCGAGACTTATGTGCTGTCGTCGCGCGATCGCGTCGGGCATTCACTTGTTCTTGACTCAAGTTGTCTACTTCCTGTCTCGCGATCGGCAATTTATGCAGGTTTATGCATGTTCTTTGTGAAAAGTGATTGTCAAGTTCATGTTAGCGCCGACACTGTGCGAACGGAACGTCACTTGCTAGTTTTCCTACCTCAAGATGAGACGAACACACGTAACTCTTGACAACATAAAATATCTGTCGTATTTTCTTAGCTTTTGCACCGCACTGCAAACTTGTCGCCCTTCGTTACGACGGGAGAGATTGACTCGTGTTATTTTTTCAAACTTTATTTATATGTGTTCTTGTACCGATTTTATCAAACTAATAATAATCACGCCGTAGCGTAGAACAGTGCAGGCTGTCATCGACAGCGTGTTCCGAGAGACAGAGTATCGACTAGTCTACAGTGGAGTCACTCGACTTGCGCAATACCAGCGCACACATAATTATTTCGGAGATTTTTACTTTTAGTCAAACTTTCGATGACTGCCCTCATATATCAAAAATTGCTAGTTTCAGCACTTCTAGAAGTTGAGCCGGGTTTGTTTTACGTTCAGTGTTGAGGTCCAGCTAGCAGCTGTGGAGTCTGCGGGTAGTTGATAAGTTTAGACAACACGCACACAAGAATCATTTGTGAACCCTCGCAATTCACGTTTGACGTAATTTAAATTTTGGGTTATATTTGAAGAAAGAAAAGGCATTTCGTTTCGAAAAATTAGCAGATCGGTGAACTTGCTCTTGTGAATCTACATTATGTGTGTATGAACTCCTGCACTGGCTTGGGAAACTCCTTGACATAAATGTCGCGTGATGTCGGGTACGGTGTTGTTCAAGGTTTCTCAGCAGACACGAAAAGACTGCACGATAGAAAACTCGAGTTTAAAAATATAAAAGAACACGATACTAATACCAAGCATGTACAGCAAGAGTGATAAAATTATCGCAACTAAGTTTCATCTAGACTGAAAGATCAGTCGTGTGCGGGCGCTCCGGCGCACTGCGACCTACGACCCTTTACCACGACTCGTGGTAAGGGTCGTAGGTCGCAGTGCGCCGGAGCGCCCGCACGCGACTGAATCTTTCAGTCTAAGTTTCATCTCGCTCAGGCTAATTTTTGGACTCGGGTATGTAATCAGCATAGCCTAATGTGTTCGAAAAGCAGCGTGTCAAATACTTTCATAGTTGTTGAACTGAGCACGTCTCCGTTATCGTCTGCGTCCTCGGCCAAATCTGACTCTTCACTGCATTCTTGATCGTTATTGCAGGGAGTATGAGCCAAAGTCGGACTGTTTTACATTTAAATCGACCTTTGCGCACGTTGCCGTCTTTTTCAGGTCCGCTTTTGTGGACCTTGCTTGCTTTTTCGACGGTACGGAGCGCGAGCGCCGGCTTTGGTCTGCTCGACGTGTTTGCCGTACCGATACATGCGGAGTTCAAAACGCTGGGCCTAACGTTGAAGCTAGCGCATGCGCACTACACCGCAAAGCCTATACATAATCTCTGCGTGTTTATCAAAGATATCGTGGTCGGTAATCCGCGACCGTTAAGACAAAAGGGAAATAATGGCACGCGGTGTAGCTGATAGTTTGTCATTTTAGTAATATTTCAGGAATTCCCGGTACGATGTGACCCAACACCTTTCCCCAAAAGAAAGACCACGTGTCAGTGGTTCGAAATTTGAAATAAAAAAAAATTGCTAAAATTGACCTTTGAACCTGAGTCGCATCGTTAAAGGACCAGATGCGGTATTGTAAGAGCCAGTGATATCAATAAGCGATAGCTGCTATGGGTGCATGAATTGTACTTGCAGTGGTTCCTAGATAAAATCAAAGCATATGTTGGTTTCTGTACACCTGTCTTCAGGAAACAGGGTAGGTTTCTCAAGATGTTTGTATTTCTAATAGGGTTTGACCCATGTAAAATAACGAACTTTTAAGAAATCATGCATGACTTTTAAAATTCGGAAAGGCAGTTAAATGGTTCGAGGGTTTTAAATAGCCTACATGTTAGCTCGGATTACCGGAAATCTACATTATATCTCCCTGCTATGCTTTAAACACAAATGAATCTTACTAATGCTTTTACAACCATCTTGCAACATAGGATCATAGACTCTGAGTCGTTCTTCAATATTTGAAGAGTAAAGTAGAGCTGTTCGTGACGGCCCTCCCACTGGCATCCGCGGAAAATACGCCCTTCCACTGAATTATGATGCCCACTGCCTCCAGTATCTATGGTCTACCCGCTCCCCGCTCCCTACAATTTAAGCTCCATACTGTCCTCTTCCCACCACTGAAATTTCCCATTATCCAACAAATGTACATATTCACGCTTGTGCATTTCATTTATGCAACTTTTTATCTGTCACTATTTTTGCGTTGGTTAAGTGCATGCATGGACGTAATATGCATTCGTGTTATGTGTAAGGCTACCAGACCGTTAGACTGTCCCTAATCCCTTTGCTTTTCTCGGGCATATGTATCAATCACTCGTTGGCTACGCTACTGTTAGTACTGTGGGCCATTGTGTTCACCTCATGACACAGGCCTGCTCATGACATATATGTTCAACAGACGCAGAGCTATTAGTATAATTAGCCGATTTGGATGACGTGCGGACGTGTGTGGCAACCCAGATCAACGCAAAACCTTGCGAGCAGTATACTTATCATTTCAACAGTTGAACAATGCCTCTGTAAGTTAAAGCCCAAAAAGCTGTTAATAGGCAATAAACCGATCTCAAAATATCCACAGTTTCCCAAGAGTTTTCTTTGAATAAGACCTCTCACAGACATAAATTTATAAAACAGTCATAAGTATCGAAAGTGGCATGTAAATTCAACAGTTTCAACATTATTTTAGATTCCCCGCCATTTCCAAAAATATGTACCAACACAAATTTAAGGTTATTAGATGTGAACACGTAGGCCCATCAAAATCGGGTATTTTCGGTTGGCAATAGGACTGTCGGTGAACGATAAGTAGTCGTGTTTCTTTATGGCTGTCTGTGCGTATATGTCTGTGTGTGCAAATTACCGTAGTTTTATCCTTTTGCGTTGGGTGCATAAAACTGAAATCTCTAGCGCAAACCCTCAGTCTGCATATGTCTACAGTTTGAAGTAAGTACGAGACATCTTATTCTATTCTCAAATCGCGTCATATCACTCTAGTGTGGTGACGTTTATTTGGAATCATCAGCATTGAAAACTGTATGATATACTTTGCAAATGCAAAGCCAGCTTTTCTTTTACGATATCGCCGACGTCGAAACTTTAGAACATCGAGAAACAGGAATCATTAGAATTGTGATAGCATGTTTACACGACGTGTTCATTCAATTGATTCAGACGTCTTTGTATTTAATTCATGCAGTGAAATCTAAACGCGCCGTGCCATTTTTTTCCTTTCTCCAACATGGAAGTTTAAGCCACACTCCAATCAATGGAGTGATCATGAACATTTGTTGATATATTAATCATGCTGTGTCTGAGAATTGATCTGTCCACTGTTTGGTTTTAAAGTGAACGTGTGAAACATGTCTGTAGACATCACTCCCATAAATTTTTTGAGGCAAAAAAGTAGACTGCGTTAAGTCTGAGGACACAGAAAAAAATATAGGGACTCGATAGCTGTTACTGTCATGTTTTGAAGTGTACCTGAAAAAAATCACGATTTGCGGCCCACATGCATTTTTTCATGCAGAATTACCGACTCACATACGTTTTGTAAAACCCCTCTTCTTATAAGTCGTCTGCTGAGCTCATTTTTTAACACAACCTAGCTTGTTTGGTATCATTAGAAAGGCAATTTATTTTGATTAAAATGATATATGCAACATGCACTATCTTCTATAGTTTTCATGAAATATAACCAAATTTACCCTTCAACCCACAGTTTTATGTCGCAAATCATCGTCAAACTAATCTCTAATTCTGCCAATGGCAATGATTTGTATTAAATTTGTTTCATTTGATACAGAAACATGTTAGAACCTTGAAAGCATTTTATAGACGAAAAGAAGTTTCGTATATGTAATGCCCATACGTTCGTCTCGTGCTCACTCTCACTCGTTTGTATTTTTTTATGCTTCTTTGACACCTTCAACTGTTTGTACTGTATAAAGAACACGATTGGAAATATTTTGGGATAATAGGATATTGTAGTAATATTGGTTTATTCAGTAAATTTAAGCTCATCTACTCTTCTGTTTTTGCAATTCACATGTTTTGAAGGGTAATCTGTAATATTGTAACTTTCAGCAATAGGGTACCCGACACTTTTGATAAATTTGCACAATAAATAGATTTCTTACCATTTCAAAATGACAGATCCTATTGTTTTCTTTGAAATTGTCATTATTGTTTTGTCCATTCCCCAAGTTTTGGTAATTTGAGAAAATAGAGGGTCATGTCCAAGGTGGCCCTGAAAATAGAGGGTCATGTCCAAGGTGGCCCTTGAAAAATAGAGGGTCATGTCCAAGGTGGCCTTGAAAAATAGAGGGTCATGTTCAAGGTGGCCTTGAAAAATAGAGGGTCATGTCCAAGGTGGCCCTGAAAAATAGAGGGTCATGTCCAAGGTGGCCTTGAAAAATAGAGGGTCATGTTCAAGGTGGCCTTGAAAATATAAGGTAGTGTTGTCATGAACAATTTTTAGACATTTTCAACTTTTCAATTTCAAAATATCTTTTAATACAAATATTTCACCAGCTACTTGAACTCCTTGTATTTTTTAAGTAGATAGAATAAAAAAATACAATTTTAACTATTTTACTTTGCCTTATTGAGGTACTAACTTCAAAAGTATGAAATACCTTAGTTTCCTGAACATCTACCACACAATGAAAATGACAGTTTAGCAAAATAGGAGAGTTTACAATGTACTATCAGCAGTCAAACAAAGTAGTGGTTAAAACTGTTCGAAAAATCGCAATTTGACAACCGTGATATATCAAAAACAGGTAAAGGATCAAAATTTGTAAGATTCAAAACATTCTGCAGAATTATATGATAAGTACAGTTTGCAAAATTTTTGTTTATTTCACTGTATTTACATTTGCAAAAAAGCAAATTTGACTAGATTTAGTAAAAAGCAGTTAACTTAACTTTGTTGCCAAGTAGATTGAACAAAATTAAGAAATTTACCTTAGTCTGTAGCAACAAATTATGGTCTGGTGCCTTATTTTTCAATAATTTTGACAAACTTTTCAAAATCCTATAACCCAAAATATTTCCAATCGTGTTAAAGGTTAATTGAATGGTGACTTATAAGCCATTGGCTAGGCAACTCATAAAGTTGCAAGTCACAATAATAAACAATTACAACTTACTACATATGAAAGAAGAATAAATTACCTTTCTAATTATAACAATGTAGCCAGGTTATGTTTAAAAATATGCTCAGTAGACGACTTACAACAAGACAGGTTTAACAAAACGTATGCGAGTTGGCAATACAGTTATCTTGTGGTACTCTTCAAAGTATGACTGTTACAGCTACAGCATTCCAATATTTTTTCTGTTAAAAGTTCATTTCAAGGTTCTAACATGTTTCTGTAGCAAATAAAACAAATTTAATACAAATCGTTGCCCTTTGTACTATGTCCTGGTAAATATAGGCAGATTTTGCGATTAGGTTTGACAGTAATTTGCGACATAAAACTTTGGGGTATGGGGTAAGTTTTGGTCCTTTTTCATGAAAACTATAGAAGATATTGCATATTGCAATATAGCATTTTAAAGAACAATAAATTTCCTTTCAAATGATACCCCACAAGTCAGGCCATGTTATAGAGTAAGCTCAGTAGATGACTTACAAGAAGACAAATTTGACAAAAATGCATGTGGGCCGCAAAATCGTGATTTTCAGGTACACTTCAAAACATGACAGTAACAGCTATCGAGTCCCTATATTTTTTCTGTTAAAATCCCATTTCGTATTCTAGGGATCCCAAGGCTTCTGTAAAATACAGGTTTGTTACCCTGGGGGGAAGCACATAGATGCCCCTCGGGCCAATGGCCTATTTGATTGTTAGTAATGGCTGCTGTATCAGCAATACCAGGAGGCATCGAACATTTTCCAAATAAACTTACGTCTTATCAAAATTACTTTATAGAAGAATATTTGAAAATTAAATAGACAAAAATAGACAGTCATCAACAGTTTATATTACTATAAGGAGAAAATGACAATAGGACTACATGGGCGTGTTTTAAATTCTTATTTTTATAGCTGTGCATTAATAGTTCATTGCATACGAATAAAATGCTCATTCACGATGAACCAGTATAGCAAAACTGGTAAGTTTAGTGACTAGAGACAATACTGCATGGAAAATACCCACTTTTGACATTTATTTTCTTCTTCAGCACATTGCAATAAGTAAATAACATCCATAAATCCATTTGATTTGCTTCATTGGAAGGAAACCATATTTATCATATTTTCTTCCGGTTAAAAATACTGAATTACCAGAAAAAATCGATTTAAAGTCATCCAATTCTATGACGTCATATTTGTTTGCTAAAACTTATGTATTTTAGAAAGACCAGTATCTAAGCTTTCTAAAACTGTAAGGTATATGGCATTTCAAGGCAGTTTACTTCAGGGAGAGAATGTTATACCCCTACCCCTAGCTTTTGCGCACCCCATACGGATACACGCAATTCACAATTGACTCCAGAGAAGTAGTGTATTTTTAAATATCCAATTTTAACACTTATTTTCTTGTTTAATATATAGAAATAAATAATGTAAACATAAAAAGCTGTCAAAATTTTGCTTCATAAACAGTTCACAATTGTTACATGGTATTTTGGGTAAAAAAATTCAAAATTGGCAAAAAAATCATTTTAAAGTCGTCTTATTCAATGTACACAAATTTATTTTGCTAAAGTTGGTGTTTCTCATAAAGAGCAGTATCTGAGCTTTCCAAAAATGTAAGGTTTGTGTTATTTCATGCTAGTTTACTCAATGTAGAGGAGGATATAGTACCCCCTACCCCTACCCATTTTTCGCCATTTTTCACGGTACATGCAAATCAAAAACCAGCCCAGATAGGTAGTGCATCCCAAAATATCCAATGTTAACATCTTTTTTCTTGTTCAGCAGGTCCTAAAGAACAAAAAAATACCCATGTAGTAGAGATGTGGGGGGTGCACGGTGGGGCCCCTCCAGCCAACAGACTAATAGTGTGTCTGAGATATAATGTAAATGACCGTACACAAATGCAATTCTGCTGTAGTATATGTAGTCAAACTACAGCTTGCACTTTCGCCACCTATAAGTTATAAGCAAAGCATGGCCTGAGTGAGGTGCCAGTTGTTTGAAGACCGTAAACAAAACTTGGAAATATTTTAGGCAAGAAAATGCAAGAAGCTTCAATGCAGGTTGCCTTTATTGACCAGAGACTGCACTTGCATTTCTGAGATTGTATATTATTACTGCCTGTGTAAACGTTTTGGTATATTTCAAAGTCTGAGAAAGCGTTAGGAAGATAAAGTCGTCTAATACTGTCGATGACTATTACTATACTAATAATAAACAGTGGTTACATACAGTGAAGCATAAAACTTGAAGTGAAAGACCATGCTTAGAGTCCAGTGATGTGAAGTGTCTCTGGTGACTCGGGGGTAGAAAGTCTCTGATTTGTGAAGGCTAAGTTTCCTTTGTATAGCAGTTTTGGAGGAATTAGGAGAAAGTCTACGAATCAGAGGAAAGGCGTATGATGGATTAGGCATATTGTCTTTGCAGATTGAATCACCGGTTGCTAAAATAAACAGTGGTAGGATCTAGGAAGTGGTGCCTCGAAGCTGAAAGCTTGATAGAATGAATGTTATATAAAGTAAGACACTGTACAAATAGCGACGCATAACAAGTATATGTTTTCTAACATAAAACAGTATTTTAAGCATGGTCTTATGTTTCGATTCCAGACATGGCAGCCTTGTTGTTGGCCAATGAATGGATATCAAATAATGCCATTTTTTCAGTGCCATATGTTAATCGGCAAATTGCAAAACAGATCGCCAAGGACACAAATTTGACAGTGTATTCAACAGTTATTGACCCTGCACTTCCAAAAGAGGTAGAGAAAGATGCAAAAGACGCGAAAGTTGACATAATTAAGCCTAGTATTGGGGATGATATCTTGAAGAAAAATGAAAAACCATCACCAAAATGGTTATATCTATACAAACACTATTACCCAAAAATCAGTCATTTAATAAAGCATTCAGATTTACGATTGGTTGTTGGCCATGCTGCATGTGGAGAAGGTGATACTGCTTGTGTAGCTCGTAGCATAATGAAGGAACTATGGAAGAAGTCAAGAGATGCACATTTATGGATGTTCATCCATTTCATACCAGATCGTCTCATCAACCAACAGAAAGAGTATGTACATTCCGATGACTACAGAGAAGAGAAAGAAAAGGAGCTCCGAGAATATGCTAACAAGGCTAACCTTGTAGCCGCTATCGGGCAGACAGTCTTCAACCATTTCTGGAATCAATTCCGGAGTCTAGATAGAAGAGAAGATCTTGTGCACCAATGTTATCTACCATATCCTGAAGACTTGTTTTGGAAACGAGAGGTATGTCCTGCAAATCTTGACATCCACACTGAGATTCTAATGGTCTGCAATAAACATGGCGATTTAACAGAAATGGACAAATTCGACTGTATCATCGAAGCAATTTGTGAAATGTCCGGCAGAATCTCATCAGACGTGAAACCGATACTCAAAGTCCACATGGCAAATATCTCTTCAAAGAATTTGCAGACCGAGCTCAACAACAAGATCGCCATGCAACCTGGACCTGGTTCACCCACGGTAAAGGTTGTCACCAGTTCCAATCTGAAGCAAGATAGCATATCAACGGCTCTAGCACAGTGTGCATTCCTTGTCGATGCAGACTTGGAAAGTACTTTTTCAATAATCGGTTTGAACAGTCTAGCTGCAGGTATACCATGCTTGTTAAGTAATCATTGTGGTTTGGCCAAATTCATCGGCCAGGACGAAAGTCTACGACTTTACAAAGACAACATCACTGTAAATGTCGGAGCCGGCACTAATCACAAATTCATGGTAGGAGAATGGAAGTCTTCGTTCGAAAAGATGATCAACAACTATGATACAGCACGTTGTCGAAGTCGGAAATTGCGTGCCATTATTAACAATTCCAGGAGGACGGGTGCCATTGCAAAGTCAATGAATCTGCTTATGGACAAGTGTCCAGGGAATGAAGGTAATGAGACTACAGAGAAATTTTAAGCTTGGTTCTTGTCATTGTAAGTTGTATTAATCAATGGGAAAGTTCAGTATGAAGGTTTAGGAAGACAACGTGTATGAAGAGGCCATCATTAACATTCCTGTAAACAAAGGAGCCACTACAACAGTCGATATTCATTGTAGATAAGAACCATAATGTGTAATTCTCCTTGGTCTTTTAATTGAGGCCGATTTTAAAAAAAAACTGCTAAGCTGGTTTCAAGTCGAATAATGGATTCACAATTCTATTCCAATATTTATACCTCTATTGATGGTGGACTGCTCGGCGACACTGCACTGTTATCCCCTAAATAGACACGAGTAAACAAACACAGATCGCGAGAATATTTTTGCAATCTCCTAAAACATTGTTATTTTCATCCTACATGTGATGAATATATGTATATATATATATATATATATATATATATATATATATATATATATATAATATATATATATATGTATAAATATATATATATATATATGTATATAAATATATATATATATATATATATATATATATATATATATATATATATATATATATATATATATATATATATATATATATATCGTGGTCAATATATATTGCCGGAGAGAGAGGTTTGTGTGTTTGTGTCTGTCTCTGTGCGTGTATTTCGTGTCATGAGATTTCATAAATGATTATTGCTGTTCGATAAATTAACTTATCTTAATCGGTGACGCGTTCATACTTTCTAACCAGCAACGTTTCTTGGTGGAACAGTGGTACGTAGACAGAGGCTTTGTATATTGCACGGCTTTCGTAAGTTAGATGAGAAAGTTGCCGTGCTTTTTGGTGAGCCTTAACTATTTTAAATTTTAAAGTCCAATAGAAGTACCGCGTACACTGAATAGTCGAGTCGGCTACTGCATAATAGGAAGTAGTACTCGAATGTTTAGCTTGCTATTATATAAACTGATACAAATGGCATATATACAGAGCCTTGTCAGAGCTGGTCAAACAGACCCCATGCACTCATTTAGCTGTCTTTTTTGCAGTTGCTGATGCCTCAACTCGGAAATCGCTGGATCAGAGCGCAGTTTCCTCAAGATCAGACCGGCCTGTCGACGATGGTTAGGCGTTCAGTATCTACAGTGTTTTGTGCATGTAATATCGTTCATCTGGCAAGCGAAACCTTGATTCAAATGTTTTCCAAGTAACACAGTTAAGAAATTCAAAACAGTATCATGAGAAATAAATTGTAATTTTGAACATGTATACGTACTTTGGAAAGGAAATGTTGAAAAGTCGTGTGCTTGATGGACCACTTACCAAACACTTTGCTTACAGACTATCCTATCGTATCTATCAAAATGCGTTTCCAAACTTGTTGCCTTCTGATAACTTCACAAATAATTTACATTCAACGTATTTCGTTTATATATCAACTGATTTCAGGTCGCGACGACACTGAACAAAGTTCATCTTCTTCCGCAACATCATCGCTAAGTCAGACATCAGGGGAAGCTAGTGACTGTCAAAATGATCAGCAGGATGATGATGATGATGATGATGATGATGAAGGCATAGGTGAATTTATGAAGTTATAACATAGCTTCTTCAAATCATTAACTTCAGTCTGTAAGATTACTCAAATTGATTATTTCGGTACAACATAAATTATTAAAATATTAGCTACTTAAATAATCATTTTAATCTATCTAAATGGCGTCCCGTTAATTTTCTTCAGGAGATCAGTTCTAAAAAGTTACAGAAGTACTGCATGTTGCAACATCTACTCGTCCATGAATCACTAATTTTGTATTATACTTTTAAGCGCTGAATACGGCGTCATGATTGTGTCAGTTTATTTATAGTAATAAGCTCTCTCCATCACTGCATAATACGTATGGAAGAATGTAATCGCATACATTTCTTCGCTATATCTACGGTCGAACACATTGAAAATATTGATTCCACGAAACCATTACTGTACATAATGACTTGTTCAGAGTTGGGGCAATAGCAGCATCACAGGTGTTAAATCGTCTCTTATGTTACATAGTCAAAAGATCACTGATTTATGAGAACAATTTTTTATTTGGCGTAATTTGTAGAAGCATTCACCGTCAGTATGTCTTGAAGGGCAATTTGAAGGGGAAATGTGGCTTGTGGCTTTACAAAGATCCGAAGATTTCGTAGGGCAGAAAATGTTCACAACATAGAAATGGTGTCGTTGTTAGCCCTGTCAAGTGCAATCATAATTACACTGCAAAGCATTGTGATTTCCTTCTGTTACATATCTTACCAATGACTCTTTATGATCCATTGCATAGGTTTATAAGAAACGGCTTAAATCAAGTAGCAACGAATGTACATTGTGCAAGGAGGTAAGGCCAAAGTAAGTAAATTCTTTGTTTTGCGTCCACTCAAAATCCTAAAAGGTACGCGGGTAAGCGGTTAAAAAACACACACAGAAAATTTAACACAAAATATGTTTGCCTTTATTGGACAATTTTAATCAAATCACATGAATACTCCTGTCACAGTGTGACACACTGTATGATCACTGTATGCATTTTCATGACAAATGGATCAAAATAAACAGCCATTCTTTGACATTTGCTTTTCTCTTATTAGTTTTAGATTTCTTTCTTGTGCATTCAAAGTGTCCACATGTCAATACCATTGCACAGCAACTTGACAGCCTCATCAATTTACTTAAATCTGGACAGTTTGAGGAATGGGTACACCTATAACTATATACAGTAGCAGTCTTTTGTCCTCAAGTTCTTTAACGTTTCTTTCAAGTTTCTTGTGATGTTTATGCTCTGATGCAATGTCGTAGTTTTGCTAAAAGGTGTCTGTTTTGAAAGAAAAACACAAATAGATATGGTAACTTGTAGCCTCTGCATTCAATTTAGAAAGATGGGGCATCAGAGAGAAGAAGACATTGGTATATATAATTGACAAAAGTATTCCCTGTAGCTTCCTCGGGACCATCCGTAAAACCAGCACCTTTCCTTTCAATCAAATAAAAGAAAGCATTTCGCAATTGTCAGTCTCCACACACAGACTCATCAGACCCAAATTTAGGTGGAAGCTTCACATCTGTATTCCTTGCATTTTTAAAGTACCACACCCCAGATTGATTAAAAAGATGAAGTATCACGGCATTAATGGAAATATTCTACAGTGGGTCAAAGCTTGATTGACAAATACAAAAACAGAGCGAGTCGTCATAAATGGAGCATCATCTGAATGGAGAATACGTCACAAGTGGTGTCTCACAGTGTTCAGTTCTCTTTCTGATCTACATCAATCACACTGGTGGTGAAATTATTTGTGAACTCAAAAATTTACTGACAATACCAAGACATATCACCCCTTGCGAAATAGTGATCCTGAAATTCGACAAGCTGATTTGGACAAGCTACAAAAAATGAGTGAACACTGGCGGACGCATATTGACTACAACAACCCCTTCAATAAATTCTCAATGAACAATATTTCACTGGGACGTACAACTGAAGAAAATGACTTGGGCGATCTACTTCATTCTACCTTAAAATCTTCAAGCAAATGTGATAAGTTTGCAATAAAGCAAACAGAATGCTTGATCTCATCAAACGATCATTGTCGATCAAATAAAAAAATGTCATTTTTCGTCTTTACAAGCAACTTGTTAGACCTCAGGTCGAATATGCAGTACAAGCTTGGTCACCATGGCAACATAAGGACATAAAAATCTTAACACGGCAAATAATACCTAAACTCAAACACTACAATTATCAAAATAGACTTAAATAGCTGGTTTAATAACACTTGAACAAAAAAGAATTCGCGGCGACATGATTCAACTCCAGAAAGTTATCAAAGGCCATGACCACTGTAACCTTTCACTTGAGTTAGCAGCCGACTCGAGAACTCGAGGACACTGTCCAAACTTCATAAACCAACCGTTCGACTTAACACAAGGAAGTTCTTTTTTCAGCAAGAGTTATGGACACCTGAAAAATTACCAGCCGATATCATTAATGCAGAAAGTGTGACCTCCTTCAAGAGCAGCTACGACCGCCTACTACAAGTTTGAACTTTCACAGAGGGATTCTAATATACTTTCCCATACCCAAACTGAACAAAAAAGTACGTAAAGGCCTTTCGTTTACAGGACTGATCACTGGTTTGTTTTTTGTTTCAAGTTAAAATGGACGAATTAACCAAATTTTTGGCAAACCTGAAAGACCGATAAACTAGGATAGGCTTCAACACTTTCCGATTTTTCCGTCTGCCATACTCTCTGAGTCGTGGTACCCAAGTCCAATCGGCCGACTGAATCTCTCTCTGTTCAAGTCCCGATTGCTCGCAATGACCATGCCTTCAAGTTGCCGTGCAAAGGTTTCCTGTTTTTTAACTTCGATTATTTCCTGCTTCCATCCATTTTTTATCGTGACGGCAAAGCCACAACAGACAAAGCCACAACAGAGAGCGAGAACGTGAGGCTCCAGGGGTAAATGTGTAGAGAGTACTGTTTTACGTCACCGCATGATCTATTAGTGAAATCTGACTGCCGTAAAGGAGTGTTTCATCGCAAAGTTAAAAGCCACACCTTTTTTTGCGACAAAATAGCGCCACCAACGGCGAAATTTTGAAAGGAAAGTTTGTGTTTTTTTTTCCGAAAAATCTCCAAAAACCTAGGCGCGCGCGGACGCAAAACAAAGAATTTACTTACTTTGGCCTAACAATATTTAATCTGATGCTCAGGGTTAAAAGTGTCGTTGCTCCTTTCTACATAACATTCATAGATATTTCTGTCCATGTAAGCGACGGCATGGGTGCCGTGCCTCAGAGTTATCTCGAAAAGCAAATACTTGGTCACATAAACAGTCACAACCAATTACCTGAAGTGAATGGATATCTCTCCGATAATGGTATGACTATGGGGGAGATTTCACATGGAAACAGCCTAATCGTTCCAGCAAAGGTAACAACGTTGGAGGCACTTGAAAAAATATGGTCGGACATGTGGAGTGGAAAATTAAGCGACGTTTTTCGCAAGGATCTTATCATGATAGACGTTCTGAATAAATCAAATACTACCACCATCATCGTGAAGGCAAACATCGAAACATGGGAGTACAAACAGTGTAAAGCTCTGTTACAATATAGACTCACAGGTAGAATTATTTGTTCTTTTTAATCATAATTTTAAGCATCTTTACAAATTTCACAGAGATTGAATGGTCAAGTAGCTTTGTTGAATAGAATTATTGCTTTTAACATATTTTTCAGTGTCATTGACTTTTTGCGAGTTCCCTGTTTCGTAGTGTGATCATTGTTACCTTTTCTCAGCCTCATGGTACACAACTTTGAAATACTCTTCAAATACCAATTTCGAGCATTGTACAACAATTCATTTTCTCTTCTGAGAACAGCTCGCAATGTTATTTTTCACTATATAATGAACGTTTATGGCCACTCACGTCACCGAAATATTTCATATTTTGCATCATATTTTTGTTTATAAATCAATACAAAAACACGTGTACATGTAGAAAAAAATAAAATAATTGATCGGTGATCAATTAACAATAGAGTATATCTCGATACTTTCTTGAGTAAATAAGAACCGAGAATCGAGACACAAATCACTAATAGTGCAATGTTGTTTTTACAGAGGAAAAGTCCATATCGTCGTCACGTGGCACTGAAACAGAACGTAATACCAGTTCGAATGAGACGGGCTTCAAAGGTATGGAAAGTTTTTACTTGGAAATAATTTTTTCTTATATTTCATTGGGTTTTCTACCAATCTTTACTCTTTACCTCCCTGTGATGTGAGTGAAACGGAGATAATCAATGATATCCTGATAATCTGCTGTCTATCATTCAGTGAATAGTGTCCATCTGACTATCACCGTTTCGCTACTTTGAAACTGCTGATTAAAAACTTTAAATTTTAGTTATTAGACCTTTAGAATGATGTCATTCAGATTATTTAAATTGCGGCAAATTTAGCCTATATAAATTGTTTTTGAAAATGTTTACATTTAAGTCAAAAACAACCTCTCTAAGTTCGTCAGTGCTTGTAAAATATACTTTTCAAGGCGTCAAAGGAGGATTTCATTGATATGAATATGGAATTAGCTCGACTAATAGAAAAGTCACTGGCTTACAGTGGAATTTGATCGAGTGTCCGTTTTGCCTTGCAGAGCTCGACAAGTCTACATGTTGCTTATCATTAGAAAAGTAAACATTTGCAACAAATTGAGTCTTTGATGTTAGATTATACAGCGCGCGGCGAACGTTTCCCATACACTGTCTAGTCTACAATCATGACAGTCACGGTCGTTTCAGCATGCCACTCATGCACAACAAGCTTGACACCGCACTTTAGCTATAGCACATCATCAAAGTTTTCTTTCAGCTATTTGTGTACTTTGATTTGGGAAATACAACTAAGACAAAACTCACTGGCATATTTTTCGAGTGTCGGATCTATATCTCGAGGAAAGTCCTCAACATCAACCAGACTGACTCTGGGCGTTTTATTATAGTAGAACATTGTATTTCTTCAGCAAGGTAAAGAATATTTTGAAGGCAGAGAGATATCACCGTCCCCTCCATAATAACCCGTTGCCGTGTATGACCGTCCGGAAATTAAGTGCCAAAATACAGTGAATTATTTCAGAAACACTGTGTGTGTTATTCAATTAATGGCACAAAATGTACCGTGTTGATTGAATTGCACTTGCATGTGCAAAATCAACATTTTTCTTCTAGTCTATTTTGTAGCTCAGAGAAGTGTCAATTGAGAAAGTTTCATTTACATGTAGCTGAGACAAAAGAGAAAGCGGGATTAAAGTTTCATGCAGGAGTGATTAGCATTTTCTGGTTGACAATATTCAGTGTTGTATCGTGTCAAACTTGTTGATAGACTGCACTGGCAATGATACAGACTGCATGCTGAAGGAACTGTTGTCGTGATTGCTGACATCGAGAGGAGAAGAAAAGTTTAAAAAAAAAAGAATTTACTTGTTTCTTCATAAAGTTCCCAATTTAAAAGTAAACACCTAAAAGAAAACTGATGATGTGCATGTAGTGCAGTGTTATGCTTGTTGTGAGTGACATGCTGAAACGACTGCAGTGATCGTGACGAGACAGTGTATGGGAAACGTTTGCCGCGCGCTGTAATCTAACACCAACCAAAGACGAAGACTCAATTTGTTGCAAATGTTTACTTTTCTAATGATAAGCAACATGTAGACTCGTCGAGCTCTGCAAGGCAAACCGGACACTCAATCAAATTCCACTGTAATTTCAAGTGCCCTTATGTACGACTCTCCAAAGTGCAATAAATTTGTACATGATGTTTTAAGACGTTTACCTAATACTTCTCAACAAATTGTTCCTTGAGCTGCTTTTCAATAATCTTGAAGATGGTTCTTACGTTCAACATTATGACTCTTGTCAGGTTTACTCATGCAATTAAGATTGCATATCGCGGGTTTCTGAAATTTTGCCTTAGTATTGGTTTCGTTTTTGAAACTCTGAATCCGAGTGTCCTGTAGTTCTCAATAATCATTTTGGATGCAAAGAGATTACATCATTCAGGGTTGATATAATGACACGTGAAATTCGCTCACAGAAATATTGGTCGAGTTTTATTGAGTCAAAACGTCCTTTCTCTAGAATCGCTTGTCCTGTACAGTAACTTTTACGTTTGGTTTGTAGATTTCTAAAGCTGACTTCAGATTTGTTAAAAACGATTATTAAATTAGTTTAATATAGCTGTCTTATGCCGTTTTAGTTATTTTCAATACTTAGGGAGATTTCAAATTTGGTCTCAGTTTTTAGGCATAACTATATTCGGAATAACAATCACTAGCGTGAAATTTGCATACAGAATTTTCAGCTAGATTTCTCGTTTTTTGGTGCTCACCACAACAGAATTTTGTAGCACTGGTCCTATAATAGATTTCAAATTGTTCTGTAGATTTTTCAGAAAGTCCTTTACTTTTTCTTCAGGTCACATTCTTATAAATTTCTTGTTATTTCAAATGCAGTGATTAAGGTTTTTCTTTGGAATACTCAATGCAAAATGGAATAGGAAACCTTTCTCCATTTCTTTAACCTGAGTGGACAGTCCTGCTGGTGGATATTTACTTGTCCCCGAGTCTGTCTGATAGCTCAGTAAAAAGCTTCGTGCTTTTCCGATTACTATATGTGTGTGTACTGTGTCTGTGTGTCGTCTGCTCCACGCACACCGTGTTGTTCGGTCGCGCACAGAATTGCAACATCTAAGTCGGTTACTGTGACCAACTCTTTTTGGGTTGGAAGCAGTGGCCGACTGGTTTTGTGTGAGGCCTAGCAGCTAGGCGATGTTGCCGTGAGTGTGTGGGGGTTCGTATCCCGTTTGGGTTATAGTAAAATTTATATTTCATTGTTGCTTTCAGTATCTCTCTGGTTTGCTTATGTAGGATCATTACTAAAATGAATAGGATGCGACAGCTTGTCCTATCCTCAGGTCTGCTCAATGCATATATTATAAATGAGATCTATCGTTTTTCATAATTGAGACACTTTTAGCTTTAAAGTTGAACAATCGAAAACTAGCGTCAATAATCATTCTCTTATTTCAAGTACTGTACATAAAACTCATAAATCTGGACATCTGAGGTGTGATTAAATCGTCAATTTATTTAACATTCAATAAATTAAAGGTTATCCAAGACCCAATCCATGGCACTGTCGAATTAGATCCCGTTTACATGACGGTCATTGACACATCTGAGTTCCAACGCCTCAGAAACATCAAAAGTCTAGGAACGGTTAACTTTGTCTATCCTGGATCTGTCCACACAAGGTTTGAATGCAGTATTGGGTAAGACATAGCATCCCATTTGTAATATTTCTATCGTATGTTCAGACCACTTGTGTTGACCCGAAACTTTTAAATTATGTTGTTAATTTTTAATAATTTCTTATATTTGTTAATCTTTGTTTATATAAATAAGTCCACAAAACATGAGCTGTAGCTACGACTTTACTTTGTATGCCTTCGATATTTTTTCGTTCATGTCGTTATACATTCCTTGACAATATAAACCCCTGTTTGAGAATATTGTTATACTAATATGTAAGTAACCAGAAAATAAACGAACTTCTTATGATACGACGAGTTTCAATAAAAGGTAATCTTGCAAGATGTTTCCAAAATAAAAGAAGAATGCAGGAAAATGTGTTGCTACCTCAGTATAGTGATTATGCAACAGAATTATGGACCTGGTGTTTTAATGTTAATGTACATCAGCTTTTGCGGACGATATACAGCGCGTTTTCATGATACCATTGAATTTGTCTGGATTTACTTGAACTAACATATGCAATTGATGTCTTCAGTCCCATTATCAATGCATCTTTATCAATCTGATTAACTTTTGACAATGATGTTTTTGTTTTAGTGCTGTCATTGCTTGTTGTTGATATCATTAACTTATAAAAAAGTTGATGTCCTGCTACAGGCCTTTGAGTATGGTCTGTGAAGTTTCGTTAGTGAATAATGCATGCATATTTTTTATTACATTTCTGTATTGCAGAAGATGCTACCTTGCACTTAAGGGTCAGGTACCTGAAGGAGAACTATCAGAAAACATTAGGCCTAACAAAAGAGGAAGAACTATGCGTTGGTCTTGCTGCGTTGTGTCTCGACTTAGGTTGGTTGTTTTGATTTGACCTTCAAACAGTAACTTTGTGTTCCCTGCATTACAAATTTCTGGGGACAGGACCTCTTACAACCGATAACGTAGTAACAAACCAATAACGTATCAAACCCAATAACGTAGTAAAAATTTACCGATAACGTAGTAAATCAACAGATAACAATGAACGAACCGATAACGTAGTAATTTTTCCGAACCGATAACTTATCAACAAATTTACCCATAACGTATCAATAAACTGATAATGTATTGGATAAAGTGATTCATGGAATAGATTCATTCAGGATAGATATCCCCGCGATCGATCGAACAATCCATTAATCGATCGATCTTTCTATCGATTGAATTATTGAATGAATTGATCGATTACGTGACTAACAGAACGATATATATATATATATATATATATATATATATATATATATATATATATATATATAGATCGGTCGACGGATAGATAAATAGATAGATAGTGTATCAACCCATAATAAAGCCAAGTGAACATGACGTATCAAATCGACCGATAAGGCAAAGTAAGTAAATTCTTTGTTTTGCGTCCACTCAAAATCCTAAAAGGTACGCGGGTAAGCGGCTAAAAAACACACACAGAAAATTTAACACAAAATCTGTTTGCCTTCATTGGACAATTTTTCTCAAACCACATGGATACTCCTGTCACAGTGTGACACACTCTATGATTGCTATATGCATTTTCATAACAAATGGATCTAAATAAACAGTCATTCTTTGACGTTTGCTTTTCTCTTATTAGTTTAGATTTCTTTCTTTTGCATTCAAAGTGTCTACATGTCAATACCATTGCACAGCAACTTGACAACCTCATCAAATTACTTAAATCTGGACAGTTTGAGGAATGGGTACACTATAACAGTATACAGTAGCGGTCTTTTGTCCTCAAGTTCTTGTACGTTTCTTTCAAGTTTCTTGTAATGTCTATGCTCTCATGGAATTTCATAGTTTTGCTGAAAGGTGTCTGTTTTGAAAGAAAACATCAACAGAAATGGTAACTTGTAGCCTCTGCTTCAATTTTAAAAAGAAGGGGCATCAGAGAGAGGAAGAAATTGGAGATATAATTGACAAAAGTATTCCCTATAGCTTCCTCGGGACCATCCGTAAAACCAGCACCTTTCCTTTCCATCAATAAAAGAAAGCATTTCGCAATTGTCAGTCCCCACACACAGACTCATCAGACCCACATTTAGGTGGAAGCTTCACATCTATATACCTTGCACTTTCAAAGTACCACACCCCAGATTGATTGAAAGATGACGTATCATGGCATAAATGGAAATATTCTACAGTGGGTCAAAGCTTGGTTGACAATACAAAACAGCGAGTAGTCATAAATGGAGCATCATCTGAATGGAGAATACGTCACAAGTGGTGACCCAAAGGGTTCAGTTCTTGGACCAATACTCTTTCTAATCTACATCAATCATACTGACGGTGAAATTAGTTCTGAACTCAAAAATTTACTGACAATACAAAGACCCTTGCGAAATTGTAGTGATCCTGAAATTGTACAAGTTGATTTGGACAAGTTACAAAATGAGTAAACACTGGCGGACGCATATTGGCTACAACAACCCCTTCATAAATACTCAATGAACAATATTTGACTGGGACGTACAACTGAAGAAAATGACTTTGGCGATCTACTTCATTCTACCTTAAAACCTTCAAGCAAATGTGATAAGTTTGCAAAAAATCAAACAGAATGTTGATCTTTTCAAACGATCATTGTCGATCAAATAAAAAAATGTCATTCTTCGTCTTCAACTTGTGAGACCACAGCTCGAACATGCAGTACAAGCTTGGTCATCATGGCTACATAAGGACATGAAAATCTTAGCACGACAAATAATACCTAAACTCCAACACTACAATTATTAAAATAGACTTAAACAGCTTTGTTTAAAAACACTTGAACAAAGAAGAATTCGCGGCGACATGATTCAACTCTAGATAGTTATCAAAGGCCATGACCACTGTAACATTTCACTTGAGTTAGCAGCCGACTCGAGAACGTGAGGACACTGTCCCAACTTCATAAACTAACCGTTCGACTTAACACAAGAAAGTACTTTTTTCAGCGAGAGTTGTGGACACCTGGAATGAATTACCAGCCGATGTATGACCTCCTTCAAAAGCAGCCACGACCGCCTACTACAAGTTTGAACTTTCACAGAGGGATTCTAATATACTTTCCAACACCCAAACTGAACAAAAGTACGTAAAAGCCTTTCGTTTACAGGACTGATCACTGTTTATTTTTTGTTTCAGTTAAAATGAACGAATTAACCAAATTTTTGGCAAACCTAAAAGACCAATTAACTAGGGTAGACCTCAACACTTTCCGATTTTTCCGCCTGCCATACTCTCTGAGTCGTGGTACCCAAGTCCAATCGGCCGACTGAATCTCTCTATGTTCAAGTCCCGATTGCTCGCAATGACCATGCCTTCAAGTTGCCGTGCAAAGGTTTCCGGTTTTTTAACTTCGATTATTTCCCTGCTTTCATCCATTTTTTATCGCGACGACAAAGCCAAAACAGGCAAAGCCACAACAGACAGCGAGAACGTGAGGCCCTGGCGTGAGGCTGAGAGTATCGACAGGGACAAATGTGTAGTGACTGTTTTACATCATCTCATGATCCATTAGTGAAATCTAACTGCCGTAAAGGAGTGTTTCGTCGCAAAGTTAAAAGCTACGACTTGTTTTTGCGACGAAATAGCCCCACCAACGGCGAAATTTTGAAAGGAAAGTTTGTGTGTTTTTTTCCGAAAAATTTCCAAAAAACCTAGTCGCGCACGGACGCAAAACAAATAATTTACTTACTTTGGCCTAAAGTATAAATCAACCAATTATGTATCAAATCAACCAAAAATAGCCAATAGTCAAAGAGTAAATATTCCACTCAACTCATAATGCATCAAGTCAACAAATAAATTATCAATCCACCGATAAAGTGTTAATAAATAAAACCTAATTGAATATAAATGAGTGTTGTATATTTCGTTTTTCAGAATGAGTTACACCTTCAGAGTTACATATATTTGGAGTATACTGTTTTCGTGATATCAGTCGGACATCAAGAATCAAATTTCATCAATTTGGTAAATTGCGAACTAATTGATAAGTATTTCTGCAGGATGAATTCAAGATACAACACATATGTGAGTGTCTTTATCGACACACTTTCTAAGTTGGGAGGACTTGGAAAAAAGTTTTCAACATGACTGATTATAAAATTTCGTTACTTACAACGTCAGTATATCAAAATGACAATAAGTCTTTACAATGTAACTCTCATTCTGGGACTGAATTACAGGTAAATCTGGACTCATTGTTCAATTGAATTCCCTATAATCAAAATTCATTAATTTTGCAAGTTACTCCTGTAAGCAAGCCAAGTCAACAGATTTTGTAGACAACATATTGCTTTTTCTTTCCTTTTTATCCTTTCTGTCGCGATTAACGTCAAGTCACATCGTATTTGAAATAGGATTACGAAGATATCGGAAAATTATTGAGTAGTCGTACTTTGTATAGTGCTGATAGGAAAAACGCTTACCAGAGTTCATTCATACATATTTATGCATATTTGCTATGTTGGCTGTTGGTGATTGCGGTATTACAATTGGTCTGTTAGAGCCAAAAACAGTCCCGAAGGAAAAAGGTCTTCCATTTTGTAGCAGGTCGGATTACGTTGTTAAAAAATTTGTTGTGATAATCACATTGACATGCGAAGCAAAGTATTCGCACGAGTTGCCTGTATAACTTTTGTTGCAGCACGAACGACTAACTTGATATACATGTTGCTACACTACTGGAATGGTTTGGAAAGTTGGTTGTAATCTTGCTATTACAACCATATTTCTGTCTAATAGTAGCCGATACATATACATAATAGTTTCCTTCTCGGTAGGTTTCTCAGTGAAAACCAACAGCCGCTTATTCCCCTGCCTTTGTTTCATCAGTACTTATACTATCACTTTGAATTGTACCCAACTACAACTAAACTGTATAGCTAATATAGCAAGACCAGAAAAAACTTCCCAAACCAACTCCAGTAGTGTAACAACATTTAGATCAACTAAGTCGTTCGTACTACCATGAAAAACAGTGGAAACACGATTGATTTGCTGCAGAAATTTGTAACGATTTACGGTAAACGGAGAAAATAAAGAAAGAAAAGAAGAAAATTGAGTACGAGACAATTTGATAACAGATCTATCTATCTATCTATCTATCTATCTATCTATAAATCAATCGATCGATCTACCGCTCCCCATGAATCGCTTAATCAGTTTTCAGTTAGTTGATACGTTATTGGTTTTTTTGATGCGGTATGGTTGACCGACCATCTATCAATCTATCGATTGAGTGATTGATTTATCTATCGATACATTTACCTATCTATCTATCTATCTATCTATCTATCTATCTATCTATCTATCTATCTGTAAATCGATCGATCTATCGCTCTCAATAAATAGCTCAATTAGATATTATCAGGTAATTGATATGTTATTGGTTGTTTTGATGCGCTACTGTTTGACTTTTCTACGTTACCAGTTGATGTAATCTGTTATTGGTCAATAGATCCGTTTTCGGTATATTTGTTGATACGATATCGGTTAGGAAAAATTACTACGTTATCGGTAAATGTTTGCAACGTCATTATTAGAAAAATTTACTGCGTTGTCGGTTCGTTACTACGTTATCGGTTGATTTGATACGTTATCGGTAATTTTTTACTACGTTATCGGGTTTGATAATTTATCGGTTAGTTACTACGTTATCGGTTACAGGGCCAAAGAGAATACTTTCAGTCTCACAATTTTTACAAATATTTACAGACAATCAATTCGCTTCAAATCTCTGTGACTATTTTCAACATCACACCTATTTTAATACCAATTTTGAAAAGATTGAGATCTAATACTTGCACACACCAGGTTGTGGTCCATTTTCAAGTCTTTTTGAAGAAAGAATAATACCAGCGATAACATCAATGGAACATGAAGAATTCTCCGTGAGTTAAATACATATCATTTAAATATTCTCTGGCACATAGAAAACTTCAATCTTTTTATGAAGGCGAACTCTCGTCACAATTCCACAGAAACTTAATTACATAACGTTCTCCTTCACAGACTCATAGCTCATTGGATAATATGGAATTTTACTTCCTACGATCGCCACTTAACTCTACCATTGGACATAAAAGACATTTCAGAATGTAGATAGGTAGGTAGGTAGGTAGGTAGGTAGGTAGGTAGGTAGGTAGGTAGGTAGATACATACATACATACATACATACATACATACATACATACATACATACATACATACATACATACATACATACATACATACATACATACATACATACATACATACATACATCGAAAAAGAGTATTACAAATATTTTAGATCTGTAAAACACATTGATATGGGGCAGATGCTCTTTGGGCAGAATCAATCCATTAATCCCATCTACTAAAGTGATCAATATGTCACTTCTTCAATTTAATGCTGTTTGACAATACAATACATTGTTCCAGCACACAATGGCATCCGTTAAAGTATTCAACTCGATGGTAAAAAAGTACGACCTTGAAAAGGTTTTCAAGGACTATGGCTATCAGATGACCGAAGTCAACTTTCATCTGGTGAAAGAAATGATCGACGGACCACTCGAGTTTGGGAATGGTTATGTCAAGGTAAGGTTATCTATTTTACTAGGAACATTAACAAACTGTATTTCTGTCCATGGGACCAGCGCAAATAGTTAGAAATATTATTCCAGCACAGAGACAATTTTCAGTATCAATATACTGCAAGAAAGCATGGAGTTGCCCCTGAATTTAAATATTGTCCGCGTTGAAAGATCTTTTATGACAAAAGTCATAGATTGCATCTATGTTAGCTCACACCCAGTTTGAAATCCTCGAAGGCTCTGACCTATGTAACAATTAGCACTTTCCTCATCCGATTTTGGTCAGGATACCCACTCTTCTTGTTATTCATGTTAGTGCATCTCACGATGTACTTCCATATAAACTATAAACTCGCGGAACTCATTAAATATTAGTCTCACTTACCAGGAAGCTAACACTAAAGATCTATTCCTATTCTACAGGCAACATCGTATCAAGCCACAAGTCCATATAGATATTTCCTCTATGAGGTGGGTAATGACTTACATGAATTAGTGTTTTAATTGACAAGTTCAAAAAAAACCTCGTTCATCCGCTGTGCACATTCAAATCTGTCGAAATATTTGCACAAATGCTTTTTTTGAACTTTCGATGTCAGGTTTGTAAGAGGGTGTTACTTCGGTTTTCTGGTCGCTTTATCATTACTGTCAACCAGAGGCCTACACAAAACCATCAGCATGACACATTATGCATTTCACCTCATATCCACATTGTAGTTTTGTACGGTTATCAAATCCAGTCGGGTTTTGATACGCTTTTGTCATTGTATTCGTCCATTGCGTTCAAATTGTCGAAGTCAAAAGGGTTTTTTTTTTACTATTTGTGGTGGTGCAGATCGTTTCAAACAAAAGAAATCGAATGGACGTCAGCGTATGGGATGCTCTGGCAAGGGATAGCTGCCATCTTGGTATAGATCGTGGTAATTCAATGCATGAACGCTTTATCAAATTCACCGGAGTATTTCAGGTCCACGAGATGGAACAGAGAAAACAGATTCATTTTCGAGACAAGGTAAAGGGACTATACATCGTGCACTGATTTTGCTGATCTGAAGAGAGAATTTTATCAGGTGATGATTTACCAGTCAGGAAACTAAGATGATTTGTAAAATATTTATCAATCAATGAACATATGATACGCCATATCTGTTTATAAGTCATCGTATATCTTCATATCAGTATTTCGCGTCTACTTACAGTACGTTTACATTAATTTTCTATTTAAGGAAGCATCAAGTGCATGTGAAATGTTACGTGCTAGATACAGACAGAGAAGTTTGACTACTTTCCATAAAGTGAAGATTGCAATCGACGCAATGTAAGCAAACTTGTCAGTAACTTACGAGTAAATATAACAAATATTATTCATTTAAACGTGCCTTTTGTGGCAAACTAAGAATAGAACAGCTTCTGTGTGTATTTAATAATGAAGAATTATTGGCTCTATGCAAAGCCTACGTCAGATCTCTAATGGCAAATACATACTGTCAATTTATATCTGCATGTGGTAATAGAAGATCAATCAGGTTTCTATGGAAATGTCTTGAACGCAAAGAGTAATATAATGAATCTTATAAATGCATTATAATTGGTTTAAGGATACTGATGCACTAGTCGCTGCTGCTCCGCATATGAAGCTGAGAAAACGTACAGGGTGAGGTATCTTCTGCGAAAGTAGTTACGCTACCCATCGCCCTTTAAATAACTTAAAATCATGTCTGGAAAAGAAGAAACACTGTAAAGAATTAATCAATGATGCATGTTAGCTTGTTACCCCCAACCATTCGGATCTCGTTTGAAATGAAAGATGCAATTGCTTCTTTGAAGTAGTCCCAACCACCATTTCAACTTCTGCATTGATTTTTGTAAACGGAAGATAACACATTACCTGCTATGATTTCATTTCCCTAATGTTTAATTTCTGTGTAGGGAAATTGTTGGTATGAGTGAAATACTCAATGACATGGAGGCTTACATGACCTTGGACGATACTATCTATAATGACATCCTAAAATCACATGGCGATGAACATCTGTCGGAAGCTCGATCAATCTTGGAGAGGATTGAGAGAAGAGACATATATAAATTCGTCGACAACGTCGAACTTCCTTCTCATATGAAAGAAGAGGTAATGCACTTTAACATTACTGGGTCTGTATTTGTAATTAAGGTGGAGCTGCATGTTGCCAACACAGATTTTTCAAAGCAATATTTCTCATCAAAGATGACAAGGAAACTCCCTTTTTTCGAAATTGGGAGGAAAAAGAAGCCAGGAAATTGGATGATTTGCATACGTTTGCATAAATTAACACTTCTTTATCACGCAACTTTCGACTGCTTGACAAGCTATAAGGTGAATCCAATCATTTTTTTTCTTGGTTAAAATTGAATAATATTTGCAAAAAATTGATTTTTGAGCAAACTATGCTGTGTTGGTTGCAGTGCGCCATTATAAGATGCCCATAGAGTACAATTTAATGTTCACATAATAATATGTTACAGTAGCAGAACTTTCTCGGCAACAGTGACGTCAGCTTTTATTTTGAACGGGGTAGATGATTCTTGAAGCAGTGTTGTGTTTAATCAATAGAAGTATGTTTTATCGACTTGTACTAACTAATATGGTGGTCGTTTTATGCTTTCCAATTGATTGTTACCATCAGGAAGTGAGAGAAGAAGATATTGTTGCATCGCTAGCCAATGACGGGTCTTTGAACGCAGAAGACTTAAGGCTCACTGTAAGATATAATCATATCCCTTCAATTTCTCATAAATACATGGAATTTTCAAAATAATGAGAAAAATTCAGCCTACCGATTCCCTTATTTTGGAGAGCCATTCATAATGAAGAGTACACCAGCCTCGGTTATATTCTTCAAGATAGACCTGGCAACATTAACCTAATAATATTCCCGTCTGGAAATTTCAGTTTCAATTTTCGAAGCAAAATTAACGTATATATATATTCATTTATTCTTAAATTCAGGTCGTAAAGATGGACTACGGAATTGGAGATCAAAATCCTATCGATAACATGCTCTTCTACACGAAAGAGGGTCTCCCTTTAAAAGATGAAAGAGCCTTGCGAGACGAGGTAAAATGTCGTTATCTTTTTCGCGAAGTATTCATAGGTTTATTCTTCAACATAAATACATTTGTAAAGTTTATTCACGTAGGAAGGGGGGGTAAGGCAGGGAGATCCATTGTCTCCTATGCTTTTTATTCTGATTTTGGAAACTCTCCTGGTTTCAATACGGTCAAACAAAGACATCACTGGCATCACCATACTGGGGGAAGAAATTAAGGATGCTGCTTTTGCAGATGACATGACTTGTTTTGTGTCTGATACTGAGTCTGCCGGGGTGCTATTCAATTTGTTAAACAAATTTCATGAGTGCTCAGGCCTGAAAATCAACATGGATAAAACGCAAGGGGTATGGCTGGGAAAGTGGAGGGACAGGAAAGACAAGATGTTTGGGGTCAATTGGCCCGCGGAGCCTATCAAGATAGTAGGAATTTATTTCTCATACAATAAAGATATTAAACAGAAAAATGTAAGCAGAGCAGTGGATACTTTGAAAACTATTCTCATATTTGCACCCCTCTTTTGAAGTCACAGAGCAGTTTTTTTGGTTAATCTCACTTTCGACACCTCTTTGACACTCAAAGAATCTAAAAATGCATTTACAATAGCAGTCACTCACTCTGAATGCCAGCACCGCCTTGTCAAACTTTCCTGAAAAACAGCAAATAATGACTTTCCCTTTTCAAACATTTTATTAAAAGCTAGGGGACCTCTACCATAGTTAATACACTAAGGACTCCCCAACTTCTCATTGTTTGGTCAGTTTTTCAGAAGTTTCAACAGGCTGTAACTCTGCAATGCCTTTGTGCCCAAATGTCTAGTTTTTTTATTCCACAGAGAATGTTGACTACTTTTATATTTAATAGTTTTGTTGAAGTTTATAACTGGCGCTCTAGCCTTTAAGGAAAATGCCCGATAAAAATTCTTTAAATATAAAAAAAAAAGTTTATTCATGTACAATAATCAAAAAACGTTGTACTTGAAGCGTACAAGATATTGACTGTAACCGTAACATTCAAGAATTTACAAGCCGAAGCATAGACCATTTCTCGAGGGCCTATGCCTGGCATTAACAGTAAATGGCAACACATTTCACGTCATGGAACATGCTTTTCTTTCGAATAAGTAATAATATGTTGAAATAAATTCTCTTTACAGATATCCAATCTGTTGCCAAAGAAGCTTCAAGAGCGTAGACTCTTTGTATACGTAAGGGATTACCGCAAAAAGGATGTCGCTAAACACTGTGTAGACGAATGGGCTAAGAATATATTGAGTGAACAAGCAGAAAGCAAGGTGGGTGTATTCGTTATGATGTTAAGATGTTGCAATGTTTTTCGCTTTTTCAGAAAACACGCACAATACTTCTCACTGCAATGAGGCAAACGAATGCAGATTTGAATAATTTAATGTTTAGGTAATGAAGCTGGAAGAAACAAATCCATGGCCTAAAATCACTAGGCACAATCAGTATCTCTTTTCAGCAATTTTAACCTGGTGGCGATTAGTAGTCTCTCCCTTTTCAAATATGCAGTTGAAGAAGGCCTCCTTCACTGTGTCACAGATTTATATTCATCCTTTGTCGACTCCCACCTCGATGTCAGTAGTAATAGAAAGATGTCCGAGCAGTAAAAGTTTCAATAAACTTGTGGTGTCAATTACACTGTAAGGACTATAAAGATTTGATAAAGAAAAAGTAACACAATTGGAAATGATACGGTCTCTTTGTTCGTAAGATCTGGGCAAAAACATTTGTCATTATGTTTTGCTAAATTTTAATATGTGAACGTAGTGATATTTATTATCGCTATTTTGTAGATTCCTGGGCACGATACCTGTAGTAAAGAACACGTCCCTCTACAAACTGAAGTCAAGGGCGAAGTCGAGGAGTCATATGGTGACGAAACTTTAAAGTCAAGTGTACTTGTATCTGTTGTGTGAAATAGACAGTAACTTTGGCTGTTTATGAATTTGTTTACTGGAGTTGGGGTTAATTTATGTTGTATTTGTAAACATAATATGCAAACGTAGGCTGTTGAGAATGTTTGGTAGTGGTGTATGTACATGTGAGTGGCTTGACTTGTTGACAACAAGCTTACAAGTCACCTGTGGTGTACCTTAGGGTAAATACTTGGACTATCGCTACATTATAATTTTTGTAAATGACTATCTAATTCATCTGACTACTTTAATTTCGACGTTTGTCCCGATTATTCGAATCTTTTCCACACATATACGAGACATACACTACGTATAGACTTCTCACTGATAGAAACTCATTTAAGAGATGTGATGCAAATAGACTCACTAAAAATATTAGGAAAACTTAGTATATTGTTTTTTCACCAGAAACATAGATCACTGTATTTCCATGGTTATATTTGAGTGAAAACTAGCCTACAATTCATTCAAACCAAGTGTCATTTTTGGTGTAATTATCAATGAGCATCTAACATTGAAACAAGATATCACTGTAGTGAACCGATCAAGAAGACAGAAAGTGGCGATTTTATTTAGATTCAGAATGTTGTACCGACAAACAAACTAGTGTTACTGTATACATAGTTATAGTTAGTTCAACATTACATATGATTTATAAATATGGGGAAATACGGATTCATTCTCATTTCTGAATCAGATCTACTTTGTATTACTCAGAAAATGTCTGTTAGAACCATAACTTTTTCTGGAATCAGGGAACCATCAACACCTTTCTTTTCGTTGAGCCTTTTTAGACGTTCGCTAACATCATAAGCTACTTGTTTGTAATTTTACGTTCGATTTACGTCATCAGATTGTACCCCATCCTCTGACAGGTTTTTTCCAAATTGTACTAGATCGTTATCATTACACCCGTCAACGATAAGGGAAGAATTTACCATTGCCCATAGTGTACTATAGGTCAGTCGGCAATATTGTACACGTGTGTTAAACCGTGGAATACTTTTTCTGCTGCAATCAAATCATGCACTTCCAGGTTTAGTCTCACAAAAGCATTAAGGGATCATCCGGTACACGAGTACGTTACGCTGAACCAAACATGTAGCAATGGGTATCACGTGATTTAATGATAGATCGTCTAGGCAAATACTAACACATTTAGGGTCTCAGAATATCGATTGTGTTATACAGGAAAACTTAACTCTGAACTATACTGTCTCAACAGAATACTTTCATAATTTGTAGAATCACTTCGCGTGTGTTTAGTTGTGCAATGAAAATTCTGTATGCGAGGCTAGACTAGCGAAACTTAGCTATAAGTTTAGCTCCATATTACTATTGAAATATCAAATTTTTAGTAGCTTTCTCGGCTCGATTACCAGTAAATGTGTCACATAGGAATATCTATAGCCGTGGTAATCATGATTTGAGATTATCTGATAACCGTGAAAGCTTACTATGGTTTATCGTGCTGAAACACGATTCGGTATTCAAGTAAAGATACGTGTTTTGAAGAAATCTGAAATAAGTCAAGCATTACCGCTCATTTGAGCTCATTTATCTTGCTTTTAGAAACCCTAACTATTATCCTGCACAACTTCGGTGTCTGACATACATCTAACCTTAATCATTGTTTCTGTTTGTTTGTGTTATTATTAGCTAGCCGTTTTTATAAGAGGTTCTGAAATGGAATGTGTCTACTAATATGTTCTTGTTTCATATTGTTGCCTTCCGTTATCTATATAATCAGGTCATAACAGTATACAATCTTCTATTTTTAACGTATTTTCTAACTGACTACCAATCAGTGTGGTTAAATCTATATTTCTTCTGCGTGACTCATTTTAGAAATTTGTTCTTTGACATAAAATCTACTTTGCGTCATAGTGTATACAGGAACCTTGCTATCTGTGTTTTCGATGCTACGAGTCTGTACTGCGTCTCACAACTGCTAATTTGGTGATTGTAGAGCTAGGACATATTTACTCTGTCATAATTACAAGAGGAATCTAAAGAATTGTATTTGAACATTTTGAAGAATGTCATATATTGAAGTAAATTTCATTCCCCGACCTGGAATTATATGTGTGCCAATTGAAGGACATAATTTGTTGGGATAAATAGCTCCCTATATTGCTTCACATCTTAAATGCATAAATTCACTACCAATATAACTATTAATGATCATTATGTCCAGAATGTAACGACGAATCGCTTTTGCAGTTCCTATCATACTTAATTAAAACGAAATATATTCTTTTGATTGGAATGTAACATCAGAACGGCTTTAACAGTGTTGCAGCCAGGACGCGCCCTTGCAAAACAGGACCTGTTGATCCGCTTTCTCATGTCCTGCGGGTCACCTCAGACGCACTCTTGAGCTACTGTGTTGAATGTCGTCTGCAAGTAGTATGTGATACTGATGGCGACCACACACACACTTACACACACACATATATATATATAATTATATATAATATAATATATATAATATATATATATATATATATATATATATATATATATATATATATATAAATAACATATATATATATATATATATATACACACACACACACACACACACATATATATATATAATATATATATATATATATATATATATATATTATATATATATATATATATGTGTGTGTGTATATACGAAAATGGATTGCTTGTCAATGCAGGCAAAGTATAGTGCTCAATGCATTTCTGCAGGGCGGTATTACTGAGAATCTAGGAACTTGTAGTTGTCACTCTACAGGCTGTTTCATGCGCTAAGCAATCATCAGATGATGATCATCATCTGATGATTGCTTAGCGCATGAAACAGCTGTAGAGTGACAACTACAAGTTCTTAGATTCTCAGTATATATATATATATATATATATATATATATATATATATATATATATATATATAAATATATATATATATATATATATATATATATATATATATATATATATAGATATAGTGCTCGGAATTGTGTTCATTGTCAGTGGTCAACTGTGAAGGCCCTGGTATTATCGCAGTTATACCCGCGAGATAGATGGCCACATTATGGAAGTTGCTGTATGCGTACTATTGAGATCCATTTCCAAACTTGTTCAAGCTGGCTAAAACGCCCTCGTTTTGCCTGCTCAGATC
This sequence comes from Ptychodera flava, assembly GCF_041260155.1. Taxonomy (NCBI): domain Eukaryota; kingdom Metazoa; phylum Hemichordata; class Enteropneusta; family Ptychoderidae; genus Ptychodera; species Ptychodera flava. Next base: position 5,848,311 of record NC_091934.1, on the reverse strand, counting down.
GCCGATTATGAGCGTGGATTTTAAGTTCAAAAACAAAATCACTGTGACAAGCAGTCGTAACAGCCTAGACCCTGAAACACTACACGCTGTCCCTGATCTCAGCCGACTCCCCCCCCCCCCCCGACGAATTTCCATTTAGAGATGAACTCCATGAATGGAGACAAGTAAAACAAAGACGCATATAAACAATAACACGGTCATCAACGTTGACTTTATTCATCAAGCTAATTGACCTGTCAGTGGACATTGACACAATTTTGAACAAACCGGCATGGCACAATTGGTATCAAAGTTCTTTACATTCTGTAACAACAGACCCTTGAGGGAAATCCAAACCTTAATGTAATAATAAATATATGCAATAATAATAATAATCATAATCATACAACATGTGCGAGTGTGTATTTTGTACACGCGCACAATTTATGTTGTCCAAAATATGCAAAATGTCCCAAAAATAAAGAGTATCGGGACCACTGTCCCCTGGTTTTAAAACTCCTGGCTGCAACGCTGACCTTTATATCGCTTACCAATTATGATGATGAATAAAGATTCCTTATTCTTTCATTAAATACGGATTGTTGTGTTTTAAGATCATTGGTGATGTTAGAAGTGAGTTGTGAGAAAGCTCGGAGCAGACATTTCTCTTTCTATCTTGACGGATGTAGCATTGTTAAACGGTATTGCTTCCATTGTTCGCTTATTAGTCATGGGTGCCTGGTACCATGAAAATTTTACCGGTGATTCGATATTGCAATCCTTACAATGTCGAAACTTAAGTCTTAAGGGTCAATAAGCTTTATAATTGGAATTTCGATGTATTTCCCAATACTGTTATTCTCTTTAAAATACAGTTTCTTGTTTGACTCCTAAAATCGTATTGATAAGCATGGCGTCCGATTTGCCATCACAGCCTGAATGTCCGGAATGCCCAGTGTTATCGTTGACAAGTGAACTCCCGACTTGTATTCAACAATATATCATTGCTTGTTACCCTGGTGGACGATCTATAGTTTGACACGTCTAGTGCTTTTTGTTTCAACATAGCTTAGACAGAATAAGAAAATGTGCTTGAACATCAGGGCCGTATCACGGAGCCCGATCAAATTGCTACGGGGGCAGAACCTAGCTTAGCGAGGATGTTGGTAATTTACATAAATTTACATATTTACAGTGTCGAAATTTTCATTAGCAGGGAGCCCCCCACCCTCCGGAGACTAAGGCCCTGAACCTCAACAACGAAAGTCGCCGTTTAAGGAACTGACGATTTATAAACGATATATTGGATCATCGAGTTATCATTGGTATCTCCAATGCTTGCAATATTTGACACTATCAGCGCCAATAGACCAATTATACAAGGAATGCTTAAAGTATTAATATCATTTAATCATTTTTCTTTTTAAATGTGACGTAGATGTTTGTCTTTGGAATATTGGTGTCTAATATTTTTCAACATAGTCAAGCAGAAGAGCTTATCTATGACAGAGTTCCTCTTGCCATGAGCAAAGTTTCCATCATTTGCGACATTATTCCCCAATGGTAAAAATTCTGGCGTTAAGCGTTGAAAGAGGCATATTTCTATAGCTGAAAGCTTGTGCGTGTTCCAACCTTGCTATATCACGAATATAGCATAGTTATTTTCACGTCTTGACCAATCAGACCGATGTATTTGCGTCATCAATATACTGCAATGATATAAGGCTGCGTTCACAAAAAACGGCGGAGACACTGGAGGAATTCGGCGGGATTCCAAAATTTTGGGGGTAGTAGAGGAGGACAAGAAAGTTTTCTCTGCCCGAAGAGGGACCTGAAAAGTTTTAGTTTCCTTTTACTTTTTGCATTTTTCGATTCCAAGGTTCGGTAGATAGTGCAATCAAAAATGAATAACACTTTATTGTCATCCACTTGTTCTAATGTTAGTAATAATTAAACAAAATCTAGAACAATTTTGTCGCAGTTCATGATTTTATGATTATCTCGAAAAAATCTAAACATGTATGATTTATTGTACAAAAAACCTACTTTGCAAAATTCATCATCAGTTTTAGAGACAACTGCTGCAGTTATAGTCATGTGCACATTTTCCTATATTTTTAAACTACATGGTTGGTTTTCCATTTCGTTCAATTTGTTGCGATTGCCATAGTTCTACAAAAAGCTCATGCAGAATAACCCCCACCAACCCCCACCCCCAGTGTTTTGTAAGTCTGACTCCAGCCGTCTCGTAAACCTAAACCCCCTGATTTCCGCCGACACCTCTGTAAAATATGGAGGCTCCCAAAGTTTGTCACGTGGTTCCAATTTCTAATTCGTAATTTTGATTTGCAGTTAACATTGCACAACTAGCGGTTCACGTCGCTATTCCTACTAGAGAAAACCAGCTACTTATATTACCCAATTCGTAATTCCCATTTGCATTATTGATTACAAACAAGGTTGGCCGCAAAAGATACTGCGCTGAACGAGTCATTCTTACTTCAGAAATAGAATGCTAACAGAGCAAATTCGAGATCGAAATTTGGTCCTATTTTAATGCAAATGGTAAAGTGAACCGATGAAATAATGAAATTTGCCCATATTTCGACTTTCATTCTCTGATTTCAGGGTGAAAAAATGGTTGGCCGAATAATGTCGCGGATTATATCGTAAACTGATACAAAAGTAAAACTTTGAACAGTAAAGACTACTTTAAGTGAAAAAAATGTATGTGACTTAATGAAATTATTTATTTTTAACCAAATTTCCCATTATTACACCCAAAATTTCCGAGATAAAAACGTTTATTTTATGGAATATTTTAACCTTCCAGTATTGTCAATTTTGAGTAGCATCTGAGTCATATATGTCTTGAACTCTGGGAACAAATTTTTGGTAGGTCACTGTGTTCAGTTTTTATATAATTTGGCAATTAGCTAGGAATTGACAATTTGCATACTCTCTCATGATCGTTTTGTGTGCTCTTCAGCAGGTGCCATTGACCTGGAAAGAATTGGATGAACTCAAGTTGGCTTAGACTGATAAATCCAAAACGTTCAAAGATGCGTGTAAAATGAATCAATTTAAGAACTTGCCCTAGGTATATGGCTCTACAAACTGCTAATAACAGGTAGTGTTGAACATCTACGAGCAGGACTGCGTAATACATGTTTATTTTTCTGGGATTGCGGGCTTGTGATAGTTTTTGAGGACTTGAAAAATTTTGATCATATAGAGGAAGATAGGAAATTTCTTGAGGGCATTGAGCAGGGGATCTGAAAAAATGAGATTTCAATCGCGATTCCTCCAGCCCCCCCCCCCTACAATCGTTATCGCAGCCTAATGAATCGTTGGCTGTCGTTTATTTTTTAATTAAACCATGTAAAATATTCTGGTATTAAACATTTACGCTGCCGATTCAGCTCACCTACTCTGGTACACGACGCCGTATGATAACCTGTGGAATGTTTATTTGAAGTAGGATTTTTGACGGAAACCGTCGATAAGAGGCAGTCGATTAAAGTTGTTGATGACACTTTAAAGGAAGTGCTTCAAATGTGGCGGTCAAAAATACAATCAATTATTTTGAATGTTGAACTACAAATATAACTCATTGTAACCGAGAATTTTCATATTTACAGTACTGCAAGATAATCATCGTCACCGCCGATTTATTTCATGATAACCGTTAAATCGTACCTTTTCTTTGTCTGTTATTTCAGCAAATGTATGAACTATTACATATGTCAGCATTTCCCATCGGGCAACATTGCCGCTGTGGTATCTGCGCTGCACTTGAGTCTTCTACTTATGAGCGTCGCCAAATATCCCAATTTGCATATCCATGATATCTGAAGAATTTACTATTCTAGGCACTGAGTTACAAATGAAAGCATAATAAATAGCCTAAGCTTACTTTGATAACTATTTCCTTCGACTCCAGCAAAATATCAGATAATGCCACAATAAAATGTTTTCTGTATGATGATTGTGATTTTAAAAACAAGTCCTATTCGGCTTACTGTTCATATAATACATCGTACGGTATCTTGAGTAGCAAACATAGTACACAATAAATTCGTTGAAATTGTTTCCTTGTATAATCATGATAGAAGCGCTTCGGGGACAGATATTCGTACTCACAAATTCTTACAATGCTTTTCTGATGTAGCTCTTGTGGAGGCTCAATTTGAAGTTCTTGGAGTAAGAGAAATTTGTCTTTCGAAAATCGAAAACTTTAATTTTCCCGTAGAGCTAACACAGAAATGGCGGCCATTTTGAATTCCAAATATCGGTAATATTAGGTAATATGTTTCTCTTGTACCAAACTTTGCTCTGTGACTCCCTGATAATATATTCTTGATTTGTTAAGAGGATCGTCGAAAATTTCACTGACGAAAGTTTGAGATAAAAGTTTAAGTCTTTAAATTACGGAACGTATACTAACTGAAGCAGCATAAAGATTCTTAATGTCGAAATGAAAATAATTCTGGATCATTAAAATATATCTTCGTTGACTACTCGTTAGGGGCAATGCAATGACAGAGAACTTTTGGCTGTACTGTGCCACCAGAAAAATGTGTTTGTCATTTTATGGTATTCAATCACAAAAATCTGCATAAAGGCGATTACACCGAATGTTCTGCCTCTTTCGCTGCTAATCTCCTTAGCAGCACGGTGCTACTACTACCTCCATGCAAGCATAATCGTCTACGTCATTCCGCATGCAAGGCACGTACACAACAAGAAGCGCGCCATCACACGACAGCTCAGAACGGATCGACTTGGCTGGACGTCAATAGCAGCGAACGTAGCAGCAGTTGGGAGAAGGAATTTTATACGTACCGGGTGTGTAAATGAACTGAGCTTCACTTTTTGGTGCGTGTAGGACAAACTATACACGATTTCTGATTGTGAGTAGAAAATGTCTCCTGTTTGTTGGTAGTCTGGCTATAAATTTGTGATCGGTTCTCTTTCACTTTCGATTTGACTACTCTGACAGTATAATCAATGTTATGAATTGCTTATAGCATCACCAAAGCTCGCAAAATTAGTTTAATTGCTCATATTTACAATATATTTTCCGGAATTAGCTATAAGCATCGTCGCTGTGTTGTGTGTTGAATGAACGCTGTTGTTGCGCAGTCTTTTAATATACACGGAAGTGATCAAAGTTCACAGTGCATAGGAACAGGTATTTAATTCTCATGTATGTGTATATAAACACATCTGAGTGCATAGTCCACAGTTGTTTTGTGTCATAAGCCGCGTCCGGCCATCATCGTTGAACGTTACTTTGTATTCTGGTCGTACGTTTATTTCGAGTACAGTTAGTATTACATCTTCTAGACTTCGAATTCGACAAACACTAAAGAAGAGCCAAACGCTGAGATATTGAAGTGGCAGTGCGACTCCTTTCACATGCACAGAATGAAATTAATCCGAATTAATCAGCAAAGAAGAAGTAGTAGTTTCTTGCAACATGTCAACAATACTTTTACTAACTTTAATCTCGAATAGAAGCTGTTACTCTTTCAATATTTTTCCAGTATTTTTGTTCAGCGTATTCAATAACCATACATGTTGAAATGCCAAGTAATTAGCCTATCAGCACATCCCATTCGTATCAGTTAACTGCTCTTGCGGTTGAAAATGAATTTAACTTCGAACTTCTGAATCAGTTCATTAACGCTCATGTACAGGCTTTGTTTAAGAGCAGAGAATATAGAAAGAATACTATCAAACTTTAAGGAGTAGTAGAACAGAATCTGTAGTTTTTGCGCAGAACGAACAATTACTGTTTCTTTTATGTTTCTGTGAATAGTCTAGCGTAAAATAAGAAGCAGTTGCGCTCATTAACCATTTTCCAAGTTTCTTGGTATCGCTGAACTTTTAAATATGCTTGCGGTCGAATGAGAAAGCGCTGTTGAGATTTCAAAAATTATGCTTCTGAATTTATATCTATTCATATAGATACCTATATCAAAAATCAAGAATTCTTTATCCGCCACAAACTTTCTTTTTTCATGATACTAACCCAATCTCGTTTCCCGTCGCCTGCTGTTAAGTGTGTTCGTTCGTTGATGCAGAAAAGTGCGTTTACCTAAATATCTGAACGATGTTTTATTTTTATGGCAAGGGGACAGATATTATTCAGAGGGGCAGTTTGGAACTTCGGTGATGGGGTGAGGACAGAGCGGGCAGTTGGGGCCGTGGGTATTGAGGGGGCATGCTGTTTGGGGCAACTACTCCAATTAAATTGATATGTACAAGTGTGCCACGTCGTTGTCTTCTTCTTTTAAAAAGATTCGACTTAGATTGAATACTTTGGAGATCACAGTGGAGAGGAATGCCACATAGCCTGTGCCTTATCAAGCAAAGATTAACTGCGTCCATAACAAAATCTTAACACTGTACTAGGTTTCGAAACCGGCTGACAACTTGCCCCGTGTTCAGATTGGCAGTAAACTGTGGATATGAACGGATCACTGAGGTAGTACGACGTGTTACACTGTACTTTGACTACAGTAAACATATATCCAGTTGGCTGCTGGTGATAACACGATGACCGACCAAGAAAATGACATTCTAGGAAAATTCGAAGCGGAAATAAATGAAATAAACCTTAATGTGTATTCGACACCATCGGCCAAGGTATGTAGGTCACCCGACATGCACAGAGGCAAAAACAACCACGCAAGTAATCGTTAGTTTAAGTTAGAATGCGCCTCGGGGACAGATATTTGGACTCTCTAACTTTTACAATTCTTTCCTGATATACCACTTGTGGGGGTTCATTTTAAAGCTCTAAGCACAAGAAAAGTTTCCACCTGGTTTTTTTTTTGAAATTCAGAATTTTTCTTCCATAGATTTCACACACGGATGGCAGCCATTTTGAATTTAAAGTATCGGTAAATCTTAGATTATTTATTTCTCTAGTACAAAAATTTGCATGGTGACATCAATTTTTATTCTTTATTTTGAAAAAGAATTGTTGAAGGATTCCTAAAGGAAAGTTTGACCAAAAGTTTAAGTCATTCACTTTCGAGGCGCATAGTAACTAGTAAAGGGCTGTAGGCCTAATATTGGCGAACGACGTGCGTAACATCATATTTACTGAATAGTCGTAGGTGTATATTAAATTTTTGTGCATTTTCACGTTCTTGTTGCTGTTTTGATAGAAACGCTGGTTGCTGGTCGACAACTCACTCGGTGTCCTGCATAAACTTGCCAAAGCCAAAGATAATCTAGGGTATTTTCAAGGCGCCGATGCAAGACGAATATTAGATATTTACAAGGCTGCCGCTTCTGAAGATCGGAGACTATCCTCTCTTCTGATTCTGAGTTACGTTACAGATCCTGAAACTGATGTTGAAATCATCAAAGATGACTCAGGTAAGATTCGACGCATAACGTTACGGTGCACAACCAAAATTAAAACATCTGTTTCGAAATATTTTGCCTTGATAGTTTATAAGTCTATACATTCTTTGATGTTTAATGTACCAATGTGATACCCCTTTCCATCGAACAACCAGACAAAATACAATCCGTAGTGAAAATTTATACATTGCCCTATTTTCGACATACGGAACCCTTTTGAAATGGTTGCATGGTACATGGTATATGTAAATATGCCCTGAGACTGATTGGGAAAGTCGCGGTTTCCGACAGTAATTTTGAGTGGAAGAAAAAACAGTATTGCTGTGGTTTAGCTCTATGAAAATTGAAATCAAATGTAAATGTCGATATGTTAACATAATTACATAATAATAGAAGGATACCTGTTAAGATATTTCAAGCAGTTTTAACATTTATCCCTGAACTGCAGACGTCATAGATCAGTTATTGAGATTGCTAAATGGTGTGAGATCAGGACATGGCAATCGGCGTGGTTTCTCGCTGCAGGAAGTTCTGGAAGGACTTGAAAACCTGTCATTACATCCAGACAATAAGGAAAAGGTAAATACGCATGCGTGATCGTTTTAACAGTTAGTGTGATCTGTTTCAAAATGAAATATATTGGTTCGTTTCTTGTTTAATTTTCACTAAATATGGTCAACTTCATGCAATAAAACTTTTTAATTCTTTAAATGCAGATACTATGTTTTAAGTAACATATAAGATGCCGACAAATTTTGAATTGTACCTGTTTGATAAGCAAACTTGCGTTAAATGCCTTCAGCAATGTAGCAAAACGTAAAAAAACGGTCTGTCTGTTTATGAATTTGCATCACAACGTGGTTTGGTTAAGACCTTTCTTTAAAATAGAACTTTAGAACCAATCCGCTGGCATCACATCTGTTTTGATTTTTACTTTAATTCTCGATATCCGTAAACGGTGAATCTATGTAGACATTTCTTTCAGTTGCATTTATTTAGTGAATTTGCTTCTTTTTCATGTATTATTAATTCTTTTATATCTATTAATTTATTTATATGTATTCATAGTACACCTGTATCACAATTACATGAAAGCCGACCGAAGAGAACAATCTTTTATCATTCCATTCTAGTTGGATGTGTGAACTGAAATCAAATATTTTATTCTTATATTACAATATTTCACTTGTCAGAATTTATAATTTACTACTTCCTTGACAAATTGATTTTCAATGAATGAGAGATCGTTTCAAATCATGATTATTGTGCAAAATAATTCGATATAAAAGTACTGACAAGGTATCTTCTAATCAGTTTCAATTTATATTCGATTTGAATTCAACTCAGATATTGACACAAGGAGTTCCCATCCTGCTGGATATCTCTGAAAGCTGTAAAACAGAAGACAAAAATCTTGTCGCCAGGACACTGTCAAAACTTGGATTATATCTTGAAGGAGAGAATAGTGATATTGCTGAGAGTGTCCAAGGTAAAAATTATAAACATGACAGATTCTACTTGGTAATTGAATGTTATGCCCTGATATTTTTGTTTAACAGTTGCCGCGGCCACACACAAAATATCTCAGACGAGAACTTTAATACATGCTGAATAGCTTGCAGTGAAATATATGCAGAACATAATGCACTTATCATATTTATGCCATTGATTTCTTATTTTAGAAGATGAACCATGGTTACTCTACCCCACGTGGGGTACAGTAACCGTGGATGAACTCACTAATTTTTATGACAGAAATTGGGGAAGAGACAGTTTCTGTCGGTATTTAGCGGCAAACATGCATTTTAGTGCAAAATAAAACCAGCTCTGTCAGATCGTGCAGTAACCGTACCTATACTCAGATCTGAGTACGCAAATGTGGTCTCTGTTGATTTGTAAACATACTTTCTTTTGTGAAATATTTTATGGTTGTGTCACAGTGTCTATGATTCTCTTCTTAAAATATCTTGTGGTTTATATTTTCACCATATTTCATCTAGAAGAGGGACTTCAAGACGACATTATGTTTGTGGAGAGTTTGCTTGGCAGTTTGTCAGAGTTTGATCCAAGTCAAGTGTCTGAAGTACAGGATATAATGAAAGCTGTGCTGGAAGTGACGTCAAAACACAACAGGAAGACGAGAAGTATTATCTTGGAGAAGGCCATCGATCAAAACATTGCAGGTAACACAATATTAGGATTCAAGAATCTATTCTGTACTTTGTTTCTATTCAATGCTTTTTAAGCGTTTATGGTAAACACAGCTCTCAATGCCTGACTTAGTTTTCTAAATTTCAGCCAAGGTTCATTTCTGAATGTAAAAATTAATAAACATTTATTTGAAACCTGTTTCTGTTCAAGGTCAGACAAGCACTAAGTTCATTCACCGAGTTTGAGGGTTTAATGTCAATTAAACACGTTGATAAAGGGACGTCTAAACAACACGTCTATATATCTAGCACCTTCACTATCTATATAATATCTAACAGAAAATAGACCGCATCCATTAATATCCTTCCCTGATCCCCTCGAATAGATATTGTATTGACCAATGGCCTTGTTTCCTTAAAGGGGCAAAGTCGGGTATTTTTTATGAATTTTGTTTAATGCGAGATACAATTTATATTGCTTGACATGTTGAAAGATAATGAATGAGTGACCATGTGTGTATTCGACCCCCGTTTAAGACACGATACATGAAACCATCGCGAAAATGAATGAATGGTCATGACCATTAATTCATTTTCGCGATGGTTTCTTTTATCTTGTCTAAATTCGGGGTTGAATATATGCATGGTCACACATTCATTCATTATCTTTCAACACGTCAAACAATATAAATTGTATCTCGCATTAAACAAAATTCATGAAAACATGGCCAACTTTGTCCCTTTAATGTAGTTGAGTTTTTAATAAATCAGCTATTATCAACTATTACACATACAGAACAGCGAAGTTGTAATATGAGGGAAATCGAAGCATCAGTCAATGATGACATTAATTTCTATGGAATATTTTTCTCTATTGTATCCAAGACATTTTGATGAGTTACTTTACAAAGCTCTTCATGGAAGGCGAGGCCTCGTTGTATGACGATGATAACAATGACAAATTTCATGCAATGTACATGGCGGCCGCTCTGCTCCTGAACTACAGTGACGTCAGCGTTTCCTTTGCCAGTGTCATGGGCAAAGCAGGATTGGTGACGTTTTTACTCAGTGTATGTGACAAACACTACGCCCATCTCATGCAAATGGTAAGATTCTTTTCAAGGCGAAAGTAAAACAAAAGTATATTGCGGGTAGTGCAACCCAACTAACTTTACGTCCGAAAACACATTGTTTTCGCATCTTCAAAAGTGAATTCGAGGAGGTAAAACTCTTTGTGACAAAGTTATATCCTGCAAGCATGTTACCATATGTGAGGAAAAACAATTTTCTTTCATTTATTTATTTATTTATTTATTCATTTATTTATACCAAGAGAGTCGTCATTTTACCGGAGGTCGGGGGTAATCAGGAGGTTAACTTTTTACAATTTTTATGCAGTTGTGAATTCTACTGTGGATAATTTGGGGAGTCTTAATTTACACAAACTTTTTATCAAAATAACAACAACAATGAAAGAAAAGTGAAAAATCTGAATACAGTAGGAATCTCTCTCTCTCTCTCTCTCTCTCTCTCTCTCTCTCTCTCTCTCTCTCTCTCTCTCTCTCTCTCTCTCTCTCTCTGTAGAGGGAGCGTCTTAAAGGAATGGAGAGAATTTTGCGAGGAAAGATGCCAAAGCATTTAGAGAGTTTACTCGAAGACAATGAAAAAACTTATGTCGATGAAAAATCCGAAGAGCTGGAAGAAGCAGAATTTCACGCGAAAGAAGTACGTTGAGTTGTTATAGTAGCCATAGTTTCTTCTCGTTTTAAAACTTATGTTATGCACAAAAGGAAAAGAGCCTTGCCCACTAAGGTTTAATGCGATGCTGCTTTCATTTTTAGCCTTGACTTTTGAAAATATCGCGTTGACTTTTAAAATATCGATATTGTAGATTGATGGAGACATTCAATAATTATCTCAGTCTGCGACGGAACTATATATATATAGGTTGATTTCTATTATCATCTATTCGAACAGGGGCTTTCAGATACAGACACGAAATTGAGAAATTCCGTTTTGTACCGATGGGTATACGAGCTGGTGTAAAATATGGCGGCAAAGTAGCGTACAGAATGGATGCAGAAATTGACGATGTCTTCAACAATAAAGCAGTATTTCTCACCAACAAGCCGTTGAAAGACAATCAAATGTACGAAATCAAGATCGATCGCTTTAACAGCAATCTGCCGTTTTCTCTGGCAATGGGTAAGCAATAAATTTTTACAAGCCTTACTTACGATACGTATCTGAAAGACGTCTTTATATATATATATATATATATATATATAATATATATATATATAATATATTATATATATATATATATATATATATATATGCTTGTGCATATATATTGTTTACAACCGAGTCCGTCTGCTAGACAATAAACAAAGGTCGAAAGGTCATAAACATGGAAGGTCTCCTTACCATACTATAGTTTCAAATATATTATTTTTCAGGGGTCTGTATGTATTCCGAATTTCCCGAAGATGTAGTATATTATGGTGATGGACATGGGAAGGGGACCGGTTTTTGGATTCTTCGGTAAGCATATGAAATATTGAACATATGCAAACAGAAACGAATATGAATCAGTTAGCTTTTGCTCAAATCACAAGTATGCTATAGTCAATCTGAAACTAACTAATTCAACGTGTTGTTGTTGTTGTTGTTGTTGTTGTTTATATTGAACTGAAGTCCAGACAATAATTCATATGTCACAGCAATGAAATGCAAACGATGATGTATCGTGTTTGCAAAACTGATATATTGTTTCGACGCAGAAGAAAATTATTCGTTTTTTCCACAAAAAAATAATGAAAATATTATTAGTATTAGCAGCGACATTTTCACATTTTAAAAACAAAATGAGTAAACTCTTTAAATTTACCCTATTTTAAGGGGCTAAGCCAATATAAGGGGAAAAATCTTGCGACCTACCTTCCCTTATTTTCGGAGGCATGTTATCGGAAACACATTTTTTATTTGGCCTTATGTTAGGATAAATATTTTCAGCCTTATGTTGGTTAGTCTCCGACTTTCTCATCTCCTTTGAATGTAGGACTGGTGATTTTTGGCAAGACTTTACACATATCGGAAGTTCTTATCCTTTGAACTTTGAGAACATCAAAAGAGGAGATCGCATTGGTCTTGCCAGACACTCTAATGGCACGCTTCATTATTTCCTGAACGGAGAGAGCAAAGGCATTGCTTTCAAAAATGTACCTGAAGGTCAGCTATCCTACCTTGCGTTTCAATTAGAATTACAATGTGTCTTCTTAAGATGCACCATTGTTATCCTACAATCTTCATAAGTACGAATTTCTTCTAGCCTATTAACACTTGCACATGTATGTCAGCACATATTACTCAACTGTACGCAAAATACACACAGACAGACTGACTAATTGCAGTAGGAGAGAGAGGGGGAGGGAGGGAGAGAGAGAGAAAAGAGAGAGAGGGGAGAGGGACAGAGAGAGAGAACAGCTGATATGATGGGCACGTTTCATTGCCTTCATAGGTGTGTTTCCAGTAGTGGCAGTGACAGGTAAATGCCTCAAGTGTCCATTGTGGACGACCCATCTCCTGTCGTATTTTAGAGGAAGAAGAGGACAAAACCAAGAAATCAATAGGTGTGACACTTCTAATCACTCCTTGAATATTATCTTATATATAGTGAAGAAAATGTAAATGATAGTCTAATTCACGAGTACAATTGTAATTGGAATAGATTAATCTGTAAATCGCTGGTGGGTGACAAATGGATAAAGACGATATTTTTTCAGAGGTTTGTACACCAAGTTTTATTGTACTCACAAGTAACAGCAGTTCAAGTGAATCCATAGTTTAAAGTTGAAAAATGACCAAGCACTTACTAGAGAGTGTGCAATGAGTCGTTACACTTGTAGGCGCGATGCTTGCTCCTGTTGTGTGCTTTATGTGAGTTATGAAACACATTATGAAATTGCAAGTAAAAACGGAGTTATAGAGCATTCCATACGGTTATTTTCGTTTTCAATCGGTACTTGTTGTCAATTACATAAAAATACATACGTTGTCTTTTGTCGTTTCATAGAAACTTTCTACGTCGACGCAGCTTTCGGTGCTATGCAAACTTTCAGACGAAACCGAGCTCCGATGGGACGCGACTTTGAGTATCAGCCCTTACCTAAATCACAGGATGACATCGAGTTCTTGAATAAGACTTTAGAAGGTAATTTACCGGTATTTATAACAATTCTGCCAATCAAGATCGTTGCATGACATCCCAAACACCTGATCACTACCACCTTAGGTGATTTAAAGTTGCATATGTGAGAATATAGGGTGTTGTCTAGTTTTCAATTAACACGTCAGCATGCATGTCTACAAGTATTTCAAATGATCACTCCCAAAGGAAAAGACAGGTCTTCCTTTGCTACTTCGTTCCCTCGTTAATTCGTCAAACAACAACAGTTTGCCCTCTTTAATTTTATTTCCGATCGACACTTTACTGAATTTTCAACACCGGATAGATAATTCTGCTGGTGGACAGAATTGTTCTGTTTGAAGACCAGTTTAGCGATATATTCATTGCTTTGATGAAGGTTTGTGAGCGATAACCATGATTTGTGAGCGATAACCATGTACAAGTGCTTCATGTACTCCACAGCGTGCGGTCAGAAAAATTGGAACAACTTAGCTCGGTTATTGAACCACTCTTTTTAAGGATGGGGATTTGACCGAGTGATTTTGACTGTGATGTCTTTGGTAGATGACATGGGTGCCACACGTTGTGAGTTCGAATCCCATCGAGAATTTACTGAATTTAAAATTGTAATCACAAATCAATGATTCAAAACCAAACCATCGATGTATGAATAAATAATTGTCATATCCGAAAATTTAAGATGGCATGATATTATGTTTATCTCTTGTTTCTCATTTGGAAGAAATTTCTCTAGGGTATCATTGCACTAAACCAATACATTTTTTTTCAAATCAATACTTCCTATCACACAGGGACATGAAAATCGCTTCACACCTTATATTTTTCAAAATGCAGAAAATCTGGAGTTTAGTATGGTAGCAATAGTTTAAAAGAACGATAAAGGGGTACATATTTTGGATAGAAAATCTAAATTTTGGTATTAATGATTGAAATTAATGTAAGTCAAAAACTTGATACTCCTTTATGAAATTAACATCTCATTTGAAATCAGAGGTACGTAGTGGGAAAATGACAATTTTGTTTTGCATTATTTATTCTCATTCTTAAATTGCAGAGGTTTAGAGATTGACATTCAAAATCGCTTTTTAAAATCATATCAGCAAAATTGAAATGACTCTTATTACTAAAGGAAATCGTACTTTTGTCATTTAGTATTTTTATCAGGGAACATAATGTGAAAATTTAAAAAATGACTAAGCTACAGTGAAGTTAATTTTTAATGTTGAAAACGGGAGAAAAAAGAAACCAGGAAATCAGTGATTCGCACAAAGTTTCTTAAATTTACACTTCTTTCTCACTCAACTTTCGACTGATTGTAATGCTATAAGGCGAACCTAACCAACATATTAATCTTGGGTTACAAATCAATGATTGAATGAATCTTTGCAAAAAAAAAATGATTTTAAGCAAAATACGCTGTGTTATGTGCAACGCCTTTACATAATCATCCTCTGGTTATGCTGAACACAGCAGTGGATGATCGTTTGAGTTATGGAGGCGAAAAGGATAAATTTTTAAAATATCGCGATGAAACGATGGATATATTGTGAAAATTTAGAGTGTATAATATAAATCTTGATGTATTAGACTACAAAAAGGAAATTCAGATTTCTTTGATTTCAGATCATTTTTTCGAGATCAGAAAAGGGGGTCACGACTCTTTGAAATTCGCTTTTATACGACGAGCTTGCAAAAGATCTTTGAGAAAACAAGCCTGTTACAATCATTTACTCATAGCCTCGTAATTAAGCAGTATACGCTCAGTATGTTCCTGTAGGTGTCATTTTATAGAGTGACTTTATTGGTTCTTATGATCAAATCTTCTTTTCAGAAAAACGCAAAGCTCAAGAACAGGCCCACAATATATATTTCCATCTGGATAACATCCAGGAAAATCTGGCACAAATCGTAAAACGAGCACAGAAGGGATACATGGTCGAAAGAGATTTACTCTACATGATTCAAATGACCGTCGAATGCGTAATGCTAATCGTCAAAGGTGGATGTGAAAGGGATCCCATCTCAAAGACGCCCTATCAATTCGTTGGACTGACACTGAAAATTCAAGGTGCACTTTTGAATGCATACCACAGAAATGTCGCTCCAGAAGATCCAAATACACTAACTGGGAGACTCAGCAACATATTTGAGTGTGTTGTTAAACGCTGCTTCGGGAACATTCGCAATTTAGATGGTTATATCTGGACAGGCAGTACAAGTGAGGGCTTTGCCTTGACAGATTATTCTGAAGGCAGTGAAATCCGCCTTGACGACGAAATGGACATTATGGTCCCCATAGCAACCATCGCCGAGGGTTCAAGAGGAGGACAGATGTGCGATGAGATACCAGATATTCTAGTACAGACCAAATGTCCACAAGTTGAAGGTGGTGCACATATCGGTCTGACGCTGAATTTTATAGAAAGCCAGCAATTCCACGACAATAGTTGCCAAAAATCGAAAGATGAGCAGATCTCCATGATCACCGAAAATTCCTCCTCCACAGATTCCCATGATGAAGGTAAAGTTCAAACACCTTGCAAGGAATCAGCTACTCTAAACACACAAAGGTCTGAAGTCTGTGACGTCACTGGTAAAGAAGGCGAGAAAACGCCGGAGTGTAGTGTAGAAAGTGCAGTAGCTGTCAGTACGGCAAAAGGAGATGTGAACGAGGAAACTTGTACCAGACGAATAGACATGAATATGTCGAATCAGCAAAGCGGAAGCGAAAACAATGATAATTCACTGGTGAAGGCGTTTGAAACCGCTGCCCAACTCAGTCCCACTGATGAACCATTACGAAATCCAAAGCCTTGGGACAAAGCTGGTAGTGATCTTTATTTTGGTGCGAGTGCGCCCGAAAATGCAGACAGGAAGGCTAAACCAAAGGGTCTTGAAAGGTACATAAGCGAACTCGAGGAGGTTGGAACTCGCCAGCCAAGGAAACACCCTGCGTTTATATGGGTGAAAGCATCACATCCTGGATACGTGAAGGTACAAATACCAGCCAACAGGAAGAAGTTATTCAGCGAGGGACTTATTAGACACCTGTGTAGTGTTGAGAATGAGGGTGGCGAAGAGGTGATCTACTTGTCCAGGATAAAGTTGTTGAAAATCCAGGAAGCATTTGTCCGCTCTGAAATTCCCAGCGTTCAATACTGCATCGATGTTCTACCACCGGTGTGGGGTGAAAACCGTGGTACATTGGAGGTAGTGCAACAGGGACCTGTCCAAACACTGTGCTTACATCATCATCTGAAGTCAAGAGAGGGTGAGTTAAAAAGAAATATCTTGTTTATATTTGTGTAAGCTTCTCGGCGCGGTTTTTATTGCAATGTGTATTTTGGTATGGGCGTGGCGTTATATTAAGTATGCTGTTCCTGTCGCACTTCATCTAGACAATTACAAAACCTGCGTGTCAGGTCACTTTTCACTCCCTTATCTTATTTTGTTTGTGTCATTCGCTCGCTGTTTGTGTCCATGACACAAATTACGATGAGATGAACTTGTCTGTAGTTTTACGGGGGGGGATCGACATTTCGCTTAGAATAAGATAAATCTTACTGATAGGATTTGAATTGTTTCTGTGATAACAGACCACGGTATAATGTGATTAGTGTGATAAAAGTAGTGCTAATACTGCGATGAATTCATTTCAAAATGAAAGTCTTCAAAGAAGTTTATTTTATATCACAGCATTGACAGGGGGAAATTACACAACAGCGGAATTCGACCAAACAATCGATGTCGCTTTGGTTCTGTCATGCATTGCCTGGCCATCTGAAGCACAGGAGTGGATTTCAAGGGCACGACAATGGCCATCTAGTGACATCGTTCAGCGAATCGTACGAGAGGGGTGTCACGTGGTTCCAAAGGCGTATCCTGGTGAAGAAGACAAAGAGGAACTTCAATGGAGGTTATCGTTTTCTCTAGCTGAACGAACCTTGGCTAACACCTTCATGCCATGGCAAAGGACGACTTATCTTGTATTGAAGAAACTGTGGCGTCGACATTTCAAGGTAAATGCTATTTTATGTACTGAAATTCACCATCAACTTTTTGTTCGCTTCCGATATCAAAGGTGTGTATTTTTCGTTGCAATCTTAATGTCGTTCGAGGATTGATGTTGATTGCTTCACGAAATTCACCGAGGAAAAGCATATCGTTCGTTTCTGTAGTCGAGCCCCAACCTAAGCAAAGTGCAATATGCATATTAGATCAGAACATTTGAGATGGAGTTCATGATAGGGTCACGGTAATTAGTCTAAATATTTTTAGGTGATTATGTATTATTTTTCGCACTCTGAATTCTTCCGGACATAGAGGGCGCTGCTATATCTTCCTGACATAGAAGGCGCTGTTGTCTTAGTTGGTCACCTCTGTTTGCCTGTATGATAAAAACTGTAAACATCTGTAAATTCTATTGGTTATGAATTCTGAAGTAGCATTAGACTCTGTCTTAGCCATTCGCTGGCTACTTTATGTGATCCTAGTCTCGTCTGTGTTTTATAAAGACTTATGGCTCTACCTGGCCACACAGGAGGACACAGCCGGCCAGTTGAGAGCGTACAAGTGAAAGCACTCCAGAAATAAGAAGCTGCCCAACCAATGGAGGGCTTTGACAGAATGTAGAGTCTTGTCCAACATGGCAATCTAGCCAAATAGCATTGCTAGGGTACTTGTTCATTTCAATCATAATCTCACTGAATCACGTTGATATCACAGTTGACAATTTTAAAGGAAATACGGTGATGATGGTGACTGTATTTGATCAAGTCTGCATTTGACGTTTATTTTACTGTTGTTTAACCATTCCAGGAACCTAAAGTGATTTCATCATATTACTTGAAGACGACAATGTTCTGGGTTTCAGAGAAGATTACGCCCAACCAATGGCAGGAAAACAACATCGTCGGTTTTATCTCGAAGCTCTTAGTACTCTCATCGGGTTCCTGACGAACAGGAAACTTACAAACTTCTTTCTACCTGATAATAATATGATTGGTCACGTGCCAATTGAAGACGTTCAAACCATCTTAGAGAAATTAATAGATATAAGAAAGAAACCACGATCGTACCTGGATGGTTTGGTCAGTCCGACGAACACATTTACTGTCTTCTCCGAAGAAGCAACAGAACCGTGTGTTGACAATGAGTACGGACAACACGCCATGTACAGACAGTTATTCAATGAATTCTTCTTCAAACTGTGATAGGAGAAAACGATACTGCAGCGTGACCGGTAGATATCGTCCGGTCTGATACAAAAATATTCAGAAGTGAAAGGTTCATTCGCATAATGTCATGCAAATATTTTAGACCTGCGAACAGTTTGATATATGGTCTTCTCCAACCAGACATCTTGTCCTTGAAACAATACCTATAGGCAACGAATGCCTGACAGTGTGAAGTTTGTTTTGTTTTCATTCATCTTCAGCTTAGATCTACCATTGTTTTGGTTTTAGGGGTAGCGTAAAAAAAATTAAATTTGACAAAATTTACCCACACATCCGGAAGAACAAATTACATATGGAATTATTCTATTTAAAGAAAGTTTCACTATTAAAAGAGACAGATTCAATGGAGGTAGGCTATAGTCACAGTGTTAAATCAGTTATCATGAACCAGATTGTATCACAAACACATAAGACTACAATATTTCAACCTTTGCGTTCGACCACAGCATAGATTAAACTGTCTTCATTCTCTCATTTCACTATATGTGGAAACTAAGGCGTTGCAATGGAGGGTTTTATTATATGTGGTGAAGCACCTGTACACAGGTGACAAATTTCATTTTATTTTTAAATCACATTCTAAAGAGATTATACACAATAGGTCTACTACATCTAGTGAGGTTTTAAATGTGTCTGTGTCCGTTTCAAGGGACAATAGTTGTAAGAGTTAACAATATTTTCATTGTTATTGTCCTTCAAAACAAATATTCTTTTCTTCTTTTATTATTCTCGCTCTGCGGCATGCAAAACGTATTGTGTGGACATGCAATATTATTCTTGACAAAGGAATTTAAATACTAAATACTAAAACTCGGTTGCAGTTGGCAACACTATAGTATTTGCATTACATACATACAAAATTTCGACACGGTGTTAGCAGTCAGAAAGAAAACGTATTTCACAACAAGGTCAAATAGTGAAATACATCAACAGACATGGCAATGGCTATTGAGCTTACACTGCGGTATTGTTTTGCTTGACATTGAAAGTGATTGCCCAACCTAATAATATCATCTTGTATCGCGTGCTATCGTGTAAATATTTGTCAAACGTAACTACATAAATAAAGCCATTAGGTGTATGTGGTTTCAGCATTAAAATATGAACGTGTTATTACTCCTATTATGACATTCTATCTCCGGAGTATAACTCCCAAATGTTACTTCTTCCCTTATCCTGAAGATTATTCCTTGTCTTTCTTTTTTGGGGGTTTTATGTCTTCGTTATTTTCATTGTAGGCCAAAACGGAGAATTTTTGCAAATTTTATCCAACAACATACCGGCCTTTTATTTTGGTGACTAATAATAAAAGCCCTTAACGCTTTCTACGATGTCATCCGATCACTGAAAAGTGTTGTAAAATGCTCTCCCAAAATTCCAGATTTCGTGAGGTTACCTGACCAAACACTGTTTTGTATATGTGTATTTTTTTACTCAACACTTACTCACTCGTGCGATTTCCCCTCGCCCATTTCAAATGTTATGGTACCAGCCCCGCCTGCTCAAGATCACGTATTCTGCTGACACAAATATTGTGCAGCAGATGAGAGCACCGAAGTAATGACCCGTTGAATAACTAGGTCATGAGATCAATGACTTGAGACGTGGACGGGAAGTGGTGTTGTTGTGGCATGCATGGCAGCAGCGTCTTGATATTTATAGATGATTGTTTGTTATGTCTGCGGAAGAAGCTCGTGTATATGACGCTCGACTGAGTCCACTTTCATGTCGGGGTGCTAGCTTTTGGCATCAATTCGGGATTTCAGGCGGAGAAGGTCAGGTAGCTGAGGATCAGTTTTAGCAAAGATCTTTAAAATGCGCCTAAGGTGGCTGAGACATAAAGCAATGTAAGCGGCATGACAGGGGTGTCACACCCCTTTTGAAAATCTGTACATTTCAGAAAAAACTTAGCCCTGTTTGCTTGTTTATATATTTTGTGAGAATACGGAGGTAAACAAACAACAATAAATAATTAAACCTAAGTTGCAACCGTAAATGAAGGTAACCAATCGGGGGCTCCTACATAAAGAAATTTACTGAGGCCTTTTTTATTGTTGCCCGTGTATGTCAAGTGACCTTTCGGGGGGCGACTTCCCTATACGTTCCATGTGTGTTGATCTGTTGGGGCTGTTTTCGCTGATCAAGTTACATAGAACACAGAGTAGCGCCCCCGGGGAAAACACGCTTTCATTAAAGCGAGTCATGCAGCTGTGACCTACTTATTCCATTTATTCTGTCTGACAACACAACACCACTGTGAGCATGGCTACCGGAGATGGTCTGAAGATAGTGTTATTCCTGGGTACTGTCCGTGATGGACGAAACGGTCTCAGGGTAGCCAAGTTTATGAAGAACAAGCTTGAAAAGACCGGACACCAAGTCACACTGTTTGGTAAGTGAATCTTGTACATTTCTGTGTCACTGTGTGTGTTCGGTGCACACGAGCGACGAAACTCTGTCGATCAATTTAATTTGAATATCCCTTACAAATCCAAAGCTTGCATACACACTGTCTTCTTCTATACTAGCTCTTGCAATGCTACACCGTGACAAATGAAGTGATTATACCGCATTTGAGGAATTCGAGCGCATTTCTCACCATCTGGCATACCACATACACATTCACACTTAATACAACCGTGCCGTGGTTGTAAAACTGATACTGATTCAGACACTATGAGTAAGGCTGATAGCCTCTTACATGAATTATGTAGGATGACCATAAATTTGTTATTTAGGTGAAGACTAACAATTTGATGCCCTTAGGACCGTGTAAGCAACTGTGGTGACATCATCTCTGAAAGCTATTTTGCACAAAATCGTAGAGTGACTAGTGACGTATGTCAAAGTCAACTGCATGAATTCCTGCTGCCTACACCTACTGACAGCCAGTGTAATAGTATATTCTGTAAATGTCATAGATCAGCAGATCTTCGGTTGAAAGTGTGGTGACACTGCCACCACGCCAATGCAATTGTACGCTTTACTGTGTTGTGACGCTGCGACCACGCCCACTCAATCTGGACGAAAAAAAATGCCAGTCTGGCATATCCCATACCGTGTCTTGCCGGAAGAGGCCCCACTTATAGACACTGCAAAGAGAATAATTACGTCGTACAGTAAACACACCCATGGTCTCTTTTAATCTAACTGTTACGTAATTTCGGGCCATTTTCTAGTAACAAGGACGTGCTGTACGGCACGACGGTACCACAGCACATAGCAGCGCAAGCAATAAATATTTCTGAATGCGAGCGATGGAGGAAATGTGCTGTAAACAAAGGCATACCTAGGCCCCTGAAAATTCTTAGTTTCAACGCCATTACAGGTGTTTGAGTACAATGTTACTTCCTGGTGTCCTCGTTGTTTTCGTCATGTTTGGCTCTTAGCCAGGTCTGTGCCAAAGATTACTGCAGTCTAACAGAACGGACGCACCGCACAAATGACGATTTTACATCAATAGAGTGGTACAGCAGATTTTTAAAATTGTAATAAATAGGCCTAAAGTTAACCTAGTCGCCTCCCATCATGATAACTTCTACAGTCAACAATACAACATATATGCATGGAGGAGTGCGCAACTAGACCTTGGTGTGTGTTTGATGATAGATAGGGGAAAATATAGGTCAGTTAGGCCGAGAACATTTTCAAAACTACTGGTTTGCCAAGAAGATGTTAACGGGGAAGAGGAATCCTTTAAGAAAGTCAAGCTGACACGATCTTCTATTCCGAAAGGAAACAAATTTCGGCAAATCAGGAAAAGCGAAACCTACATATTCTCAGTCCGAGCACAGCCTCATCGAGTCATGTAGTGTAATGGTCCATCCCTTGACGTTTGGTGGCGACTGTGTTGATCTAAATGTCAAATATGAATAGAACTTGATGTGGAAGCTTCCTGGGAACAATAGGAGGACTAAAACATCATTTGCAATGCCACTCTTCCATTAAAATTGGCCTTACTTGCTGCTGTCGATCTATTAAACTGTAAGCAGAAACCCTGCTTCGAAGAGATTATACTTGCTCCGTTACAACCTCACTTTGCTCTAAACTTTTTTATCCTGACCTCCCTGGATGCGAAGAAAATAGCGGTTATCCCAATGACTGCTGCAAAACCGAGTGAGTCCACGCATCAGACATATTATTCCCAGGGTATTTCAAAAAGACTAATTCAAGGGCATATGTCAGTGAATGATTTATTAGCACATGAAATGATCAGATGATATCTATGAAGGACATCTCCATCATAGAGAGATTTGATAGCTATTAAGATAGTACGTGTCTCGATAGTGATAGAGTTGAACTTTTGCCCAAACTTTCCTCCTGACACTTTAAACCACCGTTTTCGAAATCAAGAATAAGAATCAGAGGTCACAGTGCAAAATTTTGGGTTTAGAGAAAGAAAATACCCGATATTTTGCGACACTTGAAAATCAAAATGGCCGCCATTCCTGAGGAAAGACAAAATTTTCGATTTTCACATAAATAAACCGGTCGAAACGTTATTTATCATATGAGCTTCAGAATGATCCACAACAAGTGCGTAGGCAAAAAACTGTGCGTGTATTGTAACAGTTTAAGAGTGCGAAAATCAAGTTTCTTGGAAGAGATTTGATCTTTTCGGATTAGTATACAGCTAGTCCTGCGATATACTCGTCAGTCCTGTATGCTCGCAATGACCTCCAGATTTGCAGTACATCTTGTGATTCAGATGATATAATTAGAAATAAGAAATGAAACATAACAGCAACAAGCATATTTCTTACGTACATATCCTACAGAGTACGCAAATAATCGTCCGGCAAATTTGTCGTGCGCACGTAGAAAAAAAAACCAGAATTTCGAAATGCCAGGGTTTGAGTTCAATCAAATGTCCGCTTACACTCTTGAGTTAGCATTGTAGTCAAACAGAGGAAAGAGATTAGATGTTGGTAGTATTCTGGCAAAGTAATAATAATGACTGATATATCATAGGCCTGAAGATACAAAAGTTTAGGTGTCGTGACCGTTGACACACGAAAGCAAGTAAAGTTGCATGACCTTTGTGCATTCCTCCCCGTTGAAATAATGTTAACAAAATATAAGCTTATTCTTAAGTCGTACAGACTAGAGATACGAAGCTCCGCTGTGAACCTTTCGAAATGTTCTCAAACACTCTACTTGTTGGTCTCCAAAGGCGATGAAATCCAAGACGTTCTACGGCTGTACGCGTCTTGAAATTGAAAATCATTTTGCTCAAACTTTCTGAAAGGAAACTGTATACGATTCCATTTCGAAGCAAAGAGTAAGAATTAGTGGTTACCGGGCAAAATTTTGTACTAGACGAACAAATAACGCAGTATTTCTCGGCTCTAAAAATTCAAAGTGGCTGCCATCCCTGTACTATCTCTATAAGGCAAATCGATTTTCACAAAAATAGGTCCGTGACAACTTTATTTACTCGTGAGTTCCACAATGAAGAGCCACAAACAGGAGAACAAAAATGTATTGTAGAAATTTATAGTCCGAATATCTGCTCTCGAGGTAGATTCTATCCTTATATTATTATCATTAGTATTACTATTATTATTTATTTATTTATTTATTTATTTATTTATTATTTATTTATTTATTTATTTATTTATTTATTTATTTTACTGCACAGATCCTCTGGAGCTGGACTTTCCGTTGTTAAAGAAACCACTACAATTCTACAAGGATCGTTCTGAAGCACCTGCTAAGTTAATAGAATGCGACAAGATAGTTCAGGAAGCAGATGCTTTTGTGATCGTCAGTGGAGAATACAATAACAGTATTCCGCCACCTTTGTCCAATACAATGGATCACTTTCCTCTGAAGAGCTATGGATTCAAACCAAGTGGTATTGTCTGCTATTCCATGGGTGAGTGAGCGATTTGACAATGTCAGTCATTCAAAAGTTTCCTTATCATCAACATAATCCGAAGATGAGTCTTGTACTATGGCTTGTTTTCAAAATCATGGCAAACGTTTCGCTTTGTATCCCCCAGCATCAGTAGCGCTTTATATAGACTGTTAGACAGAGAACTTATGCGTTGTATTTCAATCAAGTCTTACATTTCGTGTAGTGATAGAAGCCAAACAAAATTATGCATTTCCAATGAATGGAAAGTACTTCAAATATATGAGTACAAACAATGTTTTTTTTTCTATTATTTTAAATAGAAAAAGATAAAAAATCTCTCTGCGTTAGTCCGCTCGGCTATGGAGTTTTAAACCCTCTATCAGCTATCAAATATTTGCCAGTGCTGACATCTCTGTCATAGTTTTATAAATTTCTCGCCGAACACACAATGCAATTCCTTTCTAACAGATCTCAACACTTGGCAAATATGGCTTACTCATTTGTTAAAGTGATACATTAAGTAGAAGTTGTCTAGACGAGTGTTAAGGCGAAGGAGAATTGTCAAAACCTAAAACTGTGGAATAGATTTTGAAAATAAATGACATTTCGGCGGTTTTAGTCTCATACAAACTTTTCAAGATTTTATACTGACGGTCTCACTTTCTGCTACGTCGAAATGTTCTTTCATCAGATATTGTTGAAGATAACAGCCGTAAAAATTTAAACTCCCTCTCTTTCACCACGAGAGATTTAGTTAATGTGGGACATGTCATCAGATTTTAGAAAAAGGAAAACAGCGTTATTCATGGCGTACAGACCGAGACTGATAAAACAAATGGCATCGATCAAATGGTCATGCAGACGACAATTTTCCAGTTTTTGAACTTTACACCTCATCTTCAACCACACAGGTATGTTTGGCGGGATAAGAGCGGCCATGCAGCTTCGTGCCTTGCTTGGTGAGTTGGGTTGCATATCTGTGTCTAATATCTTCGCCATTCCACGTGTCCATGAAGCTTTCGACGAGGATGGGGTACCGAAGAACGACCACATGGAGAAGGGGGCCGATCGTCTGTTAGCTCAGCTCGACTGGATGGCCCACGCAATGAAGAACCACAGAGAGAAACATGGAGTACCTCAGTAAACCATTGAATATATATCCTACACAAATCTGCTACCAACCTTTTCCCTACGCTATTAAAATATAAGAAAATTATGTCAACGTCACAATACGGAATACTGCTTTAGTTATTTTTGAGGTATTATTGACTTAAAATATTGTCAATTTGTCTGCGACAAAATACCATACGCATTAGGGGATATCAGTTTTTTACCCAACAGGTGCTAGTTTCCAAAGACAATCCTTCGTCGACGTCCGTCACACGTTTCAACAGGCTATCAAATTTGAATGTGAAATCCGAAGCAAGGCTGTTAGCTTTATTCCAGACCAAAAATGCAGAATTTTACAACACATGTCACACGAGGAAGGACACTTGAACCCTGGATTTGATGTTGCTTTATAGAGTAGCATTTGTCAGACATCCGGGCTCTTTGAATAAACTCTTTCAAACCCAAATAATGGTCATAGTGTTTGTTGTCCTTGTTTACTTGTAATTTATGCCTCTTCTTTTCGTTGTTGCATTCATTGTTCTTCGATTCATTTTATGGTGCAAGTCACGTTCTAGTATAATCAATTGAGCAGTTTTCCTTTGAAGTCATCGAAAAATTGTATGCATATTTGCGTATTTGATAAGCAATTGAACAGTTAATCACTTGGACTCATATTTCGACAGGATTATCGCCAGATTTTTAGGAATGAAGCACGTTACACTAGATTAATGTCTTCGATCTGGCGTTTTCCCGATCAGTGCTAATTTTCTTCTCAAAAAGCAACATTTTGGTGCTGATAGATGTTTTTGAGTTCGTGTCCAAAGACGAGTGCTGTGTTTGGTCACCATCGAGGTCAAATGCTTGGCAATACATAATACATTTGGAGAAGTTCACATCATTACCCATTTTGATCGGCCTCACTTTATCGAGCAGGGCTTTTCGCTTAGCCGTTACGATACCGTTAGCTGCAGACAGTCACCAATCAATTGATCAAATAAAATATATGAAAAAGTGGATGTAAATAAGTGTTGGTCCATCTTACGTTTGGTACACAGGTGTAGGTGCCACCTTTGTCGAAATACTTGAACACCATATTTATATCACTATGTATCCCATGATACGCGTATGTTTCTACTGCCTCGAAAAGGCTGGTCAAAGTTATAATTTCCTTTGTTTCGAATAACGGCAATACTCGGAATAGCGGCAAACTCCCTCCCTTTTTATTCAGAGTAATACCGATATATCAAGGACAGCAGGTAGGATTGTTCCAGCACAATTGCACGCCCTCTACGGCAGCGTCGACAATAGTAAAAATATTACAGTGTAATTTTTTTCCGATTTCGTCCATATTGTCATCACTGTGAAAGGGGCGACATGACGCTTTTTTCGTTCACGATTAGGCCAAATTTAACTCGTTTAACGTGTGCGCTGAGACATAATTTTAACCAAAATAAAAGAGCGATACTCGTAGATTAAACCAGTAATCATATTGTATCGCACAGTTGATATACTCTGTTCAAGATTCAGGAACCAATGTCGTTCACTACAAAAGCATTCAGATGATAACTTGTCAAAATCACATTAAAAAGCTACACTTGGTTCAAGTCGTTTTTGTCGTCGTTGCCGTTGTGAATTCACGATAGGGTGACAAGTATTTAATGTTGCTGTCTTTTATTGAAAATAATCGGGCATTCACACACAATCATTCAAAGACAATTTAACATTCCCTCTCAGTTTTTTGCCTTACAATGAGATAGGGGTTATTTCTCTAACCACGATGTGGTGGTGGGTGACCGTGGTGTGGTGGTGGCTTATTGCCTCCATCATCCCCACCGCCGTCACCGCCTCCGTAGTTAGGGTCGTTGCTATTATTTTCGTCGTTGGCGATGTAACATTCCCGACTTGTGTTGCCGAGTCCGCTGTCACTGCGCGTTTCGCCCTTGAAACATCCCATAATATATGGGTAGTCTTCGGTCATGTGATACCGGTAGACACCGTTGACGTAACGTCCATGACATTCATCTAGGTCGTCGGAGGTCAGAAGATCACCATTTTCGTCGATGGGTCCATAAATAGCATAGCCATCGAGTGCGACACCGACAATATCCGACGGTACTCCGAGTTGGTACTGGAGATGAGCAATCAAAAAGCCAATTAAATGGTTGCCTAGCGAGAATCTTTCGCTTTGAAAAAAAAAATTGAGAGAAAATAAGGATGACCTTTTACAGGTGAAGCACTATATGTGAAGGAGGCATTCCGACAAAGAAACACCAGGAATTCCCGATCTACATTTAATGAAAAGCAAACTACTGCATGTTTTTGTCGGCGTACTCGCCATTTTAGGATCGTGAGTTCATCTCTTGGATTCGACATGATTACGCCGATCAACGCACTCCTGCTATTGGCACTTTCAAGACACGTCGCATAAAGGCCAGTCAATTGAAATTACATTGAATTACCTCGCGAAGGCATGCCGTCAAATCACAAAATTTCAAATGACCTTCACTAAAGCTCTTACAATAACGTCATTGGTGAAATGCGCGCCTCTCGGCCATTTTGTCATCTATCTGCGACTGGAAGTTTGGTCCTTACATTTCAAACAAACGTGTTTTCACAGCGAGTTTTGATAACATTTCTGAAGAAGAATCTGAACATCCGCGCCGCAACCAAGGAATTACTTTCAATCGGCTATAAATTGAGTAGTCAACCGCACCAGTTCGACATTAGCACGATTACGAAGAAATTTTTCGCATTTTTCATTACGCCTTCAATACAACTCAGCGAGTTAATGATTCTGTTTATTACTCAACAATATTTGCTATGGTAAAAGTTGTATATCAGAGCAGTTGTTTTGGTTTGAAATGAAGGGTACGCTTATTACACATATGATACATGATTTACAATATGTACATCAGAGTTGCAAAATCAAGATGGAGGTATTAGACTATTGATAGGTACATTAGATTCATTCAACCAGAGAATAAAATGGAAATGGAACTTCGAAAGTAATTGCGAAAGGGGAAAACGATTTGAACTACTATGTGCTTCTTCATAGTTTTAAAGAATGAGAGAAGATGGCACCTTCACTTATGAAAGTGAGTGCCTCGATAGTGAAAGACTTAAACTTTTACCCAACCTTTCCTCAAAGAATCTTTCGACCATTCTTTTTCAAAATCAAGAATAAAAATAGGGGTCATTTTGGTTAAATTTTGGTACTAAAGAAACAAAGCACCCAAGGTTTACCGATATTTGAATTTCAAAATGGCTGCCACCCCTGTGTTAACTCTATCAAGAAAAATAAAATTTTGGATTTTCGAAAGTCTAGGATGGTGGAAATGTTTCGTACACCGGGAGCTTTAAAATGAGCTCCCTCAAGTAGTAGATCAGAAAAGAATTGTGAATGTTTGGAGTCCAAATACATCTGAGATGCATTCTACCTTAAAGATTTCTTTATGTTTTCAAGACAAAATTTATGCAGTATTCTTCAACGCATCGAATTACCCCGATATCGATTCAATCGTCTTCAAGATGAGTAAAAATTGTCAGACGATACTATATTATTACTAAGCCCGGGAAACAGCCGGGACTGTTGCACTCTCCGGTATAGTAATCGATCGACAGGGCCTTTGTTCAGACTGTGTGATTTTAACGTTAATCATCCGAAATGAAATAATTATTTGAAATTTAGTGTAACTGTGATCATACTCAGAACAAACTAGCAACTGCACGAGACAATATTACATTTGATAAAGATAAGAAGTTGTAAACTCAAAACATACCGGAGCTACGCACGAAGCCGGCATCTTATGATAATGGTAACGATCATTAGGATCGGGATGGCCATCGCAAACATCGAACGTTTCAGCATCGTCTCCTTCCACAGCGTTCAATCCACTGCTAGCAAAGGGGCTGAAGAGCGGTACACCGTTGACAGTCACTGCAATCGGTCCCCCGGGAAGACATCCACCGGTGGCTGCTTCGGTAGGATTGACAGGAATGTTAAACTCATAGTCTTGCTCTCCGACAGTGTTTGGATTGATACCAGGGAAATTACCGGTGTCGTGGTCTGGAATACCGTTACTGTAGATGGTGTGTTTGTCGCCGTCTGTGTTCACGAGGATAAAGCCAGTTAAACCGCTGTTCTTTTCTTTGGTGCCCTTGTTGTAGAACTGAGCAATCTCATCGTCGGTGAGGGCGTACGCGGACGCAGCAAGCAGCACATAAATGACAACTCTCATCATCTTGAAACGGTCCCTGTGTAACAAATGTGCACATGACACATGAGAATTCGCCAGTTTCTATTGTATATGCTGCATGCTACAGAAACCTCTCTCTCTCTCTCTCTCTCTCTCTCTCTCTCTCTCTCTCTCTCTCTCTCTCTCTCTCTCTCTCTCTCTCTCTCTCTCTCTCTCTCTCTCTCTCTCTCTCACACACACACCACACAACGCACACACACACGCTTGACATTGGAAGATGGTACATTTTCTACCAAGAATTCACTGACTTGAGATGTCACTTTTGAGACGCATGTCTAATTGGAAGATACACAAGAAAGCTTGAGTTGGAGAAATTTTGAAAAATTTGACGAAGACATATGTTGTAAGAAACTTATCCAAAGCTTCAAAAACGACTCACCTTGTCCCCTATGCTCCCAAACTCAGATTAGATTGAACTGTTTTACTTAATGACATTTTCTTCTTTTATGCAACCTGACAAAACATAATCCACCACAGGTGACACTGTTCCCTTAGATGACAAAAATAGAACATAATCGGCGACTTTGCCCGATGTGGTAGTGAGATACGACGTGAAATTGAGACAATATTTATTGGTTGAGATTACGAAACTTGTTGACATAGAGCGTTCATAACTGACGACGTCGGATGTGCTAGCCCCTCTGTTCCACCATAGACAGTAGAATGGCTGTCTATAGTTCAACTTGCTGGGTTTTCCAATTCTAATTGTGAAGTAGACGATTCCTGATTTGTCTTCCACTGTACATACTGCACTGAAATATAAATGTCTCATCTCCAATGATTCAGACAATTGAACAATTATGAACTTCATTTCGCTAGTGCTGAAAGTTTTACAATTTTGGTATTGTGTTTTAAAATTAGGGAAACTGTGGCGCTTGTTTGCCTAACGGCATTAAAACTAAAAAAGCCATGTTGTAACTAAGGTTTTACATTACATTTGTTGCTTTCTTTCGTTGTTTATTTTATTCTTCCATTTTATGTGTCTTCTACTTGGAGTTGGTAGGGTTTATAAGGCATCTATCACTTCTAATACTTTCTTTTTATCGAGTATCTTATTCTTCTGACCACTGTGTTTTTACGTTCTGTTTTTACTTCTGTGTATCTCGTTTTTATGTTGTATTCCGGCGACTTCGAATTCAATTAGATTTTGCAAAATGCCACATTTCAAACTTTTATCTCACGTTTTCTCCAAATCTGAGTAAATTTTCACCATGTACATCTATTTTTTACAGGCTGGAGGTGACAGGCAATGTGGCCAAGGACTAAATGTCAATAATTCAATCAAAGACACACATCTTGGCTTTCTCTGCTCAACAGGAAATAATAAAAATGTTATACTAAATCTGTTTCTGACCGGAACATCTTAAGCTCCCATGACATGGCAAAATTCGTACAACTTCTGAGTATAGAGAACTTCTATAGTGAAGACCTCAAGATGTGTGACAGGTGACTTGTCACGTGACCATTCTATCAATATAATTATGAAAACAAAATAGACCGTTTACTGAGATAAAGTATACGTGGTATTACCGATTAAATGACCTTTGCCCGGAAGTCAGGTGATGTCACTCGAATGGGTTCCCATGAACTTTGACTACATTTCATCAGATCAATCAGTTTGGATAATATTATTAATATTAAAAACAAATAAATAAGATTATGAATTGCTAAAGATGGTCATCAGGTCCAAGGGGCAGCCAACGAAGTTGTCCACAGAAGAGGGAAATTTCGTAAAACGTTGTCTTCGAGAAGCAGCATTTTTTGCATTTTAACAGGCGAGCAATGGATGAGCAGGATTTTTTTTATAATCAACTGGAAGGTTGCATTATTTTACTCAACGGGCGGTTCGGAAAAAATCGGCAAGGATCAAGATTCGGTTGCTGAGGAGAGACAAAGTAATACGGCGTATGGAGGGAGAAAGGTTCTCGGAGAAGCATTTTGTTCTGATAAGAGGGAGATGGGGGAGGGACGGCTTTGAGTTTTCATGGTGATGTGATGAAAGGAAAATAATAAAATGTTACAAGGAAACATTGACTCTCTGCTACTGTTTATGAAGGAAGGCAGTTGCGAACAGCTATCTTTTTGCTCTGTGATGTTACACTTGTACAAAATGTCTTGCATGGTGTCACTGTATTCAGCACACTTGCCTTGTACCAATAGTATTGATTGACTCAAAGCATGTTCTGCGAGGACTGGGATCTACCACTGGTGATATATATACAGATTGAAAATTGCGACCATGCACCACACATATTGTCAACAGTACTGACAATTGTCTTCAAACATGGCATAATTGCAATGAACAGTTTTATATCGCTATAAAACCAGTGTAACTGCATCGTGTAGCCGAAGGGGTACGGCTTTTCCATTGTATGCGTATGCCCACCGTCGCTCCACTAATGTGGTGTGCCTTAAGGCAGTGTTCGAATTGCGAAATAACACCTGTCCGGCAGTCCGAGACTGGTTGTTTTTCTGTCGGACTGGTAAAATAAAAAGTTACCAGTCCGGCGGACAGGTTGACTTTAGCGTGGGGAGTCTTCTTTAAAACTATGTCTGCTATTTTTTCTCTGGGCTCCCATTCGAATTTTATGGCAAGATAGTTTTCTTTCCCGTAAATTCATCCTACTCAACAGCGCATAACAAAAATACTTAGGCACATAAAAGTAATCGCAGTATCAGGACTGGTAAGTTTTTGGCAGGACAGGCAACTTTTTGAAGTTACCAGTCCTGGTGACTGGTTGATACTTTCCACGAATTTCGAACACTGCTTAAGGTTTATGCGTCTTCAGTTGAACTTGAAATTTCTGATAAATTCTCTGTTAAGAAACTAGATTCAGATTCTCAAAGAAAAGTATTCGTGTGTCACAAAAACCAGAGGAGTAATTTCATTAATATTCAAGAAAGGAAATGAAGACGATCTGCGAAATTGGAGACCAATAACGTTGCTTAACATAGATTATAAGATTATAGCACATGTACTGGCCAACAGACTGAAACGTGTACTGCCATCTATCATACACAGAGATCAAACGGGTTATTTACGAGGCCGTTACATTGGCGAAAATGTTCGTATTATTGATGATATTTTTCATTTTACAAAACACTTGAAAAAGAAAGGCTGTGCTCTTTTTGTCGACTACGAAAAAGCTTTTGATACTGTCAACTGGAAATTTATGCAACAAGTTTTGGAATATGTAAATCTCGGCGTTTCTTTTAGACAATGGGTGAATACGCTCTATGCGTCTGTACAGAGCTGTATAATTTACAAAGGGCATTGTAGTGCTTTCTTCGATTTACAGCGCGGTGTGCGGCAAGGTTGCCCGATATCCGCTCTTCTGTTTCTACTTGTGATCGAACCTCTAGCATGTAAAATAAGGCAAACAAGCGACATCAGAGGCATCCGTATCCCATTTAAAAGATCAGCTCACATACCAGAGAAGGAAATAAAGATACTACTCTATGCTGATGACACAACGTTGTTTCTTCAAGACTTGCACTCAATCTACTTAAGTCTACAAGTAATGGAAAATTTTAGCAAATGTAGTGGTTTGAAGATGAATAAGAGCAAATCTGAAGCTGTGTGGCTGGGAACCTGCCAAGGCTCAAAGGAAAACATCAGCGACTTCAAGTGGACAACAGAACCTGTCAAAACACTCGGTGTCTATTTCGGATATGATGAAGCGAAGTGCAAGCAGCTGAATTGGGACAGTAAAGTTGCTAAATTAGAATCTGTTTTTATTGCCTTTAAATCCAGAAACTTAACATTGTATGGTAGAATTCTTATTACAAAGTCGTTAGCCTTGTCACAAGTACTTTATTTAGCCTCTTGTATTGCTATACCTGATGATGTATTAGACGCAGTGCAAAACCTGGTTTTCAACTTTGTTTGGAAATCCAGAAAAAAGATGGCCAATTAACAACAGAGTTGCAAAACAATGCTACAACGTAGGAGGTGTCAAATACCCCCGACTTCAAAGCACAGGTGAATGCACTTAAGATTATTTGGGTGAAACGTATTATTGGGGCGAAAGATGGAAACGGGTCATACATTTCATTGTATTATGTATCGCTATCGAATACGACTACGTTATTCCATCAATGTCATATGTCACAAAACTTTGCAGATCACACTGAGAGTTTACCAGCCTTTTACAAGCAAGTTTTGAAATCATGGCTTTTAACAAAGCGTTGTATTCAACCAAATGAAAACGCTTCTGTAAAATGGTCAAAGTTTTTGA
This sequence comes from Ptychodera flava, assembly GCF_041260155.1. Lineage (NCBI taxonomy): Eukaryota > Metazoa > Hemichordata > Enteropneusta > Ptychoderidae > Ptychodera > Ptychodera flava. The sequence continues at coordinate 5,813,888 of NC_091934.1, read as the reverse complement.
ATATCTTCTTTGTAGACAATGGATGTAATAACCTTTTTGTTTTAAGCAAAAGCGACAGAGTTCCCTTACAGAAACTTACATGTAAACAAATGTACAAAACCAATTTTAACCATAGACCACAGCTGTCTTTCAAAATCTGTCACGAAATGGTGTCACAGAATACAGATTTCACTTGAGGATATTAACCTCAATAAATGTTGGAGTCTAACAAAATCACTGACAAAAGAGTTGAAGTTGATAGAATTTAGTTGGAAATTTTTGTCACGGATTATTCCATGTAATAAATTTCTCTACTTTTGGAACAAGAGAACGTCAATGGATTGTAAAGTGTGTAAGGAGGTAGATAACCTCGAACACAGATTTTTACGATGTCAAATTGCTAAAGTTGTCTGGAATAATATAGAATGTATTCTCAGTAAACTTTTGAAAACGCCAATGTACATAAAAGAAAAACACATTGTACTTTATTGTTGTATGAACAATTTTTCTCAAGATGATGAAAACTTCGTTAATTTTCTGATACTGATCGGAAAATGGACAAGTATTGGCAAATGGAGAAAAATGTCTGAAATATGAGCTCACTTGTAGAACTAAATACAGTCTTTACTCTGAAATGTACAAATATCCAATGAAATCCATACAGTTAATTACATTTATTAACTTGCTATTTGAATACGAACTTGATGTTAATGCAAACGTTTTGTTTTTTGAAGCATATATTTTAATAAAAGATAAAAAAAAGAAAAAAAAAAGAAAAGTATTCGTTACAACTATATCTGGGTATATTGTTGTACTGAAATCATTTTGTAAAAAGTGCATTATCAACGGAAACCATTTTATTGGACTAAAATCGTATATTGTCTATAGTTTCATGATGATGACAATGGAAATAGGTAGATTCTGAAACGGAGACACTGAAAACATCGCAACACTTAGCAAGACTTTGAGTGACAATAGTCATTTTCAGGATTTTTTTCATATATTACTGCCACTACAGTGCATTCATATATAAATGTCATATATGTCATTACAGTTCATTGTTGGTTTTACGAATGGAAGTCGTTGTGAAAATGTTTATCCTTTGGGTAAACAGTACAGTTTTCAAAATTGTGATAAAACATTGCATAGTTACATGGAGAACCACCCTGGTTATAATTTCTCAAAATTGTCTGACAATACTCCAAGAACATCAAACACTGCAAGGAAGAAGACTCTTTTATCGCTGCATTTGACGAACTGTTTTGTGTTTCGGATTGTATGGCATTTGATGTTACAGTGGAATTTGATTGAGTGTCCTGTTTGCCTTACACAGCTCTACAAGTCTACATGTTGCTTATAATTAAGAGTAAACATTTGCAACAAATTGAGTCTTTGGTGTTAGATAAAAAAGACTAGAAGAAAAGTGTCGATTTTACACTACAAGTGCGATTCTCCACCAGCACTGTACATTTTTTGCCGTTAAATTACACATTCAGTGTTTCTAAAATAGTTCGCGGTATTTTGGCACGTAATTTCCCGGACGGCATCATGCACGGCAACGGTGAAGTTAGCATGGAGGAGACGGCAACATCTCTCTGCCTTCAAAATTTTCCTCACTTTGTGAAGCAATGTTAACGCCGAGAGTCAGTCACGTTGATGTTAAGGACTTTCTTCGTGATATAGATACGACGCGAAAAATATGTCAGTGAGTTCAATTCGTCAGTTGTATTTCCGAATCAAAGTAAATACCCGAAAGAAAACTTTGATGATGTGTAGTGCGGTGTCAAGCTTATTGTGAGTGACATGCTGAAACGACTGTCGTGATTGTAGACCGGGGTATACAAAACGAAGACCGAAGATCGAAGACCGAAGACCGAAGATCGAAGACCGAAGACCGAAGACCCCTGAATTTGGATTAAAGGCACGATGCACTCTAACCGGCAAGGACGGATCGAACGTTATAGTATTTAGTACGCAGTAATTACGCTGTTTCAGACATGATACACGCCAAATACCATCACATCGGAGTCAAACTGAAACACTCGCCTGCGCGACTTGATAACGATGGCGGCTAACATTCAAACACAATACACCGAAGTTCAACCGAAATTAAGCTAATACGGCGAAATATGGTCCTTAAATACTGGAGATTAAAAGAATCTCACACCCCCAAGGACCTGGGATCAGATTTCTCACACGAGTTGGGATATTTTGTCTCACACGAGCCGCAGGCGAGTGTGAGACAAAATATCCCCAACGAGTGTGAGAAATCTGATCCCAGGTCCTTGGTGTGTGAGATTCTTTTTCTCACATGACCACAAACGGCGTTAAATTCATATTGGACACGTACAATATTATCAAAAATCGTGACAACTCTGTCGTCTGCCGCTGTACTTTGACCTTCTTACTTTGTAGTTCTAGTCCGTGTGTTACTCGTCGTGCCATTGGATAACATTTTGCGCGTGGAACAAAACAGACTGCTTATCATCCAATCAGAGGTCGTGTAATAGTCGCGCCATGCGCTTATTCATAATATACTATGCGAGTAACCGGAAGTGTACCCTTCTTTCTCATGATGGGCGCCGCCATGTTTTTTTTTTTTGAGTACTCGTAAATAAACAAATACGAAACAAATTACTATGATATAACATGCCTTTTATAAAATATACCTCTTTTATTAGCCAGTAAATGTTATTATACACCTTGTCGCTGATACAAAGTATCGTTGATATAGATAAACGGAGAAAACTGTCGTGCATATGAACGGGGGCATACGCAAAGAATGCTGGGATTGAATTATAGAAGAGCGCCCCTGTGTCAATAATTAGATTAAAAAATTGCAAGTTTTTAGACGGAACGCTATAGTTTTCAGCTTGCAAGTGGAAGGTGGGCAGTGCGGTTACCATTGCAATGATAATTATTGCATAATACGTCCCTTGTTTAACACCATAGGCTGTTATCATTGTAAAAATTGCCAATTTTTGTCCAAATTTTTACACGCTACAGAAAATCTATACCTGCCCTGCTGCAGGGTTTGACGTCGTGTAAGTACGTGAACTGCTTTCATCAGAGGGAAACTGGGCATAGTTGTCATATAAACGTTTATGAAGTAACAATTACAGTTTATCATGAATCAATACAAATAACATTGCCAATCTTAACCCCTGGCGCGACACCAAGGGCTGAGCCCTATATAATATTATTTACTGCAGAGTGTGGGACGGTTTCTGAGAGTGTGGGATCGATTTATCCCGCACTCTCGATCCCGCACTCCCAGCGGCCAGGAATGTGAATGTAAGCTACTACGGCGAAATATGGTCCTTAAATACCGGAGATATCACAGTTCTTTGATTTGTACTTTTGACTTTGACAGATACGGCAAGCCGCTTGTATTGGTTTCGGATTGTAATTCTCAAATAGGCGCAACTATTTTAAGTTTTAATGTTTCATATAGCCATTTTTGATATAATTGTGGATGAAGAACTCTCACCTTGACCAATTGAAACAATCCCGACGAAATATGGACGATTATTACGAAAGATATGCCAGGGTCTTCGTTTTGTACATTTGGACTTGAAAAACGCCCAAAATTAGTAGGTTTTTCTTAAATTACTCCAAAAATATACGTCGAAATTTTGTTTTTGGCACGGAATTGACTTCCTCTCACTATTCGTCACAAAATAAACCAATACCGACAATGAATGATCCTTAAATACCGAAGATATCAAGGGTCTTCGTTTTGTACGGTAAGCCGATGGCATTCGTTTCTGATTCCGATTCTCAAATAAACGTAACTATTTTAGGTTTTAATGTTTCATATGGCAATTTTGATATAGTTGTGGATGAATAACTCTCTCATTGACCAAATGAAATAATCCCGACGAAAAATGGACAATTTTTACGAGAGATATGCCAGGGTCTTCGTTTTGTACATTTGGACTTGAAAACCGCCCAAAATTAGTAGGTTTTCTTAAATTACTCCAATAATATACGTCCAAATTTTGTTTTTGGCACGGAATTGACTTCCTCTCACTATAAGTCACAAAATAAACCAATACCGACAATGAAGGGTCCTTAAATACCGGAGATATCAAGGGTCTTCGTTTTGTACTTTTGACTTTGACAGATACGGTAAGCCGCAAGTATTGGTTTTGGATTGTAATTTTCAAATAGGCGCAACGGTTTTAGGTTTTAATGTTTCATATGGCCATTTTGATATAGTTGTGGATGAATAACTCTCTCCTTGACCAAATGAAATAATCCGACGAAAAATGGACAATTTTTACGAGAGATATGCCAGGGTCTTCGTTTTGTACATTTGGACTTGAAAACGCCCAAAATTAGTAGGTTTTTCTTAAATTACTCCAAAAATATACGTCCAAATTTTGTTTTTTGGTACGGATTTGACTTCCTCCCACTATTCGTCACAAATAAACCAATACCGACAGTGAATGGTCCTTAAATACCGGAGATATCAAGGGTCTTCGTTTTGTACTTTTGACTTTGACAGATACGGTAGGCCGCTAGTATTGGTTTCGGATTGTAATTCTCAAATAGGCGCAACTATTTTAGTTTAAATGTTTCATATGGCCAATTTTAATATAGTTTTGGATGAATAATCTCACCTTGACCAATTGAAACAATTCCGACGAAATATGGACGATTATTACGAAAGATATGCCAGGGTCTTCGTTTTGTACATTTGGACTTGAAAACCGCCGAAAATTAGTAGGTTTTTTTGAAATTACTCCAAAAATATACGTCCAAATTTTGTTTTTGGCTCGGGATTGACTTCCTCCCACTATTCTTCACAAATTAAACCAATACCGACGAAATATGGTCAATAAATACCGGAGATATCAAGGGTCTTCGTTTTGTACTTTTGACTTTGACATATACGGCTAATCGCTAGTATTCGTTTCGGATTCCGATTCTAAAATAAACGCAATTTTTTTAGGATTTAATGTTCAATATTTCGATTTTTGATATAGTTGTGGATGAATAAATCTCACTTTGACCAATTGAAACAATCCCGACGAAATATGGACGATTATTACGAAAGATATGCCAGGGTCTTCGTTTTGTACATTTGGACTTGAAAAACGCCCAAAATTTTAGGTTTTTTTGAAATTACTCCAAAAATATAGGTCCAAATTTTGTTTTTGGTACGGAATTGACTTCCTCCTACTATTCTTCACAAAATAAACCAATACCGACAATGAATGGTCCTTAAATACCGGAGATATCAAGGGTCTTCGTTTTGTACTTTTGACTTTGACAGATACGGCTAATCGCTAGTATTGGTTTCGGACTCCGATTCTCAAATAAACGCAATTTTTTTTAGGATTTAATGTTCAATATTTCGATTTTTGATATAGTTGTGGATGAATAAATCTCACCTTGACCAATTGAAACAATCCCGACGAAATATGGACGATTTTTACGAGAAATATGCCAGGGTCTTCGTTTTGTACATTTGGACTTGAAAACCGCCCAAAATTAGTAGGTTTTTCTTAAATTACTCTAAAAATATACGTCCAAATTTTGTTTTTGGCACGGGATTGACTTCCTCCCACTATTCTTCACAAAATAAACCAATACCGACAATGAAGTGCCCTTAAATACCGGAGATATCAAGGGTCTTCGTTTTGTACTTTTGACTTTGACAGACTCAGATACGGTACTAGCCGCTGGCATTGGTTTCGGATTCCGATTTTCAAATAAATGCAACTATTTTAGGCTTTAATGTTTCATATGGCCATTTTTGATATAGTTGTGGATGAATAACTCTCTCCTTGACCAAATGAAATAATCCCGACGAAAAATGGACGATTTTTACGAGAGATATGCAGGGTCTTCGTTTTGTACATTTGGACTTGAAAAACGCCCAAAATTAGTAGGTTTTTTTAAATTACTCCAAAAATATACGTCCAAATTTGTTTTTGGTACGGAATTGACTTCTTCCCACTATTCTTCACAAATAAACCAATACCGACAATGAATGGTCCTTAAATACCGGAGATATCAAGGGTCTTCGTTTTGTACTTTTGACTTTGACATATACGGCTAATCGCTAGTATTCGTTTCGGATTCCGATTCTCAAATAAACGCAATTTTTTTAGGATTTAATGTTCAATATATTGATTTTTGATATAGTTATGGATCAATAAATCTCACCTTGACCAATTGAAACAATCCCGACGAAATATGGACGATTATTACGAAAGATATGCCAGGGTCTTCGTTTTGTACATTTGGACTTGAAAACCGCCCAAAATTAGTAGGTTTTTTTGACATTACTCCAAAAATATAGGTCCAAATTTTGTTTTTGGCACGGGATTGACTTCCTCCCACTATTCGTCACAAAATAAACCAATACCGACGAAATATGGTCAATAAATACCGGAGATATAAAGGGTCTTCGTTTTGTACTTTTGACTTTGACAGATACGGTAAGCCGCAAGTATTGGTTTCGGATTGTAATTCTCAAATAGGCGCAACGATTTTAGGTTTTAATGTTTCATATGGCCATTTTTGATATAGTTGTGGATGAATAACTCTCTCCTTGACCAATTGAAATAATCCCGACGAAATATGGACGATTTTTACGAGAGATATGCCAGGTTTTTTTTTAAACTTCTTCTTAGTTTTGTCCTTTTCATTATTTTCGGTCAGTTCTATTATATTTTTACCCAATACCACATAGATATCAGTTTTTACCTGTAAAATATTAGTTAGCCGCCTCTGATGACTACATTTTGTCGTCTGCCACACAGTTACGCGTGGTTCGATACATAGCGGCCGCCGCGCGCGGTATGCGTGCATACCACGCGGCGGCCGCTATGTATCAACCGCACGTATGTGCTAGTCACCTATGCGAATTCTGGCGGAATCGGCAAAACTTTTGTTTTCCGTCTTTTCTCCGAGTCAGTAAGACTCGGCTTTCCCCCATGGCGCATGACCGATCACCGACGCGAGTGGTACTGTGGCATACAGCAGCGTCAGCGTAGACTCGTACTCCATAGCTTAGTTGACAATGGCCCCAGTGCCGAACGTTCGATGTTCGGAAGCTGAATTGAGGTGGGCCACCGGAATTCAAACTTTTACTTTTTTGAGGACATGTTTTTATCGATATCTTGCGATCCGCGCGCAGCCGCCACGTCAAATATCGACCGTTGGCATTAAAAAATACGTTTTAAAAATGTTACCAAGTGGGAGTGCCTCTTTAAGTAGCACATAGTGGATAAATCGAATGGTCGTACTGGAATTTGTTTCATGCATCAAAATTGACTAATGTTTACTTTAACATGGTATTGTGGATATATTGAAATGGCTTGAGTGGTTACACAAATTCGTTTTTGTATTGTTATTGCCAAGTACGTGACCTAAACAACTATGTGTTTCTTGTAACATGTCTCCGAAAATTTGGTTAGGTAGGACGACGATTGTTTTGTTGATAACACGATTGGAACTAATTTGAGATAATGGGATTTTCATATTTTTCAAATTTCTCAAAAATTGTACGTGCCCTATAGCGGAATGATGCAATATTACAAATTACTAATAAAAACAAATGCATTTGTCACTTAAAAAGACAAGCAACCTAACGGAAGATATAGCTACGCTGTGTTTATGTAGAGAATAACTATTTTTGACACATGTTGATGAAGAATGTGGAAATCTTTGATAGCTCAATTCAGGAGCCGGAAAAAAGTGGCTAAAATAGCTGCAAAAATACACAATTTCATCATAATTTGAATATATCTCATCAGATCATCCCTAAGAACATGTCAACCAAAGCTATCTGACGAGTAGTTTTTGAGAATAAAATTTTCTGACCAAAAATGGTAAAGATTGCCCCAAAAATAAACATTGCAGATTTCACCATAATTTCAATATATCATATATTACAATAGCCCCTTGGAAACTGTATACCAAGTATCAAAGGAGAATCACAGTTACTTATACGGCGATGTCAGGATGGCTATTAAAATGCACATCACCAAGTTAGGGTCTGTCGTACTACCCATGCTATTACTTATTAAGCAACATGTTCACATGTACCTTGTGTAAAAATGTTTCAACAGTATCATAAACCGATGACCCTCGCTGTAATTGTTCTAAGCAATTGTTTTCCTTCGTAAGATAATACCGATCACAATACAGTAGTTAATCTTGAAGTTCGAATTGCTACAAATTTGATGTTTTACCATTACAAAGGACTATGTAAGGTCAGCGTAAAGTTGACAGTTCATTTTGTTTTAATAAAAAAAACTTCAAATAGCATTAAGCTTGATATATATATATATATATATATATTATATATATATATATATATATATATAATCTATCTATTATCTATCTATCATCTATTCTATCTATCTATCTATCTATCTATCTATCTATCTATCTATCTATCTATCTATCTATCTATCTATCTATCATTCTATCTATCTATCTATCTATCTATCTATCTATATCTATCTCTATCTGTCTGCATGTCTGTATGTATGTATGTATGTATGTATGTATGTATGTATGTATGTGTATGTATGTATGTATGTATGTATGTATGTATGTATGTATGTATGTATGTATGTATGTATGTATGTATGTATGTATGTATGTATGTATGTATGTATGTATGTATGTATGTATGTATGTATGTATGTATGTATGTATGTATGTATGTATGTATGTATGTATGTATGTATGTATGTATGTATGTATGTATGTATGTTAATTAATATAAATAAATAATTTATTTAACTCTTCGATATTCATTTATGCATTTATTATTATAAATGTAGTAAAAAATGCCTCACAACAAATAAAACAAATATAATTCAGTGAATTTTAGATTCGTAATCTGTAATCAACGCTAGATCATGCTTTCGTACCTGTCAACGTCAAAAGTACAAAACGAATCGAAGACCCTTGATATCTCCGGTATTTAAGGACCATTCATTGTCGGTATTGGTTTATTTTGTGAAGAATAGTAGGAGGAAGTCAATCCCGTGCCAAAACAAAATTTGGACGTATATTTTTGGAGTAATTTAAGAAAAACCTACTAATTTTGGGCGTTTTTCAAGTCCAAATGTACAAAACGAAGACCCTGGCATATCTTTCGTAATAATCGTCCATATTTCGTCGGGATTGTTTCAATTGGTCAAGGTGAGAGTTATTCATCCACAACTATATCAAAAATCGAAATATTGAACATTAAATCCTAAAAAATTGAGTTTTATTCGAGAATCGGAATCCGAAACGAATACTAGTGCTTTGCCGTATATGTCAAAGTAAAAAGTACAAAACGAAGACCCTTGATATCTCCGGTATTTAAGGGCCATATTTCGTCGGTATTGGTTTAATTTGTGAAGAATAGTGGGAGGAAGTCAATTCCGTACCAAAAACAAAATTTGGACGTATATTTTTGGAGTAATTTCAAAAAACCTACTAATTTTCGGCGTTTTTCAAGTCCAAATGTACAAAACGAAGACCCTGGCATATCTCTCGTAAAAATCGTCCATTTTTCGTCGGGATTGTTTCAATTGGTCAAGGTGAGATTTATTCATCCACAATTATATCAAAAATGGCCATATGAAACATTAAAACCTAAAATCGTTGCGTTTATTTTAGAATCGGAATCCGAACGAACGCCAGCGGCTTACCGTATCTGTCAAAGTCAAAAGTACAAAACGAAGACCCTTGATATCTCCGGTATTTAAGGACCCTTCATTGTCGGTATTGGTTTATTTTGTGAAGAATAGTAGGAGGAAGTCAATTCCGTGCCAAAAACAAAATTTGGACGTATATTTTTGGAGTAATTTAAGAAAAACCTACTAATTTTGGGCGGTTTTCAAGTCCAAATGTACAAAACGAAGACCCTGGCATATCTCTCGTAAAAATCGTCCATTTTTCGTCGGGATTATTTCATTTGGTCAAGGAGAGAGTTATTCATCCACAACTATATCAAAAATGGCCATATGAAACATTAAAACCTAAAATAGTTGCATTTATTTGAGAATCAGAATCCGAAACTAATGCCAGCGGCTAGTACCGTATCCGAGTCTGTCAAAGTCAAAAGTACAAAACGAAGACCCTTGATATCTCCGGTATTTAAGGGCACTTCATTGTCGGTATTGGTTTAATTTGTGAAGAATAGTGGGAGGAAGTCAATTCAGTACCAAAAACAAAATGTGGACGTATATTTTTGGAGTAATTTCAAAAAAACCTACTAATTTTGGGCGGTTTTCAAGTCCAAATGTACAAAACGAAGACCCTGGCATATCTCTCGTAAAAATCGTCCATATTTCGTCGGGATTATTTCATTTGGTCAACGAGAGAGTTATTCATCCACAATTATAGCAAAAATGGCCATATGAAGCATTTAAACTAAAATAGTTGCGCCTATTTGACAATTACAACCCGAAACCAATACTAGCGGCTTACCGTATCTGTCAAAGTCAAAAGTACAAAACGAAGACCCTTGATATCTCCGGTATTTAAGGACCCTTCATTGTCGGTATTGGTTTATTTTGTGAAGAATAGTGGGAGGAAGTCAATTCCGTGCCAAAAACAAAATTTGGACGTATATTTTTGGAGTAATTTAAGAAAAACCTACTAATTTTGGGCGGTTTTTCAAGTCCAAATGTACAAAACGAAGACCCTGGCATATCTCTCGTAAAAATCGTCCATTTTTCGTTGGGATTATTTCATTTGGTCAAGGAGAGAGTTATTCATCCACAACTATATCAAAAATGGCCATGAAACATTAAAACCTAAAATAGTTGCATTTATTTGAGAATCAGAAGCCGACACTAATGCCAGCGGCTAGTACCGTATCCGAGTCTGTCAAAGTCAAAAGTACAAAACGAAGACCCTTGATATCTCCGGTATTTAAGGGCACTTCATTGTCGTTATTGGTTTAATTTGTGAAAAATAGTGGGAGGAAGTCAATTCCGTACCAAAAACAAAATTTGGACGTATATTTTTGGAGTAATTTAAGAAAAACCTACTAATTTTGGGCGTTTTTCAAGTCCAAATGTACAAAACGAAGACCCTGGCATATCTCTCGTAATAATCGTCCATATTTCGTCGGGATTGTTTTAATTGGTCAAGCTGAGAGTTATTCATCCACAATTATATCAAAAATGGCTATATGAAACATTAAAACTTAAAATAGTTGCGCCTATTTGAGAATTACAATCCGAAACCAATACTAGCGATTAGCCGTATCTGTCAAAGTCAAAAGTACTAAACGAAGACCCTTGATATCTCCGGTATTTAAGGACCATTCATTGTCGGTATTGGTTTATTTTGTGAAGAATATAATAGTGAGAGGAAGTCAATTCCGTACCAAAAACAAAATTTGGACCTATATTTTTGGAGTAATTTAAGAAAAACCTACTAATTTTGGGCGTTTTTCAAGTCCAAATGTACAAAACGAAGACCCTGGCATATCTTTAGTAATAATCGTCCATATTTCGTCGGGATTGTTTCAATTGGTCAAGGTGAAATTTATTCATCCACAACTATATCAAAAATCGAAATATTGAACATTAAATCCTAAAAAAAATTGCGTTTATTTGAGAATCGGAGTCCGAAACCAATACTAGCGATTAGCCGTATCTGTCAAAGTCAAAAGTACAAAACGAAGACCCTTGATATCTCCGGTATTCAAGGACCATTCATTGTCGGTATTGGTTTATTTTGTGAAGAATATAATAGTGAGAGGAAGTCAATTCCGTACCAAAAACAAAATTTGGACCTATATTTTTGGAGTAATGTCAAAGAACCTACTAATTTTGGGCGTTTTCAAGTCCAAATGTACAAAACGAAGACCCTGGCATATCTTTAGTAATAATCGTCCATATTTCGTCGGGATTGTTTCAATTGGTCAAGGTGAGATTTATTCATCCACAACTATATCAAAAATCGAAATATTGAACATTAAATCCTAAAAAAATTGCGTTTATTTTAGAATCGGAATCCGAAACGAATACTAGCGATAAGCCGTATATGTCAAAGTCAAAAGTACAAAACGAAGACCCTTGATATCTCCGGTATTTATGGGCCATATTTCGTCGGTATTGGTTTAATTTGTGAAGAATAGTGGGAGGAAGTCAATCCCGAGCCAAAAACAAAATTTGGACGTATATTTTTGGAGTAATTTAAGAAAAAACCTACTAATTTTGGGCGGTTTTCAAGTCCAAATGTACAAAACGAAGACCCTGGCATATCTCTCGTAAAAATCGTCCATTTTTCGTCGGGATTATTTCATTTGGTCAAGGAGAGAGTTATTCATCCACAACTATATCAAAAATGGCCATATGAAACATTAAAACCTAAAATAGTTGCATTTATTTGAGAATCAGAATCCGAAACTAATGCCAGCGGCTAGTACCGTATCCGAGTCTGTCAAAGTCAAAAGTACAAAACGAAGACCCTTTATATCTCCGGTATTTATTGACCATATTTCGTCGGTATTGGTTTAATTTGTGAAGAATAGTGGGAGGAAGTCAATTCCGTGCCAAAAACAAAATTTGGACGTATATTTTTGGAGTAATTTCAAAAAAACCTACTAATTTTGGGCGTTTTTCAAGTCCAAATGTACAAAACGAAGACCCTGGCATATCTCTCGTAATAATCGTCCATATTTCGTCGGGATTGTTTCAATTGGTCAAGGTGAGAGTTATTCATCCACAATTATATCAAAATGGCTATATGAAACATTCAAACTTAAAATAGTTGCACCTATTTGAGAATTACAATCCGAAAACCAATACAAGCGGCTTGCCGTATCTGTCAAAGTCAAAAGTACAAATCAAAGAACTGTGATATCTCCGGTATTTAAGGACCATATTTCGCCGTAGTAGCTTAATTTCGGTTGAACTTCGTGTATTGTGTTTGAATGTTAGCCGCCATCGTTATCAAGTCGCGCAGGCGAGTGTTTCAGTTTGACTCCGATGTGATGGTAATTTGGCGTGTATCATGTCTGAAACAGCGTAATTACTGCGTACTAAATACTATAACGTTCGATCCGTCCTTGCCGGTTAGAGTGCATCGTGCCTTTAATCCAAATTCAGGGGTCTTCGGTCTTCGGTCTTCGATCTTCGGTGTTCGGTCTTCGATCTTCGGTCTTCGTTTTGTATACCCCCATTGTAGACCAGACAGTGTATGGGAAACGTTTGCCGTGCGCTGTAATCTCACACCAAAGACTCAATTTGTTGCAAATGTTTACTTTTCTAATGATATGCAACATGTAGACTCGTCGAGCTCTGCAAAGCAAACCGGACACTCGATCGAATTCCACTGTATTTGACGTCAAGGTTTACTATTTTAAGGTTCATTAGATAACTAAATGAAAAATCATAATAGTTTGAATAACTTTCCTCCTCACAATTTGAAAATAATCTCCTTAAAAATTTTGCCAATGAACGATGTTGCTTAGCGAACTTCAGAGACAAGTACGTTCCCGTTTTTGCGTGAAAATCTGAAATTGATGAAAGATGCAGGTGAACGAAGAGATGAGTGCTTTCATGAATGTTGTACCCTGACTTGTTTGTTGTTGACTAAAAACTGATTTGATTATGAAATTGACTTTTGGAGATGGGATGAAACCACACACTGCTACGAAATATCAGTAAAGAAGCTACAAACGCAGTCTAAGTTTCATTTCACGAAAGCTCGACTTTATTGTAATGTTCAAAAATACAACGAGTTTCCTATATTGATGAAATTATTATTAAAATTTCATGATAACCATCGATTTGTAGTTTCATTCGCAAAACTACGATAGATTGTTCCTCTACCCACGTGGTGGTGGTGGAGGCATGCCGCCACCTGGCGGTGGTGGTGGACGATCGCTTCCGTCATCTCCGCCACCGTCGCTTCCACCTCCATTGTAGTCAGGGTCGTTACTGTTGTTCTCGTCGTTGGCGATGTAACAGTTACGGCTAGTATTGCCGAGTCCGCTGTCGCTGCGCACATCGCCCTTGAAACATCCCATAATATATGGGTAGTCTTCGGTCATGTGATATCGGTAGACTCCGTTGACGTAACGTCCGTGACATTCATCTAGGTCGTCGGAGGTCAGAAGATCACCATTTTCGTCGATGGGTCCATAAATAGCATAGCCATCGAGAGCGACGCCTACAATATCCGACGGTACTCCGAGTTGATACTACAAAAGGAACGGGGGAAATTATTATCAAACTCTGCAATCTCTTTTCGAGAACGTTACAATTAAAACTTATCAATTAAAATTTTAGTAACTCATTATAGTTAAATTTTCCTCGATTTATGTTCCCTGTCATTAATTTTTCATAATATTTCAATCATTTGTTCGTTCTTCTGCCCATAACTTCAGCTTGAAATAAATACTTTGGCGTACAAATCACCAATCATATATTGACACGAAATCGCTATGTCGAGAGCACACGAACTCTTTAAAATAAGTAAGCCTATAAATATAAAAGTTATTGCTGCTTATGGTGGTCATATTTAAACTCTCCGATTCTAAAAGGAAATCCCGCACGGATGTGCCAAAATGCCTGTTTTTTTAAAAAATGACCGACCTGACCTATTTCCTAAAGACGTGTTAAAGGAAACACACATAATATTTTTCGGCCTTAGAAAAGCCTTATATAATATTTTGACTCACCGGAGAGACGCATGAAGCCGGCATCTTATGATAATGGTAACGATCATTAGGATCGGGATGACCATCACATACCGGCGAACGGATTGTACAACGGGATACCGTTTACAGCTACACCAATGGGGCCTTCGGGAAGACATCCACCGGTGGCTGCTTCGGTAGGATTGACAGAAATGTTAAACTCATAGTCTTGCTCACCGACAGTGTTTGGATTGATACCAGGGAAATTACCGGTGTCGTGGTCTGGAATACCGTTACTGTAGATGGTATGTTTGTCGCCGTCTGTATTCACGAGGATATAACCTGTCAGACCGCTGTTCTTTTCTTTGGTGCCCTTGTTGTAGAACTTGGCAATCTCATCGTCGGTGAGGCTGTACGCGGACGCAGCAAGCAGCACAAACACGAAAGCCTGCATCCTTTAGCAGAATTACCCCTACGAAACAAAATAATTAAATAAAACAAATTTAAGCTGTCGTTCCAGAGTTGCTTCCATTCTATACTCCAGTCTCTCTCTCTCTCTCTCTCTCTCTCTCTCTCTCTCTCTCTCTCTCTCTCTCTCTCTCTCTCTCTCTCTCTCTCTCTCTCTCTCTCTCTCTCTCGGCGGAACAAAATCGCCAGAAAGAACGTCAAAAGTTGCAACTAATTATCAGATTGACCTATACCCTCACAGCAGAAATGTGATACTCACCGTGCCTTTGCTTTGTAGGATTTGTTCAATGGTACACAGCACAATAGAGACCTTGACAGCTATATACAATATTCGTTTCGTAACCTAGTTGAACCAGGTGTCGAAAACTTCTGTGAGAACGAAACAGCTTTGTTGTGGTACCATTTTAAAACCGTTACCATTACTGAGATACACATCAGATAATTACACAGTGGGGAAATGGTGATTTAACCTAGGATTACTGATATGTAATGTCAATGAAAAATAAATGATGATAAATCAGTAAGGAGACATTCAGAATAAATTTTGTGAACAGATAATCAACAAGTACTTCCGACAACAAATGTACAGAAAATACACGTATGTAATTCGCTATTATATCGACAATGAAACCACAGGGGCTCAGAAGTGGCTATATAAGTCAATATTACAGCGTTTTTCTTTCTTTTTCAATGTTAAAAATAAACTAGCTGAAGAGCACAACACTTGTGTAGCTGTCTTTTGTGTAGCTTGTATTGGCATGTATAGTGCGCCCTCAATAGGGAGTGTGATCATATGTAAATGCGACCTTTAGTTCCGTGACCTCTAGCCATGCCTACTTCCCTCTCCATATGGCCGGCCATGCGTACAGACGTCGCTGTGTCTACAGTAAACACAGCGACGTCAGTAGACACAGCGACGTCTGTACGCATGGCCGGCCATATGGAGAGGGAAGTAGGCATGGCTAGAGGTCACGGAACCAAAGGTCGCATTTACATATGATCACACTCCCTATTGAGGGCGCACTATACATGCCAATACAAGCTACACAAAAGACAGCTACACAAGTGTTGTGCTCTTCAGCTAGTTTATTTTTAACATTGAAAAAGAAAGAAAAACGCTGTAATATTGACTTATATAGCCACTTCTGAGCCCCTGTGATGAAACTCAAGATGAAACTACGTAAATCCGTGGAGAGGTAGTGACCAAGCAACATCTTGAAATACGTCCAGCCAACTCTTTCCATTCTCGGTTCAGTAATGTCATTATATCCACAATTGAAATAAATTACAACTATTCATATTGGCAGACAGTTAACTGTGATTACTTCAATCGCCATATGGTATGTCTCTCCAGCTTACTAAGTTAATTCAATGACCTTTACGTGTGATATCGGCCTATTACAGTTGCTTTTAAAGCCCAAATAACTGCAAATAATATGCATTATTTTCATGATTTTATTTTCAAACCAAAGTTGGATCGAGTAATTATGCTAACTGAAGGACGTGTATAGAAGTATCACTGCTCGCTGATTTGGACCATGCCTACTTGTTTTAACAGGTAAAATAATAAACGGGTGCCGCATTCATAAAATGGCGCCCAACGGAAAAGTACAAAAAATGCAGTATTTCCTGTACATAAAAATTGTGGTCATATCGAAGAAATAAACATGATGCCATATACTTGAATGCACAACAAGCGATGACCAAAATTTTGTTGTTGTGCCGTTTGTCTGTGTCACATGATTAGTCTTGAAAATGGCGGGAAATCTTAAATGATGTTAAAACGTTGGAATTTACATGCCACTTTTGACACTTTTGACAATATTATACAATTTTTCAGCCTTAAATGGGTATTATTCAAAGAAAATTCTAGGATATTCGCAGCTATACGGACTTAAAATTTGAAGATTCGGAAAGTACCTGATACGAAAAAGGATTTCTGACAAAAATATTTGTCATGATGATCATTGTGACTTTTTTATTCCGAGGTCAGTTGATGATCTCAAAGAGGCTGATGCCATTCAAGTATTTATTTTTGTGTTCGTCGTGTTGTTTTTTTCGTGAAAGCAGCCAAATGGCAAGTTATCTAATATTGCATCACTTCACCCTTTCAAAAGGACTGGTTGTTTTATCAAGTTTAAAACTTAAACATTCTCATGAAACTCAATTACTCAAGATTAGCCGGTGTTGTAAAAACATGTGAAACAAGAAAGGTGTATTTATTATCACAGTTTGTTGTTTCGATGTTCCTTCGGCATTTTTCCACAGTATTTCCTAATCTCTGCTTCACTCAGCTCCAGTGCTATCTCAGTCAATATGAACTTACTGTAATTATTTGCAATTGTATTTGATGGGTGACGACAAGAAATTCAAAAAAAACGTCAAGTTGATTGATCAGTTATGTTATGAACTACACATCAAATGACAATACAACGGACCAGCGTTCTTGTTTTAGTTTGTCTCCAAAGTTGAAGTGTTGCTTGTTGTCCTCCTTCTGGAAGATGTATCAGTGGACTGAATGATTGCTCTGATTCAGTGATTGATTTAGTGATTTAGTAAGTAGCTAGATTTTTGACAGACTCACTGAATGATCGAGAAAATGTTTATTAGCAAAACTCGTAATTAACTTCGAGGCTGAAGTAAAATGCGATACTAAAAATTGTTTGTCGTAGTGGTTTTAAAAGTGTTCAGTCGATTAAATTATCTAATCCAAATGTTGCGTTTATTTAAAGTATTACAGGACACATTTTGTTTCCCATAAACTGATAATGCATTCGGTCAACTCTTTAAGTTAATTGATATGCAAAACGGTGATTCTTTCACACGTGTTGATCTCTGTGTGACTTATGAGTGATGACAGTTTCTGTAGAATCAGGTGACATATCACGTGACGAATGACCCTTGCCGAAATGAGACACGCGATGTTTTTGAAGTGGTTACGTAAGCTTGGTAATAAAGCTTGAACTACTTATAGATGAACTGCTTTGTAATTTCAGATAGCGATGTTGTTCACAGATTCAACAAAATGACAAAAAATGGATGGTCGAAAAAATTAACTCAGTCCAGAATCTAAATTTGTTTGAGGCTCTACAACTACGAGGCATAATGTGTTGTATGGACTGTAGGTTTTGGTTCGGGCCACTGAGAATTTTAGGTTGAAACCAAACAAGTTAATAGCGATGGGGTATTAATCGTTCATTTGCTGGTACGATATGTAACAATTTAAAACGTTTCTGTCACTGATTGATATGTGTAGCGAGGAAGTATAAATCAGTGTACCCCCAAAAAATGAAAGTTTTGGCTGACAATAATTCGCATCAGTGGATTTCAAACTTAACACACAGTCCCTCTATAGAGTGGATAGAGGGACTGTGCTTAACATAAAAGGTAAGAAGAGTGGTCATACTGACTTTACTTGAACGTTCAGACGTGATAATTGTCACGATCTTACAATGTGCAGACGATAACGAATGCTGATTTTGAACATCCGATGCCTATTACTGTATTTTACGAAAGAAAATAAAACGTCTGTGTTCGGCTGAAGCCGGCCATTACAAAACTGTATTGATATAAGAATAGAGATATCGATGTTCTGCTGCTTGACGTCACTGGTTACTTTGAATTCAACCGAAGGGCTCTATGTCCATCAGAACCTCTCTGAAAGCTTGGTTACGAATTGCCTGAGATCTCGTTCTTCTGTCACTTTCAAACAAGTTTAAAAATATGTAACTTAAAAAGTCGATATTAAAACAGCTTAATCGCATTTTCGGTGTACTGTTTCTTTGGCTGCCCCTTTGCCTTATTATATAAACCAGTTTTATTTAATCCGGAACTTGGAACGACCCCATCTGTTCACACTTTGTCCTTCAAAAGTCATAGTTAGAGGTAGAAGTAAGACGTCTACTCGTATAAAAGTTTATGTACTGGACTTTGGCGTTATGTTGTGTTATACCTTGCTGGTGCGTTCGTTGTTGACTTTGTCAAAGTTAATCCGGTGATAATCTGGTGACAGCGTCCACAGATTAGTAATTTAACTTGCTTACTTTGGCGAATTAGGCACTCAAACTCATCAGATAATAGACTAAATTACTACAACCTTTGCTTGCCTTGGTGAATCCAGCAATCAAGCTGGTAAGATACTAGACACAACACAGTGACAAAACTTCGCTAAAGATTGTCAAAGGACGTAAAAACGAAAATGATCAGGTCATGACCTTTCATACAATTTACCGAAGATTGAAAAGACGCGACGGATATTTCATTCACCACACTGTGCAGAAATCAAACAAGAAAATAAACACAACGGGAAGAAAACACTTTTCTTCCTCAAAAGAAATCGTTACAAAACCAGCGCTAACATACGACAAATACACCAAAGCTGCAAAGGCAGGTAGTAAAACTCTTTATTGGCATTAAATAAAATAAACCATAGCAAGAAGAACGTTGTCCTGAGACAAGACACCCATACCTCTGGGCGGACTTGGTGCAGTTCCCTATGGTCTTAATTTCCTACTTCAATCTTCATCTTCTCCGAAAGTAAAGTCTTTATTTTCCGTTCGGTTTCTTCCCAGGTCTCCACTCCAACCTCCTTCACACCTCGGAAAATGACATTATTTCTTTGGACTGGTCTTCCATTTCTGCTTTGGCTGTATTTAGTTGTTTCAGCTGTCTTTCTATCCTAACTATGTCCTCTTCTAAATAGTCAATCTTACATAGTTTTTCTTTGTTTTCCTCTGCCGTTTTTCTAACATCGTCAATAGCCTCTTCCATTTTATTTAACTGAGTTTCCATTCTCTCCATCTTTTTAGTCAACGCCTTCGTGTCTCTCTTCAGCTCTCTCATGTTATCTTGAATATCTCTTAGCATACCTGTTACTGTTTCATCTGCTGATCTCAGCTCTCCAGATTTCGTTAACGTCGTTTGGCGTGTATCTGGTCCAGGGTTTAGTTCAATATCACCTGATAATTGCAATAATCTGCTAACGTGAGGACTGTGGTGTTTGCAAAAGTCATTGTGCTGGAACTTGACAATGTCCACGACTCAATTGCAGAATTCGCCACTGCACTCGTAGCACGCACTGCCCATGGCGCGAACTCATGAAAGTCTTTGATCAGCTCATTGGCATCGAAATCAGAGGACCACTCTGTCGTTATGCGTCCAGACGTTATCGGCCAATCATGTAGCATGTCCACACCACAGACAATAGCGGATGCACCTGCTGCTGTGTAGGTCCATACTAGAATGCAGAAAAGCAGCCTGTATGCAAATTCGTTGAGTGAAGACCACTCTAAAAATGGAGTGTACTCTGAGATTTCTAACCATCTCCAACTTGCTGGATGCGAAAACGTTCCAATCGCTGCTCTCCATTCAACAATTCCAACACCCATGGCTTCAGTCAACTTTGATGTTCAAAATATGTCAAAGATTTGGTGATGGGTACACTTTCTCGCTGAAAAATTTCAGTAAACTTCGGAGCTTCACGTATCGTGTGCTCACTGTACTCTGACCCCTGAAGAGAACATTGAATTTGAAAGAGTACATAGAATGAAAACGGGGACAAATATGAACAGACCAATAGTCGCTATGTGTTGCTCGTACAAGGACAAGGAGAAGATTCTGTCCAAGGGAAAAGAGCTGAGAGGCACGGACATTTCGTCGATGAACACTTTTCTAAAGAGACTGGTTTTATAAGGAAGAAACTTTTCGGTAAGCGGAAAGAACTGATGGCACAAAATATAAAGGCCTTTGTAAATTATAAAACATTGGTAGCTTATGAGAATGGGGCCAAGGTTTTCTATACGTACAATGAATCAACAGATACTGTTGTTAGACAAGGTGGCCGAAGATAGGGCTATGGTCAAGGCCCATCGAATACTCGTGTTAGAAAATGTATTAGATTTCTTTCTTGGAATGTGCAAGGTCTGTTTAACAAAATAAGTGACTTTTCTCTGCTAGATTATTTCAATCAATTTGATATCATCTGTACTGTTGAAACCTGGTTACGTAAAGAAATGTTGACAAATATTACTTTATCTGGTTTTAAAGCATTTCATTTCTGCAGAAGTAAAACTTCCCGTTATGGCAGATGCGGAGGCGGTGTCTCTGTGTTTGTTAAAGACTGGTGCTCGACAGAGATCACTAGACTGAGTTCAACACTCCCAGATTCAATTTTCTTTAATCTACAGGGAAATAAATTTGGATTCCCGAAAAATGTTATTTTGGGATGTCTGTATATCCCTCCAGAAGGTTCCAAATGTTATACATGCGAAAATAATGGCATTGAGTTGTTAGATAATCAGATTTTGGATTTCAAAGCCAAGTATCCTGATAGTGATATACTTCTCATGGGTGATTTTAATGCAAGAACAGCACAAGATTATGACTATATTATAAACGATTCCATAAATCACTTGCCTGTGACCGTTGACAGTTACGAGGTTGATGATTTTCATATCGAGCGTAAATCGAAAGATTCTGTAATTAATTCATTTGGCAGGAGATTACTTGAAGTGTGTCGAGATCACTCCATTCATCTTTTTAATGGAAGATGTGGGTCTGACTTAGTAGGAAATTATACTTGTATTGCGAATAGGGTACCAGTGTTGTAGATTACATGATTGCATCTACCTCTTTGTTTGATTACGTTTTGATTTCAATGTTGAAGACAAGAGTGACTCCGATCATTTCCTTTGTCTTGTACAATGAATATTAAGATGCCTTGCCGCCTAAATACCTCACAGAATTCACAAGAGTTAGAATTCTATGAATATTCATACTCAAAGTGGGATTCTGAACAACCAAGAAGTTTTAATGATAATATTGTGTCAACGGAGGGTAAAACTCATATCAACCATATTTTAGAGGCAGACGAGGCAGACGTTGACAGATTGGTTACAAAAGTGTATGATTTATTAGTTTGGGCTGCTGCGGACTATCCTAAAATTACATTAAGGGAAGGGGTTAAAGGGTCTTTGCAACCAAAGTGGTTTAACAAAGAATGTGAAAATGCAAAGAAGGAAATGTACAAAGCCCTCCGCAATTTTAGAGTTTCGAACGACCAGGATAGTCTTAATAATTACAAAGCACTGAAGTCTTTTTTCAAATCCACGTGTAGAGTCAACAAAGCAAAATTTAGTCCCGCTGTCTTTAACACTGGCAAAATATTTGGAAACAGGTCAAAAGTTTCAAGGGGGTCCACAATCCAGGTCAAGTATTTCAGCAACGGAATGGGTGAATCATTTCAAAAGTCTGCACAATCCCGATTGTCAGAAAACCAGATTTGATATTACAGTTGAAGACTTCTTAGAAAACATGTATCCGTTGCAGGGAGTACAAAATGTTCATCCAGTTGATGTACTTAATGGAGTCATTACTCGAGATGAAATAATTTATGCATTGGAGAAACTTAAACCCGGTAAATCGCCCGGTCCAGACGGTATACCAAATGAATTTTTTAAGAATGCAAAGATTAGCCTTATCCCTGTTTTGGAAGTTTTCTTTAATGTTATCTTCGATGCTGGGGTTTTCCCAAAAGAGTGGAAATTTGGTATGATGTCCCCCTCGACAAAAAGGGCAGTTTTGACGACCCAAATAATTTCCGAGGTATTACTTTACTAAATTCAATTAGCAAAATTTTTACATTTGTCTTAAATCAGAGATTGACGAAATGGGCTGACATGATGGGTTGTATTACTGAGTGTCAGGCTGGTTTTAGACGTGGCTATTGCACCGTTGATAATGTTTTCACATTACATGTTATGATTCAGAAATATCTTAGTAGAACAAGAGGGCGCTTCTATTGTGTCTTTGTTGACTTCAGTAAAGCTTTTGATTCTGTGAATCACAATTTGCTACTGTACAGACTATATTTAGAGGGAATTGAGGGGAAAATGTTAATCATTTTAAAATCAATGTATAATGAGCTTAAATCTTGTGTTAAATCCCGTCAAGGTAGAACAGATTACTTTTCCTGTTCTGTTGGTGTAAGACAGGGATGCATGTTAAGTCCCTTTCTGTTTTCGCTTTTTATTAATGAATGAACACCATGTTAGTAAATTCGGGTCAAGGTGGCATACAACTTACACAAGAACTTTATGATTTGTTTTCGCTGTTATACGCTGATGACGTCACTATGTTCAGTGATTCTCCAGGTGGATTACAAAGACTTTTGGATGTGTTGGAAGCTTTCTGTTTAAAATGGAAAATGACTGTTAATTTGAAAAAATCACAAATCATTGTTTTCAGACGAGGAGGTGTTTTGAAGAAAAACGAGCATTGGTTTTTCATGGGACAAAGAATGCAAACTGTAAGCTATTATAAGTACCTAGGTTTGATGTTTTCAAGCAGAAATATTTGGAGTAAAGCAGTCCTTACCTTAGCAGATCAAGCTAGGAAGGCAATGGGTTGTATTTTTCGTATGTTTAGAAAAACAAATACTTTATCGTTTCAAGATTATTTCAAACTATTTGATACTATGATATTACCAATACTGACTTACGGGGCAGAAATTTGGGGATATCGTATGTACAGTGCTGCAGAACGAGTACAACTCAAATATTGTAAAGTTTATATGGGTGTCAAATCTTGTACAGCAGACGTTTTTGTTTTAGGCGATAGTGGTAGATTCCCAATTTTTATTCACACTTACAAAAAAGTTTTGTCCTATTGGTATAAAATACTGAAAATGCCACAAAATAGAGTGACCAAGCATGCTTACCAGCTTGCTATGGCACTCGACAATAACAACAAAGAATCATGGGCTACTCATGTGAAAAATCTTTTGTGTGAACATGGTTTTGGTGAAGTTTGGTTCTGGCAAGGCCCAGGAGACTTTGACACTTTCATTCACAATTTCATTACAAGGGCACAAGATATTTACAAACAAAACTGGTATTCGGAAGTATGCACAAAGGACAAACTCCGGTTGTATTGTAATTTAAAGTTTCATTCCAAACTGAGGATTATCTCAGCTCAAACATGTTTTTTAGATTTAAGAGGGCTCTTGCATGTCTTAGAAGCTGCGGTTTGAGACTTGAAATCGAAAAAGGAAGAGCCCAGGGTATTATATTTGATGATAGGACATGTAAATTATGCAACTCGTTTGAAATAGAAGACGAATATCATTTTATTTGCGTTTGCCCATTATACCGTAATTTGAGAAACAAATATCTACCCCGTTGGTCATACTCGCAACCAACGCAAGAAAAATTTATTCATTGATGTCTTCCACTAAAAACTCAACAATTGTAAATCTTGCTTTATATGTGTTAAAAGCAGAAAAAACTAAGAAAAGAATTCTTTGTAACCACGTGATGTACTCTTTCCCTTGAGTTTCATCATCATTTTGTTGTTTGTAGTATTTGTGTTGCAATTTGGGCCGGTGGCCTAAAAGAGCAAATAAAGATAATAATTTCCTACTTCCGTACAGGTCGTTGAGGGCGTCCCTCCATCCATCGTTGGCGTGGCATAGCATTCGACAGTTTTCCTATATATGGACCAATCGGTGCTGACGGTAAAAAGGTGCAGTCAGCAGGCTTTGGCGAATGCAATAACATGGCGGTAAATGACATGATCTTCAACTACCCTCATATCATTGGTTGCGACATGGGAAGGCTTACGAAGAGAATGAAACAGCGATTTGAAAATTCACAGATATCACGTGTCTACAACACAAATGAACTTTCCAAAATGAAGGCAACTTTTGACCGTAAGATGAATAATATCTAGATGATTATGATGAATTGTGAAATATTGAAATATTTCTACATTAAAATACTAACCATCAGAGAGGAAAATCTTTGTATTTTATTATTTCATTTTGTTGTTTGAGCATTCGGTGAGTCTCCTTTAGCTACAATCCCGCCATTGTTAATAGTAAAATAATATTAACTATATCTTTGGAATGATGCATATTGTGACTTCAGTAATCGACATGCGAGGACCCGAATCATCAGCTATCAGATGAGAGTTTAACCCACATGTACAATGAATGGAGGCTTCGGTTTCTCTTCACACAGAGGCGACCGTACAATTGAGTATCGACACTTTCTACGTTGTGTCGTCTTACATAGAGCAGCATTGTGAGGATCCACATCAAGATATAATATATGTATTTCTTTTTATTCTACGTCTTTGATTGGACAATTACACCATTATAATGCAAAGGAGGACCAATGAACGCATTGCACACATATTGTGCTCCAAAGGTGGGAAATGCTTCTCAAGGTTTTTCATATTTAAATGTCTGTATATTGTTTCTTATTGCGTTCGCAACGGGGTTATATATCGTTGATCGAACAGGCACGATTTATCTGCATTGTGAACTGCAATCATGTCTGGTCGTGGCAAAGGAGGCAAAGGTCTGGGGAAAGGAGGCGCCAAGCGTCATCGTAAGGTTCTGCGTGATAACATCCAAGGTATCACCAAGCCAGCTATCCGTCGTCTGGCTCGTCGTGGTGGTGTCAAGCGTATCTCTGGTCTCATCTATGAAGAAACCCGTGGTGTATTGAAAGTCTTCTTGGAGAACGTCATCCGTGATGCCGTCACCTACACCGAGCACGCTAAGAGAAAGACGGTCACCGCCATGGATGTGGTCTATGCTCTTAAACGCCAGGGCCGTACTCTGTACGGTTTCGGCGGTTAGAAAGTCGACAAAAACCCAAACAAACGGCCCTTTTCAGGGCCACCACATTTTCAAGAAAGAGAACTACCGTTACTCATTAAGTTACATGTCACATTGAAACATCAATTTAATATTCTACTTATACCAATAACTGTTCTACCATTGGTATAGTTCCTAGTAGCACGTAATCAGCATTCCAATGTAGTATTGTCTACAACCTATGTGATAACGCAGACGACGATACAGTGTTCTTTATCGATTCGTTATTACCGAGAAGGGTTGGAACATTGGTGGACAATTTCCTTCAGTGGAGAGAGTGACTTGTCAAATATCAAAAATTCCAAGGGCTCTTTTAGAAAATATAAAATAGCCCTTGACGTGAGAGTTTATACACAGAACTAATCATAAATACTAGTAGATTTGCTGTTCACAAGTTAAAAGCATCATTACGATTCGAGTTAAAAAGAGTCTCTACTTCTACCACCATGTCTCATCCAAGAAAAACACGTCAGTGAGAAATAAATGCTTAGCTTTACCCTTTTCCGATACCCACAAATGCAATCTCCTAATATGCAGTGATTCATGCCAATATCAAGAATGTTACCGTACCACAGTAACAAAGCATCTTTTGAATGACTCAAGCGCATATTGTCGCCATACGTCGTTATCATCAATTCCGTTTAAAAACTGTAGATATCCGATGTGACGCCATAATGCTTTTGTTATCCTACAGGTAGTCATGTGGTGAGATGCCATGTTGCTTTCGTTATCCTACAGGTAGCCATACATGATATGTATAAATATTAATGAAACAAAAGAGAATTGTAAGAAAGTAAATCTATTTTGACCAATCCACTCCTTTTTTTCTTTTTACATAGAACCTGACGCTTTAGTCCGTGTGTTAACTGGAAAAATAAATTTGTATAGCGTCTGTCTTGCATTAATTTATGGTAAACAGAAACAGTGTCGGAGATGGATCACAGCTGCTACACAGTGGCATCAAAATTGTGTCATTTTGAAACTTGCATGTATGTCCAATTATCAGTGTACTTCCGGGGAATTTATATATATATATATATATATATATATATATATATATATATATATATATATATATATATATATATATATATATATATATATATAATATATAGCCTTAGGTAAAATATCGGCAATTTCTCAAACACGGCGTGCCACGTCAGAAGGCAAGTCATTCTTGTAAAATCTAGTATCGATATTAGACCCGATATATAGATTGTTATGTATGACGGAAATATGTTGGACGTCAAACTTCGATACTAGAATGTTAATGTCCGGTATTTAAACATTGTGCAAAGTACCGTCATCATTGTATTTTGACCTTGATGGCCATTTGCCATGGTTATCTGTAAAGAATACGCTTACATTTTAAATTTGTGAATCGTCTTTTAACGAGGGTTTTGACATTTCGGTATTATTTCTCTTCATCAGTTGCCCTAATTTTGTATTTCCATTCTTGAGTTTGGTGGATCCCTCAGAGAGGAGAAGCCAGAGTCGTTTTTGGAAGAGTCAAGTGTTGTATTGACTCCATTTATGTGTGATCTGGTTTTTGTGCTGCCAAAACCTACCCATCCCTGTTCGGAGTTCCGAATGCTTAGCATTTCCGTGTTTGGACGACATATTTCAAGCCCAAGCTTGTGTTCTTTTCCTCAATGTTAGAAATATTTGTTGTGAAAGGCTATTTTACGAAATAAAAACGTTGTATGTGTTGGTGTATGTTTTTAACACTGGGATCAGATGCCCCAACTTTTGGTTTTGATAGTCATCTTCATTTGAAGAATTAAAAAAGAATGAAAGAATTAAAAGGCACAAAAACATTTTGATGTTAGCTTTTTGAAGTGGCGTCTTTTTATTTTTTCAATCGCATGTTCTTGGCCCCTCTACTGAGCGCGGGTTAAAACATCTCCACTGTATTTGGATTTGACCTGATGATCGGACCAGTTAATTTCCTTCAGGGCCAGTTACTTTTTAAAGTTGCTGGCCCGCTTGGCCAGTAGAGATTTTGCGTGAGTTTCCCACACTGCTTGAAGATGTTGTAGCTAGACTTGTTCCAAGTCTTTCGACATATAAATATAAAGGGGGCTGATCTTGTCAGTCAGTAACTGCACATGCTGCCGAGGAAAAGCCAAGAGACGGAGGACAGACTATATTATACCAATGGTGATTGCTGCTGTTGCTACTGTGATATTTTTATTTGTGATTTAGGGAGTAAATGATAGACATTTCTCCCTGATACGGGCGATCAAGTCATACAAATTATACAAATTGCATTGCATCTTGCGACACACTTTATTTGAGTTTCAATGAAGAGAGCGTATTATCATACTATTATGGCGATATAAATTGTAGTTCTGGTACCGGTAGTTCTCCTTTTGGAGGATGTTGTGGCCCTGAAAAGGGCCGTTTTGTATATGTATGCTAGGCATACGATTTACTTAGATTTGGCTTGGGTCTTCTTGGGCAAGAGTACTGCCTGTATGTTTGGCAATACACCACCCTGGGCGATGGTCACACCGCCAAGAAGTTTGTTCAATTCTTCGTCATTACGGACAGCCAGCTGCAAGTGACGGGGGATAATTCTGGTCTTCTTGTTATCACGGGCTGCATTGCCAGCCAACTCTAGGATTTCAGCGGCCAAGTACTCGAGCACTGCAGCCAAGTAGACTGGAGCACCAGCACCGACACGCTGGGCGTAGTTACCCTTACGCAGGAAACGGTGTACACGACCAACGGGGAACTGCAGACCTGCACGACTGGATCGACTCTTGGCCTTGCCCTTTGCTTTGCCTCCTTTACCACGTCCAGACATTGCGACTTGTTGTAGTGCTTTTCGGATTCGAACCGTGTATACTGTGCGTCCAACCAGTGTGTATTTATACATACAGAGAGGATCCTGCTACCGGGATATCTTAACCAATCAGATTCACACGTCAGCATAATTGGCCAATGAACGATGCCGGGTGAGAATAGGGTTCATACATATGGAGAGACATATTGTGCACTTAAATGCTGTAGTGTTTCCCAGTCGGTTCGCACCAGTTCCCGCCTAAAGTGGTTGTACAGAATCCTTTGTGTTTTGATTAGTGGCCTTCGAACACGAGTCACTTTCAACGTTATACTTGCGTTATCGCTGTCTACACAAGTTTGTTTCACCTTTGGTACGTATTTGAAAAAAAACTGGAGACTGCATACAAAACGTTCGGTATCGAATATCGAGAATCAGGTGCAGTCCTAGAAGAACCACAGTCTCTCTATATAGAAGGACTGTGAAAGAACTAAATCTCGAAAAACTAAAGCAGTTTTTTTACGACCGAATGGGTTCTTCGGGACCAGAAGTTCGTATAGTCTCGTTTAGCAGTAGGAATATCAATAGTGTTCCAATGCCGACGATTGGAAAAATATTGAAATTAGGAAAAGCAAAAAATTACACAATTCACCGCACGTTGGTAGAGTAACCGTGATTGTAAGGTTGCGATTCTCGCAAAATTCGCACTTATGTGACCATTGCACCTGAACTACTAAATATAATATGACAATGTTATGCGGCACGTACAAGTATGTACTCATGGAGGTTGGTACTTCTATGTTGTAATGAAATTATCGAAGCTTCAGATTCGGTGACGCTACATACAATGTTGAGAAATTCGTTCAGTTTTTATTGACATTGAGAACACGTTACAATATCGGAGCTGGAATTACCAATTTGAACTTGGACAAACTTCGTCACGTCGACAACGATGTTGTGCCTCCAACCCGCCTATAAATTTTCCATTATCAACTACTTTTGCGTCGATCAGATAAACATCTTTCTCCCTCTCAACTAGTATACAATGAGTGTCTCTTTTAGGAAGACAGGAAAATAAACCTTTTCAGCATGAGATGAAATGATATATTATGATTGCATATCTATAACTCTGACGTGTAGGTAGCAAACATTATGCCATCATCAACGTGAACTGCAGCATGAATGATAAAATCGCTGCTTCTCCTCACGGTAACGATAGAAAATACTGCATCTGCAATATGCGGTGAGAATCAGCCAGACTGATTGCAGTGATTCTCACCAGTTAACTGTGAGTCTGGTTGATTCTTACCAATGAACGGCGAGTCTGGTTGAATTTCCACCAGTCAATGACGAGTATGATACATTCTCACCGTGAAAATTACCATTCTCACTGTACTTGGTGAGAATTTCCAGTCTCACTGGTGAGAATGTGTTATCATACTAGATTCTCACAAGGGCGCCCACTGCTCACTGAGAATTTAAAAATACTCTCACTGATAGCGATGAGAATGACAAGAGATTTTTCCAATTGCGAGAAAGCGCCACTTTCTCGCTCCAGTCTCACAATTTTACTATAGAGGTTGGATTACAGTTTTATCGAAAACATGTCCTTGTCGAATATATATCGCTGGATAAGACCATAAACGGTGACTTCCGCCCCCAATCGCTTATCTACGGTCTGCGCGCCGCTGACAGATGACTTACATTCATGCTCATTATTTCAGCGAAGGACTTTGGTGGGTCAGCACTGACACCACTCAGATCGACGTAAACAACGGTAACAGATGTGACACTATTTTTGAGCAGAATTGAGCAAGCGTCCCACACCAGAATAATCGGACTTTTTGGAACAGAGTTTTGTGGAGGGACAGAGTACGGATGTATGAAACGCATTCTCTGCGATTACTTGGCCGGAGAAATGTACATGCGCGATTGAAATTTCAGTTGCATCATTTGGTATAATTTGTTTTATACAAATATTTTTCATTACATTGCATGGTTTGGTCCATGATCCATCTCATGAATGACAATGACAATAACTTTGTATCTTAGCAGTAGTTTTAAACTTTAATTATACATTCTGTTAACTCCAATAAGATTAGCACAGATGACAGGCAAGTTCGTGTAAAGGTAAATTTTCTGTACACAATCGAATTCCGAGCAATAAGTAAAATCTGTATGAAATAAAGATTACAAATTATCAACGGAGACAAAAATGTGGCTGTACCAACAGTATCTCGATGTTTTTGCATGCCGAAGTCATGTTATGGTCGCGCACCATAGGAAACCTTGTTGTTGTTGTTGTTGTTGTTGTTGTTGTTGTTGTTGTTGTTGTTGTTGTTGTTGAACATTGAAGAACATTGCTTGGGGTTGTTTTTACCGTTGTTTCATTCACATTGGTGTCGTTGTAAGTACATGTAAAGAATAATAACCCGAGCTTTAAGAACTGGAAATACTGAGCAAATATTAAAGGCAGGGACGCAGTGAAAGGAGCGTAACGTTTCGCCCTGAACGCAAACCTGTCCAATATTTTTAGCTATACAACCCTGATTGCAAAGACCAAAATATATAACAGCTTTAAAAAATCAGTGTTCACGATCGCATTTGCAAATAACAACATAGACAACAACATCAACCAGATCACCTAAGTTCACTATGTAACATGTACTAGTTCTGTCACATATTTCATGACTGCCAGTGATGGCGCCATACATGCGTTTTTGTCGAAGTACATCTAGTATAAAAAGTATAACGGGGAAAGATACACAAATAAAAGTGAATTGAAGAATTATAAAACTCTCACATTTCTTCAACGTCTTAAAATTCCTTGCAGAAATATCGTATTTTGTTTTCAAAAGACACACCTACATTTATCATTTTAGGGAAGTGTGCCACATTCTTCAAAAAATCCTATAGTGATCGATATGTGGAAGTTTTTAATTCATCTCTTGGTATCGAGAGATCTGGGAGGCCCTCTAAGAATCACTTCACAACTGCCAGGCTTGACTTCACGTGGCAGATATGGCCGCAGCATTTGCGTATTCATTTTGCATGCATCAGCTCTATGTTGTTAAACGTCGGGTTCACAGGTTGAACAACTTAATGCAGTTGTTACCGCAGTCTGCAACCACCAGTTGTGGCGTTCCCCAGATGTTACAGCAAGGCCGTGTGGACCTGATAATTCACCGTTTGCTGCCTCCAATACACCTAGTGGTTTGAAATCGGCCCCAAACTTGCGGATTTTGTAGGTAAAGGCGTCACACACATAGATGTTATCCTGGTTGTCAGTGGCAACGCCCATAGGTCGCCAGACATCCTCTTCTGCTTTTAAACAATGCAGAAAGCTCCCTCTGTCGTCGAAAACTTGCAGGCTATCGTGACGGTAATCGGAAACGATGATCTGGTTTTTGCTATTCACGGCAACGAACTGCGGGGTGAAGAATTGACCGTTTTTGTATCCCTTACTCCCGAAAGACTTGATGTACTTTCCGTCGTATTCGTATAATCGGACGCACGCACCTTCACTATCAACCACCACGACTCTGTCGTCATTCGTTAAGGCAATGCCCGCCGGTTTATGCATTTCGTCACTGCCGAACATCCGGATCAGGTTTCCGTCTTCAAGACATACATACACACGATTCAAGCCTTGGTCAGTGGCTAAAATCGCCCTCTTCTTTCCAACAGCAACGTCGAATGGGTCACAGGTATTATTAAGTGCTTTGAAAGTCACTTCGTTCACGAAATCGCCGTCTCTTGACAACACCTCAATACTTCGATTCCGGCCATCAGCGACGACAAAATCATTGTTGGGCATAACAGCGACACCACGTGGTCGTTTCATCTTCCCATGATGCACGGCAACTGGGCCGTCTTCGATTTCCACAACAATATCATCCTGTGCCAAATCGACTGATTTCATCATCCTGGTTTTGAATTCTGTCGAGAAAAATATATAATCACTCTTGTGTCATTTAGTGATATATCCAACCTGTTAGAAGAGGGGATTTCATGTCAAGGATGAATTACCCAGCAATTTTGATTTTTTTCGCACAGAGGCGACACAGTGCAAGCAAGTTCGTGCTGATATTTTCAAAGATTAAAGCTTTTAATTTATTCACAGCTTACAGTTGGGCCATATTTCTGACATATTGTCAACAAATAAGGAAATTTCTTAAAAGCTATGTAAAGTAAATACGTTACCCTGGCAGTGCACACGATAGTGCAACCATGGACTTTAACATTCATGGTGCAATAAGAGAAAGGATTTCTAAAAGGATAACAGCTTTCTGGGTGAGGTTGGTTTGTTTTTTTATTCATTGTTGGAGATTTCTTTTTGCCTTGTTTGCTAATTGGACTACAGCAACATTTTGTGTAAAATGATTAGAAACTGTTGCAAAGGACTTGATTTTGTACAATTCACTGACTTTAAAAGAGTCTATCACATTAAATACTGCTAGTATATATGACGTCATATCAGCGGTATGATAGTGATCATGCCGTGGTCGAGGACGCGTTCCATAGATACTGTACCTGCAACGATTGAACTTCGACACAGAGACAAACAGATAATGTACTAGTAGTTCAATCTGCGCGTTATCGTCTCTACGAAGTCTAAAACACGAGGCTGAATGCAGGAAAAACCTCGAAATATGTCGCTGACTTACTATTGTAAAAATCTGGTCAAGATCGATCTTATGCGGTAAAACCATCATTCACTGTGACGCGCGGATTGCCATGGAAACGCTGTACATTCATTTATCTGATCAATGTGCTTTGCAACTAGAGTGACACTAGAATAGATATGTATGTACATATTATCTGTGTCGTCATTTCAGCATTCACGTTGTCATTAAATTACATGTACTTGGGATAGGCTGGTCAGTACCCTAGGTCCGTTCTTCAAAATAACAATGTAAGTTTCATTACATGACCCTAGGTTACGGTTTTGCGGTGTAGTCGGATCGCCTAAAAGTAAAACCATGGCGATGAGTTAATTTTCAAATAACATTACAACTCTTGTTTGGCTTTTTGTCCGTACAGCCTTGACTCCAATGTTCATACCTGTAAGACTGGCGTTTAAAGAATGGAACTTGAAGAAATACATACCTTTATTTACTCTTGCCTCTGTGATGTCAAATATCAATTCTGTTACAGCATAGTACTTCGTCTCACTGACAGCGTTCATGGACACGAAGCCGTTTAAGCTGTTTCGTTATCACATGTATCGCGTGGTCTTTAATTGGGCATGGTCGCTATCTGTGTTGACTGGCGGTCAAAGGTTAGCTCGTTATTAACTTATTAACCCCACTCTCTGTTAATTTTGAAACAAGCGACGCTCTCTGCAAAGAGCGGAGAGAGGTCTCGTTTGTACACGAACAGTCCGCCGTTTAGAAATATGATCCCCGGGCTGTTTGTACTGTACATGTAACTTTACTATTCTAACGTATTTTCAACAAAATGTAAATATGAAGGAGGAAGTGAAAACCGTTCGGATCTGCCCTCCGATATCATTCAGGTGCCGCCAATTGGCAAATTTCGTTAATTTTACAAAATCAACAAAACAACATGTTTTGAAGGCTGATATACTCATTTTACATATTGTTGACCTTGACCATATAAATTTTGAGGGGAAAGTAGTGGTGTGCGTAATTTCCCTCCCACTGGCATATGAGGAAAATATGCCCTCCCACTGAATTTTGATGGCCCCTGCCCTCCAGTATCTATGGTCTGCCCACTCCCTGCTCCCCACAACAGTTCATGTACCCATCTGCCCTTTTCCCACCGCTGAGCATTCCCCATTCCCCACTAGATGTACATATTCCAACATGTCCTTGTCATTTCAACCTTTGAACATTGCTTCCCTGTACGTTATTAGGCGCTTTATTTTCCCTAAAGTTCTACCAACCACAGCATACAAGCACCCCCGGCTCTACCTATTTTACGGTACCCATTGCAAAAACTTTCCCCCACTCCATGCAAAACCTGAAATTTCTTCCCTACCCACAGTAAAAAATTAATTCTTCCTCCCCGCAAGGACACGATTTTGCACGAATAGCTTCATTGGTTGCACCGATTCCTTGTCCTCCGAGTCCCCAGGTTAAAAAATTGCCCTGGCCACTGTTCTATCTCCGTCAACGACGGCACCGTCCACTCGCACGGGTCCGTTACTTCCCACTTCTGATTTCGGGGAGCTGCTCGGACAAGAGACCTTGGCAAGTGAAGATGCCGCGACGGCTCCCAATTGTCATTTCGTGTCACATGCCAATTCCTTCCCTATGGCTAAACCCTCAAAAATGACCGCCTCAACTTCTGCTCCTGACGTTTTTTTCCGAGTCACCTGCGGTGTAAATAAAATAATTAAATTCATCTTTATAAAATCTATCATTTGAAATTCTCTCTCTCTCTCTCTCTCTCTCTCTCTCTCTCTCTCTCTCTCTCTCTCTCTCTCTCTCTCTCTCTCTCTCATTTAGGAGGGCGCTGTTTTGACGTACGTACACGTACAGGAAAACTCATCTTGTACAAAAGCGATCACATAAAATGTTTTGAAACAGGATGACTTCCCTCACTTGTCAAGGAAAAAGTGAACATTAACATAACCGTGTATAAAAGGGACATTTTAGCCGTATTTTTTGACCTGTTTTTCAGTACGTTTTGTTCTGTGTATCAAATGCAGTTTTTTGTTCTACTCCTCACAGCGTGCTGGAATAAGAAACATTCTGTTTGGCAAAGCTCTATATATATCTAGGCCATAAACATTGTTAACGATGAGAAATTGGCACACAGAACAAAGAGGCTTGAGAAGTTTAATATGATCTGGGTTTATACCTATGGATGTCAGTTGAAGCACCTGTATGTTTGTGCCTGTAGTCTTACAAATAAATACACATTGAAAGAAAATTTCCTATACAATTAGCTTATTTTGTGACTTTTATTTAAGAGACAACCCAATACATATTTCATATTAATCAGAGACAGTTTCGTATCGAGCCCCCATTTAAGTCCCCTATCCGTTCAAATGCCCCCCCCCCCCCAATATATGATATTTTAAAACCCCTTTGGAGGTGTTTGCGGGTGCGCGTGGCCGGTCAGACTGCGATGCGCTTTGGGTCAGTAAGGTAGGCAACGTTTATGAATAATTTTGTAAAATGCTCTACTCAAATGTAAAGTATACGTAACAAAAACTGATTCTCTTCCAATCGATGATATTTTGATTTTGTATTATTATTCTCAATTTTCTATTATTTAAAGAGATGACACTGAAGAATAGTCTTATTAGATGCTATTATGAACGTTTTGCAATGTCTGGCAGTGATCAATTGTTTTAAAATGGTAAAGACCACGTAGTTCTATTGACGACAGTGCACATCATATCAAATGATTTCAATAGAATATCGGTCGAACTCTGCGACGCGCGTGTTGCCCGCGTGTTCAGGTCCTCGAGTTGCCGTGGGCTAGAGAGGGCGTCTACCGTCAGCTGCCGCACCCCCCACAGGATAACAACCTGTATTTGTTGAGAAGCCTTAGGATCCCTAGAATACGAAATGGAATTTTAACAGAAAAAATATAGGGACGCAATAGCTGTTATGGTCATGTTTTGAAGGGTACCGCAAAATCACGATTTTCCAAGCCAAATGCATTTTCGTCAAATCTGTCTTCTTGTAAGTCATGTGCTGAGCTCATTTTTAACATAACCTCACTTGTTTGGTATCATTAGAAAGGGAATTTATTCCTCTTTAAGATGACATATTGTACTATGCAATATCTTCTACAGTTTTTGTCAAATATAACCAAAACTTACCCCTTACCCCAAAATTAACATTGCAAATTACAGTAAATCTCAAATTCTACCAATTTTTTAGCTAGGCATAATAAAAAATGCAATGCTTTGTCTGAAATCTGTTTTATTTGATACAGGGACATGTCAGAAATATGAAATAGACTTTTAACAGAAAAAATATTGGGAATCTACAGCTGTAACAGTCATATTTTGAAGGGTACCGCAAATAACAGTGTTGCAGATTTGCTATGCATTTTTGTTCAAACTGTCTTCCTATAAGTTATCTGCTGAGCTTGTTTTTCAATATAACCTGGCTTGTTAGGTATCATTAGAAAGATAATTTACTAATCTTCAGAATGATATATTGTAACATGCAATATCTTCTATAGTTTTCATGATATGTAACCAAAACTTACCCCTTACCCCAAAGTTTACATTGAAAATTTCTGTCATAGCTAAAACCAATTTTACAATTTTTTAGCTTGACACAAAAAATCTGGCCGTTTTTGCTATTAAATCTGTTTTATTTGGTACAGGGACATGTCAGAAATATGAAATAGACTTTAAACAGAAAAAATATTAGGAATCTACAGCTGTAACAGTCATATTTTGAACGGTACCGCAAAATAACAGTGTTGCAGATTTGCATGCATTTTTGTTAAAACTTTCTTCTTATAAGTTATCTGCTGGGCTTGTTTTTGAATATAACCTGGCTTGTTAGGTATCATTAGAAAGATAATTTACTAATCTTCAGAATGATATATTGTAACATGCAATATCTTCTATAGTTTTCATGATATGTAACCAAAACTTACCCCTTACCCCAAAGTTTACAATGAAAATTTCTGTCATAGCTAAAACCAAATTTTACAATTTTTTTAGCTTGACACAAAAAATCTGGCCGTTTTTGCTATTAAATCTGTTTTATTTGGTACAGGGACATGTCAGAAATATGAAATAGACTTTTAACAGAAAAAAATATTGGGAATCTACAGCTGTAACAGTCATATTTTGAAGGTTACTGCAAAATCACAGTATTGCAGATTTGCATGCATTTTTGTTAAATGTTTCTTCTTATAAGTTATCTGCTGAGCTTGTTTTTCAATATAACCTGGCTTGTTAGGTATCATTAGAAAGATAATTTACTAATCTTTAGAATGACATATTGTAACATGCAATATCTTCTATAGTTTTCATGATATATAACCAAAACCCACCCCTTACCCCAAAGTTTACATTGAAAATTTCAGTCATAGCTAAAACCAAATTCTACAAATTTTTTAGCTAGAAACAAAATCTCTGGCCGTTTTTGCTATTAAATCTGTTTTATTTGGTACAGGGACATGTCAGAAATATGAAATAGACTTTTAACAGAAAAAAGATTGGAATTCTGTAGTTGTAACAGTCAGATTTTGAAGGGTACAGCAAAATCTCAGTATTCCTGACTTGCGTGCATTTTTGTTGAATCTATCGTCTTGTAAGTCATCTGCTGAGCTTCTTATAGAATATAATGTAAGTTGTTAGGTATCAATAGAAAGATAATTTACTGGTCTTTAAAAAGACATATTGTAACATGCAATATCTTGTACAGATTTTTATGAAATATGACCAAAACTTACCCCATACCTCAAAATTTACATCGAAAACTACTGTCATAGCTAATATCAAATTCAAGCAATTTTTTTACGCAGACATAAAAAATTAGGCAATTTTTTGTATGAAATCTGTTTAATTTTGTACTTGGCCATATCAGAAATATGAAATGAACTTTTAACAGAAAAAGTATTGGGATTCTATAGCTGTAAGAGCTGTATTTTTAAGGGTACAGCAAAATCTCAGTATTCCTGATTCGTATGCGTTTTTGTTAAATCTGTCATCTTATAAGTAGTCTACTGAGCTTGTTATTGATTATAGCCGGGTTTGTTTAGTATCATTGGAAAGGTAATTAACTGGTATTTACAATGAAATATTGTAACAGGCAATATCTTGTATAGTTTTCATGGAATATGACCAAAACGTACCCCATACCCCAAGGTTTATATTGAAAGTACTGTCATAGATAACGTGATCAATTTCCGTGAATTTTTAGCTAGACATGATAAAATAGCTCTGTTTCGGTATTAAATCTGTTGTATATGGTACTGGGTCATGTCAGAAATGTGAAATAGACTTTTAACAGAAAAAATATTTGGACTGTTTAGTTGTATCAGCCATATTTTGAAGAGAAATGCAAAATCGCAGTACCACAAACTGGCACCTTTTTTGTTAAATTCTTCTTCTTGTAAGTCATCTGCTGAACTTATTTTGTGACACAACCTGGCTTGTGAGGTATCATTAGTAGGGAAATTTATTCTTCTTTAAGATGACATATTGTAATATACAATGTCATCATAGTTTTCCTGAATATGGTCAAACTTTACCCCATACCCAAAAAGTTCAAATCGCAAATTACAGCTTATCACAAATTCTACCATTTTTTGCTGCACATAATACAAAAAGCAATTCTTATTTAAAATCTGATTTATTTGTTACAAAAGTATGTTACAAGTATCAAATTACCTTTTAACGGGAAGATGATACAATTTAGTAGCCACTTGGATCATTTTTGGAGGGGGAACCCAAATATTGCAAATGTATGTGTTTCGGCAAATTTGCCCTGATACCTGGGTACCCTTCCAAATATGATCCAAAAGGCTACAAAATCATATTATGTTCCTGTTAAAAGTTAATTTCATATTTGTAACATACTTTTCTAACAAAAACACAGATTTCGTAGATTGCATACAAGCATTGCCTTTTGTATATAAAGTTAATAAATTGTAAAAAAAGGTCGAGTTTCAGATTTGCAGTAATTTGCTGTGTAAACCTTGGGTATGGGGTAAGCTTTGGTCCTATTTCATGAAACCTAAACAAGACATTGCATATTACAATATGTCATTTTAAAGACCAGTAAATTACCTTTCTATTGATACCTAAGAAGCCAGGTTATGTCAAAAATCAAGCTCAGCAGATGACTTATAGGAAAGACAGATTTAACAAAAAAGCAAGCGAGTTTTCAATACTGTGATTTTGCGAGACCCTTAAAAATATGACTGTTACAGCTGTAGATTCCCAATATTTTTCTGTTACAAGTCTATTTCATAATTCTGACATGTCCCTGTACCAAATAAAATAGATTTAATAGCAAAAAGGCAAGATTTTTTGTGTTAAGCTAAAAGAATTGTAGAATTTGGTTTTAGCTATGACAGAAATTTTCAATGTAAACTTTGGGGTAAGGGGTAAGTTTTGGTTATATATCATGAAAACTATAGAAGATATTGCATGTTACAATATGTCATTCTGAAGATTAGTGAATTATCTTTCTAATGATACCTAACAAGCCAGGTTATATTCAAAAACAAGCTCAGCAGATAACTTATAAGAAGAACAATTTAACAAAAATGCATGCAAATCTGCAACACCGTGATTTTGCGGTACCCTTCAAAGTATGACTGTTACAGCTGTAGATTCCTAATATTTTTTCTGTTAAAAGTCTATTTCATATTTCTGACATGTCCCTGTACAAAATAAAACAGATTCAATAGCAAAAACGGCCAGAGTTTTTGTGTCAAGCTAAAAAAATTGTAGAATTTGGTTTTAGCTTTGACTGCAATTTTCAATGTAAACTTTGGGGTAAGGGGTAAGTTTTGGTTATATATCATGAAAACTATGCAAGATATTGCATGTTACAATATGTCATTCTGAAGATTAGTAAATTATCTTTCTAATGATACCTAAGAAGCCAGGTTATATTCAAAAACAAGCTCAGCAGATAACTTATAAGAAGAACAATTTAACAAAAATGCATGCAAATCTGCAACACCGTGATTTTGCGGTACCATTCAAAATATGACTGTTACAGCTGTAGATTCCCAATATTTTTTCTGTTAAAAGTCTATTTGATAATTCTGACATGTCCCTGTACCAAATAAAACAGATTTAATAGCAAAAGGGCCAGATTTTTGTGTCAAGCTAAAAAAATTGTAAATTTGGTTTTAGCTATGACAGAAATTTTCATTGTAAACTTTGGGGTAAGGGGTAAGTTTTGGTTACATATCATGAAAACTATAGAAGATATTGCATGTTACAATATATCATTCTGAAGATTAGTAAATTATCTTTCTAATGATACCTAACAAACCAGGTTATATTGAAAAACAAGCCAGCAGATAACTTATAAGAAGAAAGTTTTAACAAAAATGCATGCAAATCTGCAACACTGTTTTTTGCGGTACCCTTCAAAATATGACTGTTACAGCTGTAGATTCCTAATATTTTTTCTGTTAAAAGTCTATTTCATATTTCTGACATGTCCCTGTACCAAATAAAACAGATTTAATAGCAAAAAGGGCCAGATTTTTTGTGTCAAGCTAAAGAAATTGTAAAATTTGGTTTTAGCTATGACAGAAATTTTCAATGTAAACTTTGGGGTAAGGGGTAAGTTTTGGTTACATATCATGAAAACTATAGAAGATATTGCATGTTACAATATATCATTCTGAAGATTAGTAAATTATCTTTCTAATGATACCTAACAAGCCAGGTTATATTGAAAAACAAGCCCAGCAGATAACTTATAAGAAGAAAGTTTTAACAAAAATGCATGCAAATCTGCAACACTGTTATTTTGCGGTACCCTTCAAAATATGACTGTTACAGCTGTAGATTCCCAATATTTTTTCTGTTAAAAGTCTATTTCATATTTCTGACATGTCCCTGTATGAAATAAAACAGATTTCAGACAAAGCATTGCATTTTTTATTATGCCTAGCTAAAAAATTGGTAGAATTTGAGATTTACTGTAATTTGCAATGTTAAATTTTGGGGTAAGGGGTAAGTTTTGGTTATATTTGACAAAAACTGTAGAAGATATTGCATAGTACAATATGTCATCTTAAAGAGGAATAAATTCCCTTTCTAATGATACCAAACAAGTGAGGTTATGTTAAAAAATGAGCTCAGCACATGACTTACAAGAAGACAGATTTGACGAAAATGCATTTGGCTTGGAGAATCGTTATTTTGCGGTACCCTTCAAAACATGACCATAACAGCTATTCCATCCCTATATTTTTTCTGTTAAAATTCCATTTCGTATTCTAGGGATCCTAAGGCTTCTGAAAAATACAGGTTTGTTATCCTGTGGGGGGGGGGGTGCACGTAGACCCCCTCTAGCCCACGGACTATAAGATGTGGAGAGAAAGAATGGGGTTACTCAATTTTTAGTGCATAATGAATTGCAACACCTATAAGATTACACCATTTCACACACAATTTCTCAAAATTTGGGTGGCTTTAAAAGCCTCCCTTTCATAGGACGCTAAGCTGTGGCGGCGTTCATTAGGTAAGTGGACACCAAACAGGCAACACGAGGGCACACGCTCCAGAAAATGTCACTTTCTAGTTTTCCCCGCCGCAAAAACGCAGACAGACTGCCAAGCGGTCAGTGCGAAGTTGCTGCCGATCAAATTCTATGGTTATATTCAAAGTCTAACGCTACTGGAAGACATTTTTTAAGAAATTCGAGCGTTTGTGGTGGGGAATCAATGACCGTTGGCGATTTGAACCGACCATCAATCAAACGCGTGTATAGACTCTGTTTGCAGGATTAGCAAAAGGTGACAGAAGGTTGAGATCACTTTGTGTAATAAATGTTGTAGAAATCAAACATGGTACTGGCCAAGTGTTTGACTGGGAGGAGAATTCCACTAATGCGAGAACCTGGGATTGAAAAGTGCCGCTTTAAGAAGAAGTGAATCACTGGTTTCTGTTACGATACCAGTTTTACAGGAAACTCAGACCGTGAGTATTCTCATCTTTACATAAACCCCTTACATTTTCTTCATTACAAGATGATAGTAAGAGTGTCACAGACTGAAACCAGATCGATATATTTTGTCGTGTTTGGCTATAGATTATAAAACGCGATTTGTCGACTGTCATTTGAATACAATGATATTGTCATGTATACGCATGTGCGTTCAATACATGGGAATCTTGGAATGTAGAGCAACGTCAATTCCGAATACGATTGGAACTAATTTGGGATAATCGGATGGTGAAGTAATGTCGATTTAATCTACAAATGTTATCTCATCTGCTTTTCTTTTTATAGAACAACATACTTGTGTTTATGAGTAATTTGCGATATTGCAACATTAAGCTACTGGCACCTAACACTTTTGAGAAATTTGCAAAATAAAAAAATCCAATTATCCCAAATTAGTTCCGATCGTGTTTCCATCTTTAGAAGAGCGCTCATGAACTTGTATTGTATAGACGTCGTCGTATACATCTGATTTTAATCAGATTACGATGTATAGTAAATCAACATTTTCAGTGAAATTCCACAATCAAATTTGTCCCACACATATGCATATGTAACAATGCTCGTCTGATCAGGTACATTAATATCAATAATTCAGCAACTACAAATACACAGTTTAGCTAGTTTTGTAATGTAAGCTTACAAAAATATATCATAGTTTCCTAATAGAGTACAATGTACAGTGAATCAACATTTTCGGGGAATTCCAAAATCAAATCTTTGTACACATATTCAAATGTAATCACCCTATTCTTAGCATGTACAATTATGTCAATTATTCAGGGTCCATATACGAACAAATATTACAAGGTTTATTTTGGAAAAATATTAATATTCAGTTTTATTCCAGCTCCCATGTATAGTGGATCATCGCTTTCAGAGAAATTCCACAATAAAAATTAACTTTCTTATACACATGTGCACTTGTAAGCACCCCGTGCTAATCAATTATATTTATATCAGTTATCAAACGTCTATAGATAGATAGATAGATAGATATTTATTATAGTGACTAGTGACATTACACCAAGCCTCAACGGGCTTATTAGTCACTTTTAGAAAGTGGTACAATTTCATATGAGGGACTGTGCCCAAATACATGAGAAAAGAAAACATTACAAAGATTTCTTGTCTTATATTATTATAGTGGGAAAAAGGTCTATGCCAAAGGTTAATTCTTATCGTTTTTCGTATAATATGGATTGTCTTTTCCATAAGCCCTGGCGATAAATTTCGCCGTGCTTCGACTAATGTTTTTAATTAAGTGTTCCAGTTTCTGTGTATCAGTAAGATCTTGGAAGCCGTCGATATGATTTCTAGCAATACCAAATAAATTCTCACGATATCCATTGTATAAAGAACAATGTATGAGAAAATGAATTTCATCTTCAACAGCATTTTGTTCACAAAACATACACTTTCTGTCCTGTAAAGCTTCCCCTCTGAATCTTCCTGTTTCTACCCGTAATGGTAAAATTCCAAATCTAAATTGAGCCAAGAAAGAACGTGTACTACGATCCAAGTTACATGACAAATATGACTCCCTTCCATAAAGTGATTTGAATTGTCTGTAGGTACGTAATTTTGGTATATTACTTATATTGTTTGACCACGAGTCTGCTGCTTCAACAAGGAGTTTCTCTTTAAAGTACGAATATCACAAAGACCTCCATTGTCTAGAACATCAATGTCTACAGAATCAAAAATTTCATTCATTTCGAAATGAATAGATATTGCTAGTTTTATATTGGAAAACACGCGTTCATAGTTTTCTCGTAGACCACCATGTATAGTTAATCAACATTATCTATGAAATCAAAAATCAATTTTTTTGTACACAAGTGCACTTTTTACCTAACACTTCAAGCAAAAGTACATTTACATGACTATTCACACACACATATATGTATAGATATAATTTGTTTTAATGGGGAAAATGTAAATGGTTTGCCCAATAGACACCCGATTTGACATGATTTGATATTTTGGACGAGGCACTATATCGTCAATACTGTGCCTTACTTTGAGGGGGACTTCAAAATTATAGCAAGTCAGAAGGGGGACTTGGAGGAGCATTTGAAAAAAAACTCAGAACTTTTTATGGAATCTCCCGCCCCCGCCCTTGAGATGTGTTTGTGAATGCAGTCTAAAGATGCGGCTATGAGCTGTCGCCTGTTCTCTCTCTCTCTCTCTCTCTCTCTCTCTCTCTCTCTCTCTCTCTCTCTCTCTCTCTCTCTCTCTCTCTCTCTCTCTCTCTCTCTCTCTCTCTGTAGATCATAGTTCGGAGTGAGATAAACTTATTTGTCAAATATTGTTTATTTAAAACAGTTTTCAAAAGTGAAGTTTGTAAAGTGATATACTAAGGTCAACACACACACAAAAAAACTTTAAAGGAAAGGTAATTTTCCGGCACAGCATTAGAGACGGCCAGCAAATCGTT
The DNA here is from genome assembly GCF_041260155.1 of Ptychodera flava. NCBI lineage: Eukaryota > Metazoa > Hemichordata > Enteropneusta > Ptychoderidae > Ptychodera > Ptychodera flava. The sequence goes on along the minus strand of NC_091934.1, from coordinate 5,769,287 downwards.
TTATGAACCACTGAAACCAAATACATGTAATGAATGCTAACTTACAACCGAGTAGAAAAAATCCAGATATCATGATTCATAAACCAACATTACGTATTCAAGAAGTGCTTAAAAAATGAATGTTGTCATTACGTATACAAGTAGTGCTTACAAAATGAATGCTGTCCAGTTATGTATGCTTTATGAAGGATAAACAAGAATTTGTAAAATTCATACAGAACAAAAGGGTGGAAAAAAGTACTAGTGTGTAGCTGTTGTCGCTTAAACTTCCTGCAGGAGGGCGTCACGTATGAGCTTCTTCATTTAATTACTCTGAATGATTTTGTGAATGAATGAGTGAATGAATTAACGAATAAATGAAATTTGAATGACCTAATTTGAAAATTGATTATTTTATGATGCTCTATTTAAATTTTGAACTGTAAAAACCCATTGCATACAGTGTGGTAGTAGTAAGAATAACTTGTTTTCTGTGACACTCATTTTGTTTCCCCCCCCCCATTTTCCCCCATGAGAACTCCCTCCATATAGCTAAAATGACACCTACCGGAACGTACTGTACGCGTACGTGAGTTCATATACACCTGCCGGAATGGGGTCACTGAACCACACAACATGTATAGACACGTACGTGAGGGGAATTCCTGGGAAATTCACCATCAAACTAGCCAATATAAAGGCCCTCGGAACCCTACGGAACGGAGTGTTGACAGTCAGTCGACGGTAGTCTAGCTGATGTAAGTATGTGAAGATGTGTGATTTTTCCTACTGCATGACTGAGGTCTGAATTTCTGGTAGGTTTTTTTCTGAACGACTCTGGTTAACTAAAATAGTAAAGACTTTAATCTACTATTTTCAACAGAGACCTGGGCATCGCTAATAACATAAACATGGGCAAATACATTATCATCATGAGCGTCGTCGCCAACCTTAAATGAAGTATCTGTTTTCAGAATTTCAAGCTGTATACCATCCTTTGTGTTCATTACTCTTAGACCATTTCCATGAAATTCAATATCTTTAAAACTACGCAGTGGTACATCGGAATGTTCTTCATGTAATTCAGTCGGATATTCTAAGTCTACTTCTAGAAAACTTGGCGGAAATCTAGCGCTGGTCCCCAATCCAAGCCTGCTCCGCCTTCCCATTCTAACAATTCTTCCATCGTCATCCAATGAAGTCCGCCCACTGGCATTGCCTGACTCATAGCCCATCCGTAAAGATTATTAGCATCGAGATATTTTATTTCGGTTAACGGTTTCTCTGGATCGTAATCCCCGTATGCCGGATGATTTGTCTGTAAATAATGAATATTACACTGGCTGATACCACCTCTAATTCCCCTCTGCTCAGCATCTTGAATGAGTTTAAACTTATTACCTGTATAAAGTAACATAGCATCCCATGTCAAGCCAGGCGCTGACATATAGTGGGCTGGATCTAACTTAAATGCTTTTAAACATGTGTCACGGAAATTTTCGAATATATTTGCAAGAAGGAGAACGTTGGTCTCACAATAGAATTCCATATTATCATGAATTATCTTACATTCAACTTCGTCCCATACTCACAATGCATGTTCGTGATCAGACTCAGAAATCCCCTCTTCCGTTAATTCGCTATAAAATTTGTGTCGTGGTGGGAGCTGGTCCTCTTCCAATCGCTCTGGAGAATCTAAATATTCATACGGGAAGAAACCTTTCGCCCGCTGAATGTCTGGGTACGAAAGTGGTACTGCCGTCCATCCATTCTCTGGCACAGTCTTTGCCAACTTCGCGAGCGACCCAGACATCAACAGAGCACTGTCCATAAACTTTATAGAAAAGAAACGTTTCTTTGTCTCCCTCCCCCATCGACAACAATTGAGGCGTGAAAAATAAATGTTTTCATAAGACACATAATTCCACCATTGCCCGTCTTAGCTATGATATTTGGCTCAACATCCCTGATTTAATGTATTTTTTGTAAAATAAAAGAACCATCGTATCCCTTGAGGTTGTGAAAGTATATAGGAATCGTTCTTGATGGGCGGAACTTTTCACAATAAAAAGTATTTTCATCCTTCACTATTCGGTATCCGGCTTGATCTCCACATGCAATACAGTCTGGATCGTTGTAATCAGAAGGATCTTTCATCAGTTTTATTTTCCAATAATACGATTTCGAATAAATCTCAGCCCATTTCTTCATATCCTTTAGAAATTCCTTAACACAATCTGTACCTGTGAATGTTCTTTTACTAAAAACTTTCGGCCCGGAACCGTTCCGGCCTGGCCATCGTTCAAGCATAACATACGAAATACAAATTGGAATGTGTCGGCCGGTGTCCTTCTCAATAATTGCCTCAGTATCTGCATACACGACGTAGGGACAAGGAACCTTCTTCTTATGTCCTTCGAATTGACATACTTCCTTAGGAAAAACTGGCTGAGCAGTGTCTGTTCCACAGTATACCTGATGTATTTCTAATTCTTCTGTTGACGCAAAACCCCGCTTACAAACCATACAAATACACTTCCGTCTGTGCACATTCTTACGATCATTTTGAGAATTAAGAAGGCGATTTAACGCAGTAATTGGTACATAGTGACCCGCGTCTTCGCCGACTATTAGTAAGATATTCGCTATTTGATCCCTATCGGAACGAGCTCCGCCTTCGCCTTCGGAACGGGCTCCGCTACAGCTACTATATAACACAGTTATGTCGGACGGGGCGGGATCATTCTCGTAGATCTGAAATACTTGGAGTTTGATGCCTGGATTTTGCTGCTCGAAGCGCTTGAATACAGTCTCATCGGCGGGCGTAGGAAATGGTATTCCATCAAAACAGTAATCGGCCATAAATGGAGTGTACGTATTCCATTTTTTTCTAGTCTGTCCACATTTCTTTTCATGAAACGTGATATCACCTAACTTTATACTTGCTACAACTGCGTATTGAAAACAATTCTCGCTACCGAAAGGAAGAATAAGATCGCTCACACAATGCTTATTTTTTAACCATCCGGGAAGTTGAATCGGGCTGTTGTGTGCCGAAGGGCGGCCGGCCCCGAGTAAAACTTCTACTAGAATTACTTCAAAATTAAGTATCTCCTCGAGAACGAGACCAGAACCCTCAACATTTTCAATTGTATCAAGCATATGGTCGTAGCGATCTATTAATTGTTGTTTCACATCCGATTCCGCTGTGCCTCTTACATCTTTTGTGTATGTATCTTTTAATTTAACAGGCAATGTACGATTTTGTGTATTACCGTTTTTTGGATCCACTAATTTGACTTCCATTTCTGTATAAACAGAGTACATCTTTCTTATTTTGGTCATACCTTCGATATCCACCAGCGTTTCGATATCCTTGACTCGCTTGACTTCAGGAAATTCTTTTCGTAAAACTGCTCCCTTGAATGCTGTACGTAATCGACGGGCATAATAATCTTTATAATATATACTATCCTAAAAAATTTAAAAAAGAAAAAATAATTATTCTATGATAGGTCATCAAAATCCACTATAATATTTTTGGCAGCATTTATTTGTTTATATATCTCACCTAATCTTTCTAAGTCGACTAGTTCTTCCATGTCTTGAATTTCTGGTTTATAAGGCGTGACACAAAATAACCTCTCTATAGTGAAAGAAAGGGTACGCTTATTTAAGCGCGGTTTAAATGCTAAGAATTCTATCTTACTACCCCTTCGGATATTACGAGGTACAATAGCAGGATTTTCTCGGGCTGGCAATGGGCTCACTGCTTTAAAACCACAGTCGATTTCTTGAACTATATCAATACATGTAGTGAAATCGTGAATCCCTCTTTTAAACCGAAATTTAAAATACTTTGTCTGTGTGTCGCTCCCTTGCTTCTGATACACTTTAGAGGGATTGTAAAATACCTGCAGATTCCCTTCGGTTCCGATAGGATTCTGGGAGTGAGCGGCCAGGCTTGCAGCATAGCTTTTAGCAGTGCTTGCATCGAAACTTTCACCTAAGGTACGGAATACTATCAGATCGGTAAACTTTTGAAGACTCGGTAGCCAACGGACACACATTTCATCACATGTAGCAGGATCTTTTGAACCATATTTAGGCCCGATGGGGAAAACCAGTTCTAGCTCACTGTCTACATATATAATAGGATCTACATATTCACCAAATATGAGTTTGCCGTCACTGATTTGAATATTGTTTTCTCCACTTCCAAGTATTTTATTGCATCTGAAATATAAAGGATTGCCATTGTCTTATCGTAATATATCTTTACGAAAAAATACTTAAAAAAAAATTTTTATGATATAGATAGTACAAAATGTCATACATATTTATAAATGGACCAACTGGAAGTGGTAAGAGTTACGATGCAGTAAATTTGGCGGGCGCCACCAACCACATTATTTGTGAATCTTCCATAATTCAACATCTGACTTTTTCTCGAATCCGTTCCCACGTTTCCGTGGCAGCGGAAGAAAAAAAGATTGTTTCTAGAGCATTTGACCATTTACATAGTTTCATTATCATATTCAAAGATATGCCTTTTGATTATTGCAGGCGGAATATTCTGACTCGAGCCAGACAATATGAAATAGCTACCTTAAAAGAACTAGAAGAGATTCATAAGCAGTTCAAACAGACTTTCTTAGAAATTTGCAACGACTACAGACTTCCATGTTTGATAATTAGTTATCCTCTTACGCCTGAAGTTCTCAAGAATATACTTAATCCAACAATTGATACCGAGACAGTCGGACCAGTAGAATCTCCACGAGCTTTTGACTTTGGAATTGCATGGGGCGGCGGCAGCCAGGGATTTTTAATAGACGGTTTCGGCGAGGAGGAACTTGAAAAAGCTTATTATCCACCTAATCAAGAACAACTAGAACAACCTCGAGTCTCACTCAAGAACCTACACAAACTTCTTAATGCTTGTGAATCTGTGCACGCTTATAATGCTTCTTTTGACTTACAGGCACTTGACATGATGCCGAAGGAACTCTACGGTTACGGGCAAGACTTTGAAGTTACTTGTCTATGGCTCATGTCAGTTGTGTACATTATACTTCAACCAGAATTTATCGATAAAGCTGAACAAGGAGGACTGGAAAGAACGGACCATGGCAACATGAGAAGTTGCTTTGAAGATCTTGCAAACTTAATATGTGCCCCTTCGGAACCCTACGGTTACGGCTCCGGATCCTCCCCCTCCCCTGTACCACCTCATCCACATACAGCCAAAAAAGATGCAATAAGTGAACATTACTTACGACAATACATGATAAATACTTGGCCAGGTGGTTGGAAGCGGGGTGCGTTCCGAAGGGGTAAACTGACACTTTTGGCTTTCAAGAAATTAAGGCTTGCTCCATGGTACTTATTGAATAACTTTCGTAATTACTTGCGTTAGTACCAGCACAGGAACTACAGAGCCCTATCGGAACCGTTCCGATAGGGATTCCGAAGGGTACTTACGAAGTTCTAATAACATTTTCCTCTGGCTCCCAACTATTGAAATTTTCTGGATAGCCGCGCCATTTTATCAGATAATATTTCTTTCCTCTAATTTTTTTCGTCTTCAAAATTCGTTCTACTCTGTACAGCTCGTCGGCGCCAGCAGCGCTCTGAAGTTCATCAGAATAGAAAGTGCCAAGTATTTCCTCTCCATTCAGATCTTTTATTTTGTAAACTGGCGGAGTACCCAGTCCAGCTGCGTACACCACTTTTGAAACTATGAAAATCTCCTCGGTCCAATTTGGTAAATATCCTTTCCTGAAAGTGGTCTTGTATTTTGTAATTCGAACCCGTTCTCCCGGCTTGAATTCAGGGTTAGCTCCCATGGCTGCCAACTCAGGGTAAAGTGTATAAAATGCCTGCCAATCGTTGTCCTCTGTTACATCGACGGGTTTCATTTTGATACTTCCGTGTATGGTGTTATTGTAATTCTCGAGAAGTTGTGGTAAAATGGGGACCAGGAACGAGTCTGTCTGTATGTGAAGTATTTCCACATCATCGTTTTAAGAGTACGATTAAAACGTTCAACGACGCTAGCTTTTTTGTCACTGTAGGTGTGAAACCAGTTAATTCCCGCCTCCTCCAACCATTTCTGCATTTTTCGGTTCATAAATTCCCGCCCCTCATCTGTCTGAAGTTTGTCGGGTTGCCTCCCGGATTTCTTAATTATGTCTTGTAGCGCCTGTAACGTATCATCAGCCGTTTTTGACTGTATCGGCCTGGCCCATGCATATTTGCTTAGCACATCGATTACTGTTAGCATGTATCGAATGTTTTTATTCTCTTTTGCGAATGGTGAAGGGAATTCCACGAGATCATCCTGCCAAAACTCGTCTATCGATGTTACGAAAACGCGCCTCCCGCCCGTAGCATGAGTACGAGGTACCGGTTTATGTAGATTATAAGTTAGCTGAGTTTTTAACCACTCCTGCACCTCTTTCTTAGTAACGTTTAGTCCGCTGGCGCGTGCTGCGTCATATAATTTTTGTACACCTCCAAACCCAGTTTTCGGGTTGTAATATAATTCTCTAAGAGTACCTTCGGGCAAAGCCATGATTAGCTTAGCAGCTGTTTATATTGAACATAATAATGTTTATATTTCTCTCGCCTTTTTGATACTCCTGTTTTTCCTATTATACGAAAAATTGTATGTCGTACGGATGCCGTAAATGAAATACTAGTTTACTGAATGGTATACTTTTCAATTGTCTGACTAGGTCCATGGCCTCCCGTTCTGACACCTCCATTCCATATTCTTTTATAATAGTCTTGTTATCTGTCTTGCTGGGTGTGTAAAATAGTACTAACATCTGTATATTTTCCCTAAATGGTTTACTAATACTAGTATATTGTTGAGTCAGAACCCAGACAGATAATCCATCGTGTCTTGCGCTGAAACCAAGTTTGACTAAAAAGTCACTGCGCTTCTTCATATCTTTGGACGAGGCGCAGTCGTCGAGGATTATTAAAGTGTTCGTGCCGGCCCATACCTTATGTACGTAGGCTAGTGTATCATCCACAGCATCGAGTCCGACCGGAAACACAAACACATTATCATCGGTGAAAATGAATCTTTTATTATATGTTTTATTGTTCATGAATGTTGGACAAGTGAAAACTATATATTCAAATTTCCTTAAGTACGGACCGGTGAGGAGATCCATCACATATTCTGTTTTGCCAGAATTTGTCGGCCCAGTTACAATCATGTTGAATGGCACGGTTGCATACATCGGATCTGTATACTGTACATAAATGAACTGATTATGAATCTCTTCTAGTTCTTTCAGAATATTCCACCTACAATAGCAATGAATATGGCTAAAGATAACAAACCAATTTTGCCGTATTCGTGAATAGGATCCGTGCCGCTGGCGAGTGACACGGCTGCTGCCTTCCGTTCCCGTTCCGAAGTCGATAAGGGAATCTGACTTGTGTCAACAGCGTCTGCCGTATTAGGTGGCCCTCCGGGATGCACATCCTGCCATTTCACAGCATCCTCTTCCCCATCCATCTCATATTTAGCACTTTCTTTAATTTCTGTGTTTATATCTCCATTTACCCGAAGACCATAGATTCTGTAGCGTAAAATCAGTGTTTGAAACTCATGCAAAATCGCTACTGGCCAAGCGGGCCAGTAACTTATAAAATTCACTGGCCCGAAAGGAAATCAACTGGTCCTGGGCATAATACGGAATTTTCACTTGAAGGGAAATACAGGGGCCCTGAACAATAAAAAAGATGCAATATCATAACACCAAACTATTAATTTCTTTATAATTTTATAACAACTTTTTATTGCAGCAACTGTTTTCAACTCTTTTCTTTTACAGCCAGAATGACAATTAATGTCCTAGTCCTCAAAACCCAAATCTTCACAGGCTGCCTCCAGTGTAAGGACATCATCCTCCTCTTCCATCTCTGAACATGATCCGTAGTCACTCCAGTCAGAGTCACTGTCAGACAGCATTTTATCTTTGTCAGCAATAGCAACTCCTGTTTCATCCTGCTCTTCAACCAAAACAGCCTGGTCACTGCTGCCAGCCTGGTTTGAACAATATCACTCAGCCGATTAGATCTGTCTTCCATGAAATTGTGCCTCCTCTTTTTGGGGCCTCCAGTATTCCAGTAGTGAATGGCAGATGTGGGGTCATATTCCTTCTCATTTTCAGTGTGAAGCTTCACCATCAAGAGGTTACTCAGGGTTTTTGTGTGGAGCCTATTCCTATATTCTGTTTTGGTCTGCTTCATCAAGCTGAACCCACGTTCACATACAGCTGAACTGGCTGGCAATGACAACACCAAGTCTACTAGGGCCAAAATATTTTTGCACTCATTACCCAGAATCTTATTTACAGCTGGCCAAGTGAGATCAGCTACAGTGTGACTGGAAATGAAAATAAAGTAGAGTCAGCTGTCTTGAAAAAAAAAATTATCTGTAGGTTACTGCAACAATTGCAACAGCAGCAGTTATACTTTAAGATATTTAGTGAGATGTCATGGAAATTATTTAAAAATTTATTGACAATCAGATTGAAAAGGAGATAACTCACTTGTTGTACAAGCTGCTTCTCAGTATATTCCATTCCAGTTCAACTACTGCTGGGTTAACACCTTGTTGTTGAAGTGTCTGGCTGAAGTGGTCTGTAAGTGTGGCAACATGTTCATCACCAAAATCTGTAATAAACAGAATTCTGTAGTTTAATGATGTAAATTATGTGATTGTTGCGTTGGTTAAAAATTAATTCCATGCAGCTGATTCCATGCAGATTTATAATTAAATTTTTTACTAAGCTTAAGCATACCCTTATTGCTTTCATTGAATACTGTTGGCCATGTTGAGAAGTTTGCAAGTTTTGTAGCTGCCAGCAGACCAATATCAATATCACTAAACCTCTTCTCTAGGCATCCTACCATGGCATCCACTACCTTTATTCTAACACTTTCAAAGTTGACTGTTCCTTTTAATGTATACGCTTTATACTCCTCTTTTTCAAAAACACTACGAAGATATGGTCCTTCCCTGCAAAGAGAAACCCATCACCATTATCACACTGCAAGACTACAACTACATGGCATATTAGTTTTTCAAGGCAGCAAGCTGTTGACAATGGATAATGCTATTATATATTTCATTACTGAATTATAAAAATTTCAAAAACACACTGACCTTTCCTTATATTTCTTGACTACCATTATTGTGGCCTGGATCTGCTCATAGGAATGGTATATCCCAATTTCATCTCTCTGGAGTTGTTGTGAAAGTGTGGAAATAACTGTCAGCACATCTGTCAGAAAATTACCAAAAACCACTAACTCCTTTGATGAAAGCAGCATTGAAAGATGCTTGGCTTTTGGCTGTTTCTTGTTTGAATGTTCTGAAGCCACCTTCAAATAAAGACAGAAACAAATATTTATCAGATTACTTTTTACTTCATTAGATTACTTATTAGAATACTTATTAGATTACTATTCAGTTCTATGCTAAATTGCTATGCACACTTCTCAATAAATTCATGATTAAACATGGTGCACATTATTTTTATGATTTTGCAGTATTTAACAACACACATTTTGTTTATTTTGCTTTGTTTTTAATGACATTTGAAATTAATATTTACCTGGCCAAGATGTTTCACATATGCTGCATACCCTTTCCACACTTGGATCAATGCTCCTAGGACATGTGACACCCAACGGGTTCCACCCACTCGATGTGGCAAAGCTGTCTGTAATCCTAAAGCCCGGAAAGTTTGTTTCAGGTTTTCTGTCTGTAGGCTGCTTGTGTGATAGAACTTGAAAAGCTCAGTAAGAAGAGTGTTCAATTTTGTATACAAATGTATACCTTTGATGGCATCTTTAAATGCCAGCTCCAATCTGTGAGCAAGGCATTTCACCAGTACGATCTCTTTAGAAATGTTAGTCTGTAAAAGAGTGATTACACCTGACACAGAGCCGGTATTCACACTGGCACCATCACAACCAAATCCGACGATTTTCTGTTGCATCTGCTGGAGTGATATGTTTTCAAATACAAGAGACTTCATCAGTGCTTTGTAAATCCCTGGTGCATTTGCTCTTGCTACGGACTGCATGGCAAGAAACACAGTCTTAACTTCTCCTTTAATCGCAAATCTCCCATAGACTACTTCATTTTCTATAGTAGCTACATCCACCGATCCATCTGACAGAAGACTGATAAATTTGGCATCCATTAAATCAGCTTCCTGGCCTCTCTTTTCAACTGCAGCTATTGCCTCGATGAATTGTTTACACTGTTTATCGTTTCGATAAGTATTCCCAACATTTATGCCTTTCTTTTCGTCGAGGTTACACATCCAAATCATGTCCAAGAATGGCCTAGAGTGGTAAGCTATGGCATGGGCTGTTCGGAACAAGATGGTGAGGCGGTCAAATACTTGATGGTTCATTTGCTGAATGCATTTTTCTGCTTCAGTTTCTCCTGGCTTGGCAGTTCTACGAGCGATGTTTGCAACAGCCTCCTTGTGCCCCTCAGATAATGCATGGCCTGACAAAACTGTCCTTTTCATGTTTGTGCACCCAGTAACAAGAGGACCCGCTGCATATTTTGTGTACTTATCAGGGATTCCAGGCTGTCGCCGGTTAACGGCCAGTGGACCATACACACTACGGCAAACTTGGCAGAACATTTTGGAAATGCGTTTATCGGGCTTACCGGGATCGTGTATTAGCCACGGAAAGTCTTTTTTCCAAGACTCTTGAAAGTGTCTTTCCCATTTCTCTGCATCGTAGACTTTGCTTGCAGCACGGCAATCTTCTGTTGATCGCTTCTTTTTTGCTGTAGGTGGCTCAATATTCAAATACCTGTACATCTTTCTCGCTACTGATATTCACCCGCGAGGCGAGGTTCATCAAAACAATGCTGCCATTTTGACTAAACGAAATCTCGAACCTACCCCAACGTGACCCCAACGCGTAACAAATGGAAGATGTTGAGTAGCGCCATCAATCTCGCAAGTCGCGAGAAATGCGTAGCTGTAAAGGCTTTCGCTAAGTAATTTCACCGTTCGATCTTTTGAGATTTTCCCTGCCAATTTTTTCCTAAATTTTGCGGTTTGATTACTTGAGAATTTAACAGAATAGGGTAAGAGTATTAAAAATTGCTGACTCCTTCTTTATTTAGAGCAGGACACTCAGGTCTGCTTTTTTCACAACTTACTGGCCCGGCATGAAAACAGCTGGTCTGGGGCTAGCGGGTTAGCATGAATTTCAAACGCTGGTTGCGTATTGCAATTCATTATTATAACCTGTGATTGCCGGGCCCGAAAGAATGACCATTTTAGACGGTAAGAGAAGTAAATTGGGCGAAACTGCCATATCAAGTTTGACACCAGTATTCATTATTGTGTCTTGATATCGCCTATAACTGATTACCTTATCAGTATTACGAATTTCATCTTCGAGGAGAACGCCGAATTCTTTTCGGACTTGCTCTGCACTGCCAGTATCGCCCACAATGGTACTGCGAATATTAGCTTGTGCGCCAAGTATGCAATATACGTAGGCTTCAAGGCTTTCATTGAGGCGGCGAGACCGGCCTTTGTTAGTCCGGAGTCTCCCTTCAGAGGAATGAAACTATTATATTGCCCCTCTGTTCCATCATTTCTGAAGAAATAATAATGTGGTCTGTCTTTGTCGGGCAGTACATGTTTTTTCTTTCCAAAAATGGTATGTGTATAGAAAACGCCTCCGTCGGCGGAGAGGAAAAAGTCATGACCATTGTATATTGCTTTTGGCTGTCGAACGGGGCCACAATTAGTATAATATTCATAACCATAACCAAGACCTGAGTTTTGGCCTTTGCGATATAGAAAGTCGGACTTCGTTGGGCTTATATTTTCAAATTCTGTACATAGAAGTTCATATTGGACGAGATTGTATGGATTGTCGTTGGCTTTCAAGATCGTATCGTCTGGAAGTGCAACGCCCATTTCATGAAGGATACGACGTATTGTAAAATAAACATGAAAACGGCAGAATGATCGTATTTGTGGCGGATATTTCTTATCGAAGAGATGGGTGAATGATATACCACAACCAGTAGTGCTGCACCATACAGCAAAATTTAATTGCTGGTCCCAGTATTTCATGTGCGGGCTGCCCAGCCATATATTACTTTCTTTAGCTGTTCGATGAGTGATTACGTTATCTTTAAATATATCCCGAGGATGAAAAGTAAATTTATCTGTCGGCGTTACATATATTTCTAGGTCAATGAGAATAGGTTTTACTCCCCCGTTTGGTTTGGAAGGAATATCAGCATGCTGTACTGTCGGTATGCTCGTCTTATTCAATTGAAAAGCAGCTGGGAATGCGTCTGTACTCATTATTCGTGTTTCTATATACAGATAGATTTTAATGGAGGAGAATTTTCCATACTTCGGAATCGGAATCCCTATCGGTACAGTTCTGTTAGGGGTACTGACATTCCAGACTATGTTAATACTATATTTCGGATTCAGGTTTAAACGTGTATTTATTTTTTTACTAAGAGTAGATAGATTTGATCATATTTTCCCAAAGATTTTTTATTTTTTACTAAGAATAGATAACATACTGCAAACAATGGAGAATTTAATAAAGTCATCGGCAGCAGCAAATACGACAGCGCCACTACCAACCGCAGCGTCGGACGCTCAATCCATAATAGAGACGAAACGTGAAAAAATACTCTGTGTCATCACAAGTGGTCAAAGCAAGTTATTTTTTGGCAAGGAGATTTCAGTTGTGGACGTAGAAACGTGGAAAGATGAGACTGTAATTAAAGCCTTCAAAATGTACAAAGCGAAATACAGTTCTCTTATAAGTGATACCATCACTCAAAGTTTCATAGATCTAGGAGCCCGTGCAATCAGTCAGGTAGTTCCAATCGATGATCAAACAAACTATGCCACTGATCTTAAAAAGGATTTTATTCTAAACAGTGAAATAAAACGATTATCAGGACGGATAGCCTACACGTGGGGGCCCATACTTGCTCTAGTTTCCACCAGTTTAATTACGGGTAAACATGTAGATTTTAAAAAAATCGGGTTAAATATAATACCCGAAATAAATGGATTCAACTTCGCAAGCACCCCAAACGGTTCCAACACCGACTCAGCAAATGGAAACGCGTTTCGAAGGCTCTCCGCCAACTCCGACACCTCCGACGACTACCATTCGGAACCCTATTGGAACGGAGTGCAATATAGAGAAAATTACATTACCGACGAAACATCCAGGGAGAGTGGCTGCAGGGAAGCGACTAGCAGAATGGAACAGGCAAAACAAGGAGAAGAAGCGTCAATCAATAGCAATGACTGAGGTAGACTGTGACAGCTTACCTAGCCCGCCACAACAGTGTGATAGCTGGTATAATAAATGTTATCTTGTTTTAGGAATTATAGGAGTTTCATTGACTGCATTAGGACTATATTGGGGGCGTGCTCGACATACACATTGTCCCCTCCGGAAAGATATACAAAATCAGAAAGCGACAAAAACAGAGTCTGTAACAGTTGCGGCCCCTCCAGAACCGTTCCCATAGGGAAACTAAGTCAAGGTCCCTCTACATTGTATGAGATGGACTAATACATAATTTTATTTATTATGACTAATGTTAAACCTGTTAAAAATATACATAGCTGTTCTCGTACTTTGTAAGGAATTCCGTAATTATTTTATTTTTCTATTTTATATACTTATCAGCAATCATGGATACTAAAACAGTTGTAAACACAATGTATGATGGTATTGTAATAGCTGGACTTGCGATGGGATATCTAATGATCTCCAGCAAATTTCTGAAAATGGATATGGGCGATCCAAGTCGACCAAATTTGACTCGGTGGATAAAATTAGGTGGAGCGACTGCTGCCTCGGTTGCGACCAAAGATCTCCTTGAACAGAAAAATATTATTCCTGCAGAACCTTATACTTTGTAATGGACACCTTCGGAATGGACAGTCGAATAATAATAATAATATTCATCGAACACTTATACTTAGTAATATATACATACAGTAAGTATGATCATTTGGATTGAAAGCAAAACGGGCAAACCGGTTACTGTTAATTTTAACCCTTGCATTGACATATCACAGTTTACTCAAATAAGACTATTACAGTGTTCACTCTTTAACTCATGGTATAACATAACGGGAAAAGAATAGTATATTAAAATATCAAGAAGGTGACCAACCGAAGAAGACTAAATCAATACGTCCAGGTAACTACAATATCGATACACTCAACAAAGCAATCGGGTTGAAACAGAAAATTAATTTTGAAAAACATCTGCCGACAAACCGCGTTCTTCTAACTTTGGCTAAAGATATTAAAGTATTTTTTAATGCTACAGGTAACTTCGCTAACCTCGTCGGCTTTTCAGATAAAAATGAGGACAACCCCATGATAAAAAGTACTATGAGTCCAGGTCGAGCGGATTTCTTAACAGTCACTAAATATATAGTTCATTCAGATGCTGTCGATGTGACTGGAAATTATATTTCATTTGGCTCGGGTGAATACATACAGGGGAAGTATCGGACTGTTTACAAATACTTCCCATCCAGGATACAAAAGAAATAAGTGAAAAGGTCACCTATGATTTTAAAAACAGCTCAATTTCCATGCCATTGAGAAAGGGCTCAGATTACATGATTTCAATGCGTATTTGGATAACAGATCAGGATGGAAACATAGTCAATTTCAATAACTGGCCAACTAGCTTTTGTATTGAATTATTGAAGCTAACGCAGCATAAACCATCCCACGACCAATCCTCCAGCAATATATTTCTTTTGCTCAGGACTGGGCTGATAATAATCTGAGAATCGAACTGCTTGCGCTGCTTCGCCTGATGCAGAGTTGGCTTGTGCCGCTGTTTCTTCCAGGATTTCTGCATCTGTATCTCTCAACTCAGCTGCACCATGCGCGTCCTTTGCTTGATTTTCTCTTTCCCAATCAGTCTGGAGTAATCTTTTTTCTAACCAGACGGCACAATCATGTTCAAATTTTTCTAATGCTTCATCATGTCTAATTTTCTCTTCAATAAGAGCCTCACCATTCCCGGAAAGCTTTTGTCCAATAATATTTCCTCCTGTGAATGCCGTTGCATTTAATACAGCACCGAGAACTGTCATTCCTATAGCTGAAGCCATGATTGTATATTTATATTGTACGTAATAATGTTTATATTTCTCCTGTTTTTCCTTGTTATTACAAGGTATTATTTATTTTCACTGTATATAGGATAATCATGTCTGGTCCAAGTAACTTCGGTCTAGGTACAATTCACGTACAAAATCTCGAGCTCGAAGATCTGAGTGATGTTAAAGTTAACAATAATACTAAGATAGCAGGTAATCATAATAAGGATTACGTCCTTCATTACAAGGACCGTGAGAAACAGTTCGTTTTATCGCCAGCAACAGCGCAGAAACACGTACATGCTGTAGAATTTTCCGAACTTAAAGACATCGATGAAACCGTAATTGACGCCACAAAGGCTTCAAATGATCCTACTCCTTTTGCTCTGACATGGGATTCGGCTAGTCAGAAATTCATGCCTTATAATGTACCGCGTAACATCTTAGATATATTGGATAGTGAAATTGCAGGTGGGGTTGATGAACTGCCAGGAACTCCGAATGTGATTTATTTTGATAGCAATGTTAACAAATATAAATTGTCCGATTTTCGCCTTTATCTTAAGCCTAATAACCCATACATTAACACTACTCGGTATACCGGTTCACCTTAAAATTAGACCTCCATTTGCAAACTAAATCTATGTACCAGATTTGATTCTGATCTGATGAGCCGTTTTTGAGATATTGAGTACACAGACAGACAGACAGACAGACACACAGACACACAGACAGACAGACATCGCTGCGACATATGCCCACGTGTGTCGACACGTGAGCAAAAAATGAAATGAAAATTAATAAATGACCAGCTACGTCATCTTCACGTCACACATTTGAAATTTGAACGTATTTTCTCTCGTTCAACAGTTGTACAATTCGATATCAGAGCAGCGTAGAGAAGTTGGAAGCCCTGTGACATCAACAGTTATGTCACAGGGCTTCCAACTTCTCTACGCTGCTCTGATATCGACGTATAGTCTTACCTCTCTTGATAGGAGTTGAATGAAGCTGTGAAATTGACTCACCAATTACGTGAGCGATGAATTGTCGAACAGCTACAGCAAAAGGCTTGTCCTCTGGTGCAACAACGCTGAATGAGAAGAAAGGAAAATCACATTTTCTTCATGGAATAGTTAGCACTATTCACTATTATCATAGTAAGGCTATATCTGGGTGGAAAAACGCTATGAAAGCACGCCTTTTCTGGTGTATCCTATGTGATCATTGTGATTACAATTTGGAAGAAACTTTTGAATGAGACTCTGCTCCAAACAGTCGAATGATTTTCAAACTTACGATGAAACCTGTTGAGAACTCTTGTAACTTTTACGAAATCCATGCTTTTTCTTTACTATTATTCCACATGTGCTCATAGACAACAAAAGGGCTTTATACTTTTTGTTTGGTTTTCTAAACCTTTTCTAAATATTGTAGAAACCTGGTTCACTGGTTGTGGAGGGACCACACGGCTAGCGAATGGTCTACTTACCGTAAAGGCAGCATGATGAATGCGGTGACAGGTAACACAGATACGAAACTCGAGAAGGACACGAATACTATAAATATTTCAAACATTCTACCGCACGTTTCGCCACATATCCCACCAACAGCCATCCCCCTTCCTCCTTGCTGAGACACAGGACCAGTACAACCACAGGAGCTGAAGTTCTGAGTTCAAAAGACAGAAAACCGCTATTTGTATATCAAATACAAATGTTGACTCAATTGACCAACTTATGGCTACTGTTGTATGCACACAGAATTGTGGGTTAAACAAAAAAAGAAACAGATATGAACTGAAATGATCACGTTTTTCATTATATGTTAAAGTTGTGTGTAAATTTAAACTTTTGCCACATGTTTGCAACTGCATTGAAAGTGTTTTGACCAGCAATACAAATATGTAATTAGCTGAAACAAAAATACTTAATTTCTTTGACTGTTGTCATTGTATCATCACTTTATATAGCAAGTGTACTTGCCTTTGGTCAAGTCCTTCAAGCTATATCACTGATTCTCAGTTAACTGGGACAAATTGGTGTGAGCTGTGTCGTATGGCTATAAAAATGAACAGTGCATAGGAAAGTCTTATCGGATGTTAAAACTTTAAACAAAATAGCTATTTTACACTAGAAACATCTACATGTACCATTTAAATGCATTATTTGAATAATTTTACCCTTTTCTGAATTTGTATTTCTCATCAAATTCGCAGTAAAACAAATGTCGCATTCAGTATACTCTTTACGTTCACTCTGTTCTCAGAAAATTTGCAGGGGTATCGAAATAGTTCGTTCCTTTTTTCTTTGTAGTAATATGTCACGCATTTAGTAAAGCAAATTTTACGCTGAAGAATTACTGCCTTCATCATATTCTTCATGAACTTTCGTTGTCGTATAATCAAGGTAATTTACGTTATCGTTCATCAAGCAATTTTTGTCCACTGTTGATGTACGCAATTAATTCGGATATATTTCCTTATTCTGTTACAAAAAGAAATGGTACATGGACATGATTTGTTCTAGTTCTATTTCAGTAGTAAGTAAACAATGTTTTCCTTACAATGTGAAGTTGCTCCTTTGCCATAATCGCCCATTCTACCCGTATAGATAATCATGTAATAAACGTTACCGTTAATTTTCTGATTGCTCAAGTTGATAAGTTTTAGCAATTCACATAATTTATTTTTGAACAAGGTCATCTTTCATATGAAACATTTAATAGGCTGAATTTATGCAGAAATTGTGTAAAAAGTTTTTAAAATGTAATGAACGTTACGTAAACTACGTTACTAGTAAAAAACGTTACCAGCGTATTACCCTAAAGGAGGCCACCGCACACTGACTTTGTGTTAACCCCAATACTATTCACAACGAAGCCAACACGCTGTCCGGTAGCTGACAACAGCAGACTACTCAAATCACCATTCAGACAGACCAAAATGTTAGGAAATGATTCTAAAAGACAGACCCTGTGAATATTTTGCTCATGTACGGTGTTGCCTCATCTTGATGCGTCCAAGATACAGTAACGATACGTGTCATTATATGATTTGTTATCTTGCTGTCTTGCTGTTCGGGTACATTACAACTTGAGAATCAACTTCATTTAGCAACACTGTATATAAATCTGGATCATATGACTGACCATATTTGCAGGTGGGCATTGTAACGTAAATTACTTAAGTCTTAAAAAGCAAACTGAATAGGGCTAAATAAGATTTTCAGTAAAACGTTTGGTATTTTGAAATAATATCCAAATTAACAAAGCAAACTAATAATCAGCAAAGGCAAAGAAATATATATAATCATATATCTATTGAAAATATGAACAAATTTCAAAGTAGCGGTAACGTAAGTTACATTTGCGAAGAAGCACTCGTTATAAAATCACATTTGATATTTTAAAGCTTGTAAAAGTACTAAGTAGTAAACAACAAAGTTGCGACTTCCTCAAAACGCCATATTCAAACATACTGTAATTTTCTAATAGATAATATTTAGTTGCAATAACCGTAACGTAGATTACCATTATAAGTGACAACAATGTGTTCTTGTTTTATTTTCAACATCGCCATGGGCAATATGTCTACTATTTGCAGAATGAGGAAAGCAAGAGTAGAAATTCATAGAGCCTAAGGAGAATGAAAAGTGACCTAAAGAGGGGAGATTTTTTTAGAGGAAGGATAGGGAGCGTGTCAAGAAGTACGTATACTACAACCCAGTAAAATAGTTATAGTAAGAGGGCAGCACAGCAAAGACAAAAGAAAATTCCAAAGTCAATGCAGTTGTTGTCGGAGAAGACAGGGAGTCAAAAAAGCACTCAGTAATATGTCAGTCACAGAATATCACACGGGAAAAATGCCAAGGTTAAGGCTCTCATTGAAAGATGTATTGTGCTGTATTGAGCAAAGGTAAAAATATAAAAGTGGAAGAGTTCTGCATGTAAGCTCATTAACAGATGAACTAGCACGAGAAGAAGTTTTGCGATGGAAAAGGATGAGACAGTTCGTTAAAATACCATCTAAGTTTCCTTAAGTCCAACTGATCAATATTTTAAACAAGGGTAACTTAATGTAATGAAGCTGCTACAATACTGACATTGTTATTGAGAGAATGATATTTCTGAATTCTCAGACAATTTATTTACCGCATGTTGCGTTTCGAAATGTGTTCGGTAGCATTTGCCTTTCTTGTTAGTATGATGGATTATAGTCCTTTACTCTATATCTATATAAAAATTACGATTAAACTTTGTATTTCTACATTTATTTCCCCAAGCGAAGTCGGTGACTTTTCAACTTTACATTTCTATGAGGCAATCAGAAGTAATATGTAATTTACGTTATTATCATTCAAGATCGACTTTATCGTGAATATCAATGTGGCAGATAGCTGAAAACTGCTGCAGAGGACTACAAAGATGTTAGTTCATCCAATATTTATGATGTCATTTAAAACGCAAAGTGTTTTAAAGAAATGTTGGAATTTTGATGGATGAAACATTCCATTTGATGGATAAAACATTCCATAATCCCTCCTAAGAGAGATTAGATAACATACAGTTTTGAATCAAAGTGATTTAGTTGTTAACAGAAAGATTGATATTGATAAAGTCAATTTGTTCCTTTGATATTAATTATGACAAAACAAAATGTTTAAAAGATGACAAGATCCATGTAACTTGTGATAGTTTCTTTAATTTACGTTACCGCCGACAATATTGACGTAATCTACGTTACAACTTTCTAGGGCCATATAAATGTTTTTATTAACAACGTAGCGCAGTTGTTAATCTCAGTGTTCTTATTTCGTACTCAACACAAGTAAACAAACAAACAATTTAAAGCGAAACTATAGTCACTTTTATATATCATAAAAGATGATATCAGAGTTCATGAAAATTTTGTTCAGATTGATGGTATCACGAACTTGGCAGTATTGTTTGTCTATCAACATTGTGTTGTAAGCGTTTATTACCTATTTCATGAAGGCTATGGATAACTTGCTCTTAAATGAAAACATTACTTTCCGAAATATCTGTGGCTACTTAAATGGTATAACTATTTCAAAAACATTCCTTGGTAACGTAAATTACACGTTAAATTTGCATACTTATAATTAAATAGCACGAAAAATGAAAACTTAGTTGATTTATGTGTTGAAAATTTGCACATTAGTGCAAAGTCATGTCCCCAATAGTCAGGATATAAAACTATACTGATTAGCCGACATCAAATACAAAACCATTTTACCCTCCACTTTGTCCACTTTAACTGAGAATCAGTGATATATGCCATACTGTGGAAGCTCATTAGATTGCAAATTATAAATTAACTGACATGAAAATATGAAATGACTTTCAATATCGTTTTATTCTGGTACCATTAATATATATAACATATTTTGCCAAATTTGATCAAGTAAATCCCGGTATATATCCCTAATTAGGAATCATAATTAAATATGCAAATAAGGAATTGACTGAAATAAAATGCTTAAGGACTTTGAACATTGTTTTATCAAAGTATCTTCAATGTATATAGCAAGTTTCGTAAATTTGGTCTAATCAATCAGGATATATACCCGTAATTACAAAAGTTGACTAAATATGCAAACTAGGAATTGACGAAGTAAAAATGCTTAAAGCCCCAATAGCTGCAAACGTTTAAAAAACCTATGTCAAAATATCCTTAGTTTTCCAAGAGTTGTCTTTGAATAAGGCCTATTAGAGATTGAAAAAGTGTATAACGGTGCTATGAGTGTCAAAGTGGCATGTAAATTCAAAGGTTTTAGCGTCATTTTAGATTTCCCGCAATTTTCAAAAACTCATGATATAACAGAGAAAAGAAAGATTACAACAACAAAATGTTGGCCGTAGCATGTTTCGTCAACTTTGGTCGAAAAAAGTCACATAAATATCCCAACTTAGGAAAGTTTATGAAATATGCAAATTAAAAATTGTTAGAAGTAAAAATGCGTAATGATTTTTAATAATGGAGTGAGTCGTTCTCAAAATATTTGTTTCTAAAATTATTTATCATGCAAATTAGCAAAAAGTACGGAAGCCACATCCACCAAAATCTATTCATGACGGGACGTTCCCATCTAAATAACAGTGCACTTTCAAGGCATATTCACCCCGGCAAATGGGCTTTTCAACGGGTATGGAGCTTCTAATTAAAGTTATTTGCCATCTCGTAAGCTGTTTGCAAAATGTGATTAGAGATAGCGATTAAAGCCAGTGTGCGGGGAAGAGATTTTGCCTTACACACTTCACTCATACAGATAATCGTTCGCCTTGAACTTCTTTGAACATTGTACTCTAATTTTCACAGATTAGGACCTATAAATATACTACAAGCCATATGTTAGTTCAAATTAATAAAAGTAGGAACAAATTCCGATGTCCTGAAATGATAATACTGTTGTCAAGGTTTACACGAGATTGAGTTTGTGCCGCTTCACTGTACAATACCTTGGCATAAAGTAGTACCGGCCAAGCTATTGGTATCTGAAGTTGTTGACTAAGCGTTATGTAATGTCTGATTATATCTGATATAACTACGTTAGATTGCATATTATCAGTGCAGAAAGAGCCCAAAAAGTGTACTGTTTTTTAGATGCGAGCATCCCGTCATGTTTAGTTCATGTTATTTGCAAACTGAATCTATGTATCACATTTCATTCTGATCTGATGAGCCATTTTTGAGATATCGGGCGCACAGACAGGCGACAGACAGACAGACATCGCTGCGACATTAGCTCACGTGTTCACTCACGTGAGCTAAAAAAAACGGTATTTTAGAGACTCATTTCACCATGTTCATGACAATTGTGGTATGCACATAGACAGGAGTCAGAAGATACAATTATCTGGCAGAGACCAGAAAGACGCTGCGTTTTACTTCGCACATTGTTGCAATAATAAAGCTTTAAAAGTACATATTTAGAGTTGAAAGGTGTCAAACATGCGTTTGACGCTTACGATTCCGTTTTTTTCAGATTGAGAAAATTCCGCAATTCTACGATTCTTCATGGGAAAGTTATTGAGAAGCAACAATTTTGAATTGTGTCAAAACTATGATTTTGAGGTTAGGCGACCGATACCTTCGAGGTTATGGCTTCAGTACATCCTGCGAGGCATGGAGATTTGTAAGTCAGGCCGTCACTGCCGCATACTGGATCGTACTCGGTGTCGGAACATGCGCAGTTCCAATTGCACTCCGATATAACTTGTGATGCACCAAGGTTGCCAAGGAAGCTATTTCTGAAAGGAAGTTGAAATTTTTTAAAAAGTTGACACAGATTGCCAAGTTATGTGTCAGATTTTGATCACAATTTATCGTTTTTGTTCATCATTGCCCCCGAGAAAAATATCTGTCGTTATCAAATGAATTTTCATTCAATGGCACAATTATTGAGAACAAAAGATGAGGCATAATACGTATATTCTAAGGTGACAAGTTTAACATGTAGGCATTACTCAAGCAAAACTGTACCGTTTAGAGGCTGGGTTTCAACTGTATACTGTTGTCTCAACGGTTACAATCTAGTTATACTACCGCACCGTTCACGGTCAAGACGAAAATGTCGAAACTTTTGTAAATTAGTCTAACTACCCGATCGAGACCTGTGTGCTGTCGTCGCGTCGGGCATTCACTTGTTCTCAGTCGCGACAAGAGTGGTCAACTTCCTGGCTCGCGATCGGCGATTTATACCGGTACATGTTCTTTGTTAGAAGTGATTGTCAAGTTTATACTAGCGCCGACTTCTATATACAAACAGGACCAGGCCAACGGAGCTATTCATCAAAAAGCTATTCCAGAAGCAATTTTTGAGGGCAGGGGAAATTTTAATTCTGCTAGGGTGGGGGACATATTTTAGGTGGCAGGGGAGCAAATTTTAGTTGGGTTTTTTTTTGTCGGGCAGGGCAGATATCGGTTGATTGACAGGGCTTGGCGAAATACGAGGAGAGGGAAAGCTACTTGTAAAACGGGGACAGCGGGAAGTCAGCCATGGTGTTTCTGGGGATGGGGACACAGGGCAAGTACTTATACCTTTTAAAGGTTACCCACACTACTTAGCCTATCGATTGACCCAACATCTCACTCTATGTACTGCGAGACGGAAACCAAATAGAAGGCCACTGCAGTATGTGTCTGCATGGGAATGTTAATTTCAGGGGAAATTTTTCTCGGGGCAGGGGAAAATCGACAGGTTTTTTCATCACAGGATAGGGTAGCTTCATATCTGCAGGGAAAATGGAATAACAAAATTTTGAGGGGGATTTTTTCCAGGGCAGGGGAAATAGGCAAGTTTTTTTTCGCCAAAGGGCAGTGGAGCTTCAAACATTCACTGTGGGGAGGGAAACAGGCCAAAATATATTAGGGGATCGGTCAAAAATGAAGTTTGAGTGCGGCACGGTGAGTCGAAAAATGTTCAGTGGGAGGGCAAATTATGAACAGCTAATTAATTACCCTCTTGACTTAAAATTAGTCAGTTCACATTACTTGTCATGCACAATGTATCTTATCATAGTAAGAACCCCATTAAAAGTGCCTGCAAGTTTTTATCTACCTAAAGATGAGATCAATAACTCTTGACACCATGAAAACTTCAGTCGTTCAAATGCATTTTCTTAGCTTCTTGCACTCCGTTTAACGACAGAGATTGTTACTTCAAGTGTCAAACTTCGTTTTTGTGTTCTTGTCTTAAATATATTGAGTCAGTACCGATTTTATCAAACCACAGTCCCCCTTCGATTAAAGTAACGCTCATGCCGTAGCGTAGAATAGTGCGTGCTGTCGTCGACATCATGTTCCGAAAGAGTTTCGACTGGAGTCTATATTGGATTATTACACCTCACGTATTATTCAGGTACTGTGATTGGCTGAGCCTCACTCACGTGATATAGAACAAAAAGTGATAGAACATGGCTAAGGTGATATAGCCCTGTCGCGTGCGCTGATATAGCCCTGTCGCGTGCAGTGATATAGCCCGCTACCACGTTCTGGAATACCGCGCGTCCTTTCTGCGCGTACCACATCATCGCGTACATTTGCTTGGTATTTTCTGTAAAGCAATGGCTTTTGAAAAGGTACAAGAAATTAGCTCGACCTGAAGTACACGACGATGTAGTACATTAAACGAGAAAAGCTTGAACAACACTGTCTTCGTTTTTAGACGTTAATTCAACTTCATGTAGCATTGCGATCGAGCAACAAATAGAAGGTGTCACTGTGGCGAGTCTCATTCGACACTTGACTGCATTCTGAAAAAAGTTTCGAAAGCAAGTGTTTGTTCGGTGTAATAAAATTAATAACACACGCTAGCACGGGCAAGATCACGATTTGTTGCCTGCCCTCGGGCTGGTGCTCATGACGGTAATATTGATGATACCCTCGCCTTCGGCTCGGGCATCATCAATATTACCGTCATAAGCACCATCCCTTGGGCGGGCAACAAATCGAGATCTTGCCCTTGCTGGCGTGTGTTATTATTTAAGTTACGCAATCCGAAAGTTTCGCTCGACGAGCAATACAAGCGCACATCGATTTCTGAGATTGTTTCGAGTCGTAGTAACTTAAAATCAAACCCTGAATGACCGACTATATTTTATCCCCAACTCTTTATTCATCGTAATGTGAAATTCTCTACACCGTTAATCTCTCCTCTGTATAAGTAGGACCAGCTAAAATAAAAGAAAAAAAAACGAAGCAAAAGTCGAAGTCTACTGTAGGCCTAATAGGCGAGCGGCGAATCCACAAAAAGGGCCTTATTTTAGGAGTTTAATGTACCCACCTTACATACGGCCACATCATACGTCATTTGAAAGCTTATTATCTCTACTTTAAGAAAATTGACGATGTGGAGCTGCCAAGTAGGGCCATAACCTCCTAATTTGCATAATTAACAAGGGTACCCAATTTGCATAAATGCGATATAATATTTTAAATTTATTGTTAACTTCCCTAACGATACGTTTAAACTATCGAGTGATATATCAAATGAAAGGTCTTTCTATGTAGAATACAAAATGGATATTCAAAGAGATATTGAAATTGATTATACTGAAATATTTTCATGTTTATATGGAAAACAATATTTTCCCCTTTTGAATAACAATATTTTAAAAATTTTAACACATACTGCAACAACACACAGCCACACCATACGTCATTTGAAAGCTTATTATCTCTACTTCACGAAAATTGACAATTTGGAGCTACCAAATCGGGCCATAACCCCCTAATTTGCATAATAAACACGCATACCCAATTTGCATAAATGCGATATAGTATTATAAATTTATAGTTAACTTTTCTAAACATACGTTTAAACTATCGAGTGATATATCAAATGAAAGGTAGTTACATGTAGAATACAAAATGAATATTCAAAGAGATATTGAAATGGATTTCACTGAAATATTTTCATATTTATATGGAAAAAATATTTTCCCCTTTAGAATAACAATATTTTTAAAATGTTAACACATAGAGTCCTATCATACAGCCACACCATACGTCATTTGAAAGCTTATTATATCTACTTGAAGAAAATTGACAATGTGGAGCTATCGAGGAAGACCGTACCCCTTTATGTCCATAAATTACACTGGTAAGCAATTTGCAGAAATGAGATATGAAATTAGAAAATTCATTGTTAACTATTCTAAACACACTTTTACACTATCGAGTGATATATGGTCTGTGGTGATGGTATTTGCATGTAAAACACAAAATTGATATCAAAAGTGATATTTAAATTAATTTACGGAAATATTTTCATATTCTGTCGAAATAAATATTTCCTCTTTTTAATAATGGTTTTAAAAAAATTTAAGTATCAATGCAACAAAAAGATCCACACGGAAGACACTATTGTAGTTGTTGAAATGTAGCTTTGTAGCTGAAACAATGTGTCAGAGTAAGCTGCAGTCAAAGTAATGGCATGATTCATGATCCAAATCATTCATGTCATTTCCAGTAAATCTAGTAATTGTAGGAATTCATCATCCTCTTCTTCACCAGCATTGTCATGAGTAAAAGGGTTGCCACAGTTATCGCTGCCTTGGCAGGAACAAAGTCTGTGCAGGAAGATTAATTTGACAGCAGACACAATTGGTGACATGTAATAAGAGAAAGCAGCTCCGCAAATCGTTCATATCTTAGTTGTTTGAATTTTGTGTACGGTACATGTGTATATTGTAAGTGTATATTATGTTATGTTTGGCCGTTTTATGTTTAGTGTTGATTTGCCATGGCGAGACGTAACCCTAATCTACGTGTTCTGCCCTATGGGGTAGCAAAACTAATGTGACACCGCGATCCTTTGATGCTACCTTTTGAGAGTACTGAGTTGTCTTCGTCAGTCCTTCATTTTTTTTGGTGAAACATGTGCACTGATTGAATGATTGTAGGTGTTACCAATCGAGTTGTTCCACTGAAAGTTCAGTTTGTTCAAGTACGGAAGCTAGAATGTCTACTGTTCGTTCAGGCTGTATTTGTGTACGCTCATTTGAATCGGAGATCGGGCTGTTGTAGGTTTTGTGAAGTTTGGCATCATCGTAACGCTTATATTTCCGTTTCTTATGTATGTAATTAGGCTACGCTCACAAATAACGGTGAGAGGCAGAGGAATTCGGGTTGGATTTGAAAATTTTGGGAGATTGTAGAGGGGTACTTGGAGATTTTGATCAGCATATAGGGGACCTGAAAATGTTTTGGTTCCCTTTTACTATTTACGATTCCAAGGTTTGAAATTAATTTAATGAAAATTTAATAACATTTAAATGTCATCCGATTGTCCAAAGTTAGTAATAATTTAACAAGATTTAGAATCGTTTGGTCGCATTTCATTACTTTTATCTCGAAAATATCTTGTATTCTCTATTGCCTTGTTGTTGCATGATTGTTCTAATGTATCGTAATGTTTCGCGTTTAACAAGGCCCTTGAATGTTGCCGTTTGGTTTCGAGAACCGCAATGTATCTGTGTGTTTTGTGTGTAATGCAGTTGAGAATGTCCTCTTTGTTCCACCGATGACCTTTATAGATAATGAGGTCTAACGATATGATTTCTTGAGAAGAGCTTTCGAAAATTTGAAAGTATGATGCATTTTTTCATGTTTGACATGAATTCATTAAGCTCGTGTTGAGTTCAAATGAGAATCATACATCGTTTCTGAATCTCAGTCAGAGCAATATTTGTTCAGTGTGTTGCTGAATTATTCTCATTTTGTCTTTAGAAATGTAATGTCGGGAATTTCTGGTAAAACTGGAGATCTCGTACCGCACCCAAATAC
Source organism: Ptychodera flava (assembly GCF_041260155.1). Lineage (NCBI taxonomy): Eukaryota > Metazoa > Hemichordata > Enteropneusta > Ptychoderidae > Ptychodera > Ptychodera flava. Next base: position 5,741,801 of record NC_091934.1, on the reverse strand, counting down.
ATGACGGTAAAATTCACTGTTGACTTGAAAGTGTTGTTTTTCAAGATTATTTTCAGCATAGCTATCATGTATTTTGTTGTTGGTTGTTTGATTATGCAATCATTTGATGATCTTTCCTGATTTAATGCTCTGTCGACTGATTCCATTGGTTCATTGTGCGTTGTATTAGTGTACATTGAAACAATGTCTAGTGTTACCAAAGTCGCATTGGCCGGAACTTTTATTGTCTCAATTTTCCGTGTAAAATCAGTCGTATCTTTGATATATGTTGTTTATTTCTTCACGATTTATTTGAGAAAATAGTCAATAAATTTTGATCTGTGAAAGGTTGGACTGCATCATCCACTTATAATTGGGCGGCCAACGCACGAACTTTCCTCGTGGGCGTCATTTTGTTCGAAAACTTGTATTTTTAGCATAAGGTACCAACTTGTAAGTGGTGCTAGTGTTTTACTCTTAACTAGAATAATCGCCATGGCTAATTAACACTTTATATAAAACAGCCAAACATAATATACACTGACAATATACACGATATCATACACAAAATGCAAACAACGAAGATATGAACGGTGTGTTGAGTTGCTTTTCCTTCATTATATGACAATAAATACGATAAATGAAATATGGTGCCTTCCGTCTACATATTCCGCATAACTGAACTGAAAATACAGATGTAACACAGATGTAGTAACCAATGATGTCTCCATCAAAAAAGATTTCTAGAGAAATTGAAACAAAAATGACATCAATAATAAAAAGGGTCATTCAACACACAGCTATTTATAACAAGATTGGAACTAATTTGGGATAATTGGATGGTGAAGTAATGTCGGTTTATTTTGCAAATTTAAGCTCATCTGCTTTTCTTTTTACTTGTAATGTTTTTAAGAGTAACTTGTTATATTTCAACACTCAACTATAGAGCACAAAACACGCTTTAGAAAATTTGCAAAATGTGAAGACCCAATTATCCTAAATTAGTTCCAATTGGTTTTATGTATTCTTGTTGTTCAGCTATATGGGAATTAGACAGGAAAATGTTCCAATTTTCGTATCCTTAATAAACAAAAAATCAATTGCAAAACAAATTCAGATATTTATCCCCAAAACTTTAGCATTATTGGTTATTAGTACACAATATTTTGAATATCATAAACTAGTCAAAACGTTTCCGATTTAATTGAAAATATTTAATAAGAATATTTTGAATACACGTTTGGAGTTCATGATTCTATTCTACATGCAAATACCTATCATTTGATATATCACTTGATAGTTGAAAAGTAAGTTTAGAGTACTTTGCAATTGATTTTTGTAATTTTATATTGTATTCATGAAAATTAGGTACCCGTTTGCATTATGCAAATTAAATCATTACAGCCCTATTTGTCAGCTGCATATCGTCATTTTTCATGAGGCAGAGATAATAGGCTTTCAAATAACGTTTGATGTGGTTGTGTGATGCGGTTCTATGTGTTAAAATTATTATAATATCGTTATTAAAAAGGGGAAAGTATATTGTTCTACATTAGTACGAAATTTTTTAGTAAAATCATTTTAATATCTCTTTGGATATCCATTTTGTATTCTCCGTGCAAATACCTTTCATTTGATATATCACTAGATAGTTTAAAGTATGTTTATAGTAGTTAATAAATTTCTAATTTTATATCGCATTTATGCAAATAGGGTACCCATGTAAATTATGCAAATTAAGGGCCACGTCCGTACTTGACAGCTCCACATTGTCAATTTTCTTGAAGTAGAGATAGTAAGCTTTAAATAACGTATGATGATGCTGTAAGATTTGGCTTTTTGTATTAAATGTTTTTAAATATTGTTATTGAAAAGGGGAAAATATTTTTTCAATATAAATATGACAATATTTCAGTAAAATGAATTTAAATATATTTTTGGATGTCTTTTTAGTATTCTACATGCAAATACCTTTCATTAATATATCACTCGATAGTTTAAAAGTATTTTTCGAGTAGTGAATAATAAATATCTAATATTAATCGCATTTATGCAAATTGGGTACCCGTGGGACTTATGCAAATTAGGGGCTACGGCCGTACTTGACAACTAAATGTTGTCTATTTTCTTCAAGTAGAGATAGTAAGCTTTCAAATGATGTATAATGTGGCTGTATGATGTGGCTGTATGTGTTCAAATTTTTAAGATATTGTTATTCAAAAGGGTTAAATATTTTTTTCAGTATTAATATGAAAATATTTCAGTAAAACCATTTTAAATATCTTTTTGGATATCAATTTTGTATTCTACATGCAAATACCTTTCATTTGATATATCACTCAATAGTTTAAAAGTATGTTTAGAGTAGTTAACAATGAATTCCTAATTTTATATCACATTTATGCAAATTGGGTACCCATGTGAATTATGCAAATTAGGGGGTTATGGCCCTACTTGGCAGCTCCACATCGTCAATTTTCTTGAAGTAGAGATAATAAGCTTTCAAATGATGTATGATGTGGCCGTATGTAAGGTGGGTACATTAAGTGTGAAAAATGGGTGTGTCTGCCGCTCGCCTATACGCAGTCCGTAACGATCGTTGTAAGTCATTGATAGGCCGTCGTCGTAAGCAGGGAGCACGTTTCAGATAGTTAATAAAGTTCCACAGAGCATGAATAAAAATCCTTGCTAGTATTTTCTGAGTGTACATTTGACTTGCGTGAAATCAACCTCATATAGTAAAAATTTCAAGTTTCGGCACTCCTGAGTTCCGTTTTTTCGGGTTCAGCTGGATGCTCCAATTTGAAAGTGTGCATGCGGGTAAATCAACTTTCCACAGTAATCAGTTCTGAACTGTCGCAATCCTCTGTGCTTTGACGTAATTTAATTTTTGGATTATATTTAGACAAAGAATCGGCAAGAAATGAAAACTTTATTTCCATTTGGTTTGTGAAAATTAAAATTCTCGCGAGCCAGCTAAAGCATGATATCCGTTCCACAGACCTACGCAAAACGGGTTGCGCCAAGCTAATGCCGTTAGAGGCACGTGTTTTACGACAGTCAAAATTAGCAGATCGGCGAACTTGCTCCTTTGAATCTGCGTTATGAATTAATGTGCGAATGAACTCAAGCACCAGAAAACTTGATATATAATTGAAATGTCGCGTCATGCCAGATACATATGCCGTTCATACACAGGCCATTGAAACGTCTCTGAAACGGTTCTGGGCCAATACTGACACAGAAAGTTATGTGTGGACACTCCGAAGTGGTTCTGAAGCGTTTCAGATTTGAGACGGTTTAGTCGGCCCGACCAGAGCCGTTGTAGGGATTAACTCTATCCGCAAATCGCTGTGTGGACAGACTGAGCCGCTTCAGAAGCGTTTCAAACGCCCTCATGCGACAGGTATTTGTAACATAAAACAAACAACAACCAATATACAATATTCACTTTCGCCATGGCTGCCGAACACAGTACTACATCTCGCGGTATACTGGTCCGACGAAGAGATAAGCTTGCTACCAAAAACCCTATCAATTCGACCAGAAAAAATTCATTACGATTTGAAAAACGTCGAATTAATAGGAAATTAAAACTGCCGAAATAATTTAGTGGTCGAATTTAATTTGGAACGACGAGGATGAAATTAAAGCGAGACATGTTTGCCATGTTGAGACTGCTTCAAAGCATGGACTGTGAAATTTTGTGAGGTCGACAAATTTCGTAACAAAAAAAACCTCAAACGCACGTTGGTGTCACATCAAAATCAAAGTGGCCGCGATTACAGACGGAACAATCTGTGACACTGCCACCGGCCGCTCGACGGACGACACGTAAGTTGACATCGTGTGCCAGCCCTTGGAAATATATTGTAACTCCTTGACAGGCAGATGAGATAGTCTTATAGCGTTTGATGCATTGAAAGTTTGTAAAAAATAATAAAAAATGACATCACCGATCATAGGAAACGTGGTGTTGAAGATAATAGTTTGTATGACGACCATATTTCTGTAAGTATTATCTAACTTTAGAAAACCAACATCTGAAGATTTACTTCAACCAACACTTTTGGATTTGTTCCACTCTTTATTATAAGATTAGTCGAATTTCTGGAAAGTAGGTGTACATTTTCGATGTCTGTGTATCGTCTACACCGAAGTCATATCCGAAAGAGTATAATCAGTTCGCGACAGCGTAAACCTCTCTCTCCCTCTCTCTCTCCGGCATTTCAATGTTTTATATTGTCGACATTTATATATCAGTCTGAAGTTTCAGGTCACTGCTCATTGCAAGTAGTTGATGTCAATTTTTCCGTATCGGGCATGGTCTCTATCGTCACTCTAATCGTTAGTGTTTTCCTGTTATATTCCATATCAAACTCAAAACACAACGTGAACAACGCTGATAATATATTGCATCTTTCGTATCGAAAACCGGTAAAGTTCGTAACTGGTGACATGTCACGGCCTGGAGAAAGTTCATCACCATCGATCGAATGTCCGTGGCGCTTTTGCTTCCAAATAGACATATTGAAATGCACAGGGAACTTCGCGGTATGGCAATTATATGAATTTTACCGTGAAGAAAGTCTGTGACTTTAAACTGGCCGTACAACCAACAATAAACATGGCGGAGCAATGATACCGATTTCAGAGACTTCGATTTTTTTTCATTGCGACCTCGACCGCTGGTGAGAGCGAGTCGTCTATTTTTTCCCACTGGCTATTTGGCTTTGAATTTTCAATTGCCATCATGTGCTAAGTTAAAGCTAAAAACAAGACGGGCGTTCTCTGTAAATCAATAAGCCTTAAAATCGGACATCTGAACCTCAACACGCAGCTTGAAAGTTGTTCTCCGAATCAGGACAGGGACATCGGCCCGGGACATCGGTGAGGCCGGATTTCACGTAGTAGCTATGGAAACCGACGGCTCGTTCGTTGTAAGAAACCATGCGATGTACGCTCCCTTGGGCCGTGGAATTTCGCCGTATCGCCTCTACAGACTACACCGTCTATTACCTAACCATGCTATTAAACAATCACACGATAGTTCAGTAACATATATCTTCATTAATCTACCGATCATCCACCGTCGAACACTTCGAAAACAATGGTCGCGGTCACGGATTCAAGGACGTTCACAGAAGAAGAATTATCGATAAGTGGCGCGCAGAATTATTTTACTGGTTTTGAGAACTTCTAAAATAACTTGTAATCTGTATATCTTCACACATCGAACCGATATTGTATACCTATCACCGTCGAAGTTTATGTCTTTCACTGTAGAGTTCTTTTATCCAAAACACATATTCAGAAGAGTCCCACAGAGCCCCCACAGAGCAGGAAAATATAAGGATAATTGCTTCAATGAATGAAATTGCACGAAAGAATGAAAATCAACAGCACACCATGGACGTGATTTAAAACAATAGCGCTTGTGAATAGGACTATTCTATTTGAGTAAAAAGTGCCGTTTTTCTCGCAATTTTAGCAACTGTAACGACCCTTTATTCTTTAATACCTTTCCATAATTGAATTAAACTAGGTTTAGGGCTTATACACACAGTGTACACTGATGTACAGAACTTTAAAACGTATTCTGCTGGTAACGAATAGGGGTTTACACTCTAATGGGCGCAGTAAAACAATGGTCACGTCCATAGGTTCATGGGGTTCACGGGGAGACAAGATGGCAAATAGTGCAGTGTCGTAAAATTGCTTTGGCTAGTTTTAAGAACGGTACAATATCTGGTCATCGGTGTACCGCTACCTGTGAATCGAAACGACAAGTGTACGACACGACTGGACCTATAGCTTCGAAATTTTATGGGAGAGACACCACGACTGAGACCGACAGTAGCATAACAAACTATTCCCAATTGTGCGTCCGTGTTTAATACAGACATCTCTGTAGGTGATTCTGGTTTCTCTTGAATCAAAAGTCCGACATTGACAAAATTGACATAAAATAAGTCCGAAAAGTTATGTTTTATTCAACTAACTGATTCATCTCCTTTGATATCCCCTATTAGCTACATGTAAACAGTCCGGAAAGACTGACATCGATGTCTCCCGAGCCCCCATTTCTTCACCGTTTTGCAAAACATCTCATCAGCCGGACGCATGGGCAATGTCTTTGTACGTTGGTCAAAACTAATGACAGTATAGGTCAGGATGTAACATCGGTCAAAGTAATATTGAATATGGAAGACGAAAATGCTTTCATTGATTGACAAAAATGAGAGGGAACGAGTCAGTAAATATCGAACCATAAAGGGGAGATCGAGACTGCCACCCCCATGATTAAACAACTGGGAACACAATATATATTTCGATCAACAGACTTACACAACCAGAGACAGCATTTTATTCAGCTTTAAAATAAGTCACCGCCTTTCCTATAATAACACCCCGTTTGCGTTTCGATCTACTCTGCTCTGTCCCCAATCGGTATGGCCGTCCGGGTTTCGCCTGCCGTACTGACTGATACATGGTTATTTCTTCACATATTTTTTCATCGTTTGGCATAAAATACAGCATCTCTTTGGTGCACAAGGCAATCAACGTTTAGAAGGAAAGTCAAAGGAGGTTAGGATATTATATACCGTAGGTGAAATTAGAATGGAATGTTGAAGATGAAAAGACTTTTATCAGTCGACAAAAATTGCCATAAACCGAGAATTGAGATTGTCTATGATTTATTAATTGGGAACAAAAATATTCGATTGAGTCATTAAGTTTGTGTTTGATTCGTTTCAAAAATGTGTTCCTACATTCTTATCCGATTGTTTGTGTTAATAAAATGTTTGTTTCGCCTCGGATATTTGTAGGGAAGTTTGGATTAGTGTGGACGGTAATGTTTTGTTTGTGTGAGGAAAGCTTATGGCGAGGCGAAACAAACATTTTTATTAACACAAACAATCGGATAAGAATGTAGGAACACATTTTAGAAACGAATAAAACACAAACTCGGCACAAAACATTTTGGATAGTTAGGTGGGGAGCCTCTTTCACATTCTTTACAGCCAGTACGACGTCGTCCATTTCAGCCATCTTGTTACAAACAATGCTTGGCTATACACACCTTTTGAACTCGAGAGGGCGCATTAAGACGTCTTAAACATCAAAACAATGGCTTAATTTATGTATGTGGACGCAAGCGGACTTAATCTATTAATCCCCTGTGTTTACAAATCACAAATAGTGTTGCAGAAGCGTTTCAATTTTTCCCTGTCTGAACATAGATACAGTGTACCCCAGGGACCGATGTTTGTGTAGCAGTATCTAAGCAAACACCGTGACAAAAAGGCTGCAAGATGTTAGCGGCTCTGTCCTCAGCCAAATCAGACTCTTCACTGCGTTCTTGCACGGTCACTTCCCAAAGTCTGACCGTTGCTCTTGAGCAGTATAAGTAAGGTCGTACTATTTTACATGACGTTAAAAACGTACAACGTTTCGGTCTTTTTCTGGTTGGCCTACTGTCCTGGCTTGCATTTTCGCAGATACTGAGCACGAGTGCCAGTTAATGAACGTAAAAGAATGGTCTGACACGCGGTGTAGCTGATAGTTAGCCTTTCTAGTAATATTTCAGGAATTTCCCGGTATATAATGTGACTCAACATTTTTCGTCAAAAGAAAGACTAAGTGCCGGTGGTCCGAAATTTGAAATATAAAAGTTTGCTATTGACCTGCAGTGAACCCGAATCGCATCGTTAAATGTGATATTTCAATGCGTGTCCCATTTATAATTGAAATTTTCTGTTGCCAGCAACACCTAAAAATTAAGTCGGCAAAAGTTGAAGTAACGCAAAGACCTTTTGTTAAGAGAACACATATCTGAACGCAGAGCTAAAGAAGACCAATTATCTGTATTTTTCGGTGTGTGTAGGACCAAGGACCTATCATATAATCACTGAAACTACATCGCTATTTTTTAGTGCATGTTCTATGCCAGTGACGAATATTGAATCATCATCTTCTTAATTAAAACGGGTACCTGCCCCTGTCACCTCGCACTACTGAATGTGTTGCTCCCGTGGAGAAGCATCTTACACAACTTGATTATGTAATTTTTCAATGGGCGTCCAATCTATAATTGAAACTTTCTGTTGCAAGCAACACCTACAATTATAGTCAGCAAAAGTGAAAGCAACACCAAGATCTTTGTCAAAAGAACACATATGTGAATGCAGAGCTGAAGAAGGCCATTGTCTATTTCTCATCGTACGCTCGCACGGGTCCGTAACCACATAGAGGGACTGTGGCTGCTGTGGTAACCAGCTGCCTGGACCCGTGACCTTGGCAAGCGAAGATGGTATTTTCAGTGTGTGTAGCGCGTAGGACCTATTATATAATCACTGAAGCTACACCGCCGTTGCGTTGTTCAGTTGTATATGTTTGTATGTTGTATGTCTGCGTAGCCTAGATTCTATTCGTCCGCTTGCCTCCGTACCTCCGACCCACTCCAGAGAGTGGGTCGGAGATACGGCAAGCGGACGATAGAATCTAGGCTAATGTCCGCGAGGAAGACAGTGGCGGGATTGACGTCTTACAGCCAGGCATCCCTTCGAAACAACGTTCGTACATTTGTCGGCTGCAACTGTGTATTGTAAATAATACAAAATATGTGGCTGTTTTGTGAATCTTATCCTGAAAAACTAATTTATCCGAATTTACCACACTGCTTGTATATTTTATCGAATAATTTTTTGGAGCTCTTGGTGAATAATATGATTGTGATGTATATCTTGGTATTTATGTATACCAAATAAAGCCTGACAGTGCTTTACTTCCAGCACCGGATGCCCTGAACTTTGATCTATGCTTAGCCTAGATTCCTTTTCCGTCCGCTTGCTCCGTACCTCCGTCTCCACTACCGTACCGAGGCAAGCGGACGGAAAAGGAATCTAGGCTAATCTATGCTATGCATTATTATTCATACACTCACAGACTGTAAGATTTTGCAAGATACGGTACACTTTGCTGTAGCAATACCCTTGTTATCGAACCGTGCTGCGTTAAACCCTGATTTGCACTCATTGTTTAACTAAGAGATCTTTGAGCCGTACGATCTGCTTGCAACGTCAGAGATATGGCTAACAACCGCAAGTCAAATTATAATGCAAAGGTCAGTGCCGTAAAAATTGAAACTTACAAACAATTTATTTCGACCAGCCGTCATTATGGAAGATTTAGGGAAATGTAAAAATACAAAACAATTCGTGTAAGCACTACTTCGGAGTCTTAGCGGTTGATTGGGGTCAAACGCGCTTCCTGTCTCTATTGAGAGCAACATAGTCCTGAATGTGATGTTTACGCAATCATGGGTTCATGCATGGAGCTACAAACGGAGCTCCATTGTTCATGTAAGCAATTATGAATAAAAACAATGCAACAAATATGAATAATGAAATGTGAATGCTATTGGCGAAATTGGCAGAATACCCGGGGTTTCTTTGGAAAACGCACGTTTTATTAGTAAAACGGGAACTTTCCTCCGTTTACTATGGAGAACCAGCCGGGGTAACAGCTGGGTCGGATCACAGCTATTTGTTTGTCATGTTATGCAACAGAAGGTATAAATATCAGCCTTAGCATTCTAAAGAATTGTACAATCCCTACATTTTCAGCACAGAGGTGAACAGAGCACAAATATCAGCACTTCGTGAATTAATGAATAAATCGTTTCACTGGTATTGCCATTGTCTCTTTGTGTTGATCACAAACTTAAATACTAAACACTAAGTTGCCCAGTATGTCGGTGCAATAGATTAAAATTAATACATGTAAATCTCCCTATCCTATGGCATCTCTCTTCGCCTCTCTCTCCCATGCACTGAATATTTTCATGTACAGCGCATGCGCATGCAAACTTCGAGCGCGAAAATATCTTATCAAGAGCAGTCAACTTGGTCAAGCAGAGACCTTTGTCTTTACAGTGTCGAGAATTGCCCGTTTCTTCTACGACTAAAATACCGACTTAGCCACTGTGGCAGGTGCCCTGGAGAATGCTTATCCACACAACCGAGTCCCGTAGGTGAGAGGCTGTTGCCCAGCGATGCACTACAGAGTGTTCAAAACCCGAAAAAAACTGTTCTCAATCTTTTTCTGAATCGCTTTCCAAAGATCACAGACTAAAGGCGGCCAGAACATTTCGAAATGCTACGCTCGTTTACAAGATCGCGATATGCCGTCGTCATTGTTCGACATCCAGGCATGTTGATCGCAACATGAAGATAGGTACTGATGGCTAAGGCTCGTGAATTATGGTAAGTACATTGTTTGTTCTTTTGATGAATGACAGTGCTGTCGTACAAACCACTCCAAACAAGGTTGTTACATTAGCTCTTTATGCTTGTTTCGGGATCATCTCAAATTGCACCGTTTAGAACCGCCTGGAGAAAACTGTCTGTCAAAAATCGCAAGGAGAAATTTAGATCAAATTAATGTGAAGAATTTCACGAACAAAGGAAGTGTCGTTTTCATCTCCCTTGGTTTTTGTACTGAATTTGATTCAAAAGATAAGTATTAATATTTAATGTTTTGAATGTCTTATAACAACACACTTTTGAATTAGAAATTATCGTGTACTATTCTACGTGGCATGTTTTATCTGGATCACGAATAGTAGTAACGGCGGGCTGTAAACAGCATTAGAGACAAAACTGAATCACTATAGTACGTAACTGTAGTGCCTGTGTTAACACACTGAAACTGGATCGACCCGCATGCCTAATTGGTCATAGACAGTTCCCGCCAATAAAGTCTATGATTAGGTCAACGTAGCAAAGTCTCCGTAACCAGGAAGGTCCTTCCCAAGTAAACACCCTTCGATAGGAAAACTTTTTCTGAATAGAAAGCCAGAGTAACAAATCGGAATTTCCAGACTTTCAAAAAAGTAATCAGTCTGCACGATAACCCGGCTTTTGAGGTGTGGCCGGTACCAGCGATTTGATTGGGTGTTGTAGGGTGATTGGCATGTGTGACATTATGTTAGAAACCATTTTCTTTAATGGGTGGGTTCAATCGCTAGGGTAAAAATAAAAATTAATTTTTTTCATCATATGAAGATATTTCACAATAATTTGATATTGTTCGTAATTTATTCAATTAAAATAATTATTTTCTTGATGATTTGAAGACGTTGACAACCTCAGTATGCACGAGTTCTATGACAGTTAAATTTCCCACCCTCCGCATAAATGGTTGACACTTCGACGGGATTGACCGCTGTCGATGCTACAACATCAAAACATTAGAACAAGAAACTCACATGGTTCTTAAAGTTACTGATCAAATTTAAAGCTAATGATGTTTCTAGAGTAGAAATAAAGATAGGTACAAACCGTACAAAAATGGCTTTGTTTGAACGAACCTACATTGAAAGGTCTAAATGTAGCGATCACATGAACTTCCCGACCGGTCCAACTACACGTCGACTGTCGTACTGTCAAGATTCGATGTCTAAAACACCAAAGAGCTGCTGTTTAGCCCCTGCTGATGTGTACCAGCCCCGAAAGAGTACTACCACATTTATAGAAAGCTACAAAATATGCGTCTCTTTTTACTCACAATTACTGAATCCTGTCTCAAAACTGTCATCCATATAATTTCCTGACGGGCAGTGTCACTGAGTGTGTGAATACCGGATACGATCATCGTTGCATGGACATACCACAGATGATCGTTGACACTCGCTGGAAAAACGACGGCTGGGACTATTATTTTGTTTGGTTTTACAGAGTGTAATGGGCACAGGTAAAGAGATATCGACTGATTACAGATATTGGAAGGTAAATTGCCTGTAGGGCAGTGACGGGCAGCAGTATGACCCTTTGATCTAACGTACATTTGCAACTTGTGACACTGCCTGCGATCGCAGACCAGCTGTGAGATCGACAGAAATTTTAGTTGTTGGGAATTTTTCAACAAATACGGGCTACCACAAGTTTACCTCTGAATGCAGTTGTAATTAGCAACCTATATTACATTACATTAATATAGAAAATGTGCTCATACGCCGACGAGTTATTCCGTATTGTGCAAGTTTTGTGCAGAATGAATGAGCACGCACGAGTGAGTAATACACGACAGCTTATTATGCATGACCTCATTATGTCTAGCCTCTAAACCAATAGGCGCAGCTTTGAGATGTCATGTGATACTATTCATGAGCATTTGTTTACAACATATGCGATTTTCCCGCCACGTCATTAGCCTGTGTTTTCTTGATTATCTACGCCTATTTTACCTTATTAAGGCATAGCTGATGAGTCATACTTTGAGGGTAATAATAATCAGCTAAGCTGCATTCAAGAAAGTGGAAAGGGATTGGCTAGTACCGGGCTTCGCGCCCTTACGACTGGGATTTGACATGTGTCAATCAATGGTTTTCCACTGCAAGTTCCTCGAAATCGTGTCAATCAGAGCAATTACCGACGAGGGGGCAAGCCCCCGATGAGTAACATGAAGTTGTATGTTGCCAGGAGCAAACCATTGCCGATTGGAGAGGTTTGCATTAGTCTGACGGTACTTAAGGTGGAACATAATCGGCTTGAAAATTTTAGGGTTTTTCATTGTTTCGCTCAAAAGTTAACTGTGCTGAGAACACATTTTAATGAACCACAGAAACGATTAATCATTTTTAAACAATTAGTAATACCTAAAGGCCTTATTTTTCATACTAAATTGTCTACATGATTTTTAGACCAAAAATTACAAAGTTTCAAAGAGAGGTCCTGTCAACCCCATAGAAAATGTACCCTCCATTTCTTCGTGCAGTGAGGTCACCAGCCGAGCGGGCGGAACTTTAGCACCCCTTTACCGTACTGTGGAAGCTATGCAAAAAGTGACACTTGCAGCCTTTTTCAAGCAGCGTCGTGCTCAACAGCAGGATTATGCCACAAAATTGACAAAATTTTCGTATTTTGCCCTATATTCACACACGTGAATTCGCTCCATTTCTGCCAACGATCGCGTGTCTAGTGACCCAGATGACTTTATTTTACGTTTACATTGACAATGGGGTACGTTTAATCGGCATAGTTTGGCGATTGTCTCTTTAGACCAAAAATTACAAGTTTTGAAAGTTGAGTTCGTTCAAAATCAAGTAATTTTAGCTACCCAATTGAAAATTGATAAAATTATATTTTAAAATATGTATATTGCCAAAAATTTGTCGACAATATTCTTCAGACCTATAGCCGACACTTACCATCTCAAAAACAGTGAAAATATACCTTAGTTTATGAGAAAACCGCGTCTTTATTTTGGCGATATTGCTGGCTTTTGTTTACTTTCAATGACGCCACTGAAAGACGCCATTCTTGCCTATATTACCCGTCATGCAATGGTACCGGAAAAGCCCGGTCGTCTTGCAGACTGAATACTAAAAGCACAAGTTATGTTTAAAAAGACACAAAGGATTTCTTTGACACTTTGCCAAGACACTATACGTCACTTATGGCCTCCGCGTCTCAGACCCACAGAATGCTAGGGCTGCGTTCCCAAAAAAACGGTTGGGCTGCGTTCACACAAAAAAACGGGGGGGGGGGGGGGGGGGGGCCTGGAGGAATTCAGGGGGGTTCGAACATTTTGGGGGTAGTAGAGGGGAACTTCAAAATTATGCTCTACCTGTAAGGAGGGACATGAAAATTGTTGGTTCCCTTTTGTGTTTACATTTTCCAATTCCAAGTTTTTGGAGATAATTCAATGAAAAATGAATACCATTTTTATGTCATCAAAATGTTGTAATGTTAGTAATAATTAACAAAATATAGAACCATTTTGTCATATTTCATGACTTTATCTCAAAAAAATCTAAACGTGTGATTTGTCGTAAAAAAACAAACTGGAGCCTAGTAGCAGGGAAGAAGCTGCAACTGTTAATGATTTATGCAATATTTCTATGCAATATAATATCTACAGTTTCTTGTTATCTCCCTACAGCATGCTCAAACACACACTATTTACTTTTTCGACAAAGCCTGTATGTATAAATATAAATATGTATTTTGTAATAATTTAATTGCAGTCCAGACGGACAGTCAGTTGCCAGTGATACAAATGCATGGTACACATACACAGGCTTTTTATAGCAAGCTGAATACTGGACAATTCAACATTCTGTAGGGAGTAGAACAGAACGCAGTTGTAAAACTGAACAAAAATATTGCCAAAATTTTCAAAATTAATACAGCTACTGCCTACGGGTAGTGTCACTGTCATTAATGCTCTGCTACTGCAGTGCCACTGTCACTGCATACCTGAACAGTGACAGAGATCGCTCTTACTCTGTTGTACATGGTAGTTAAAGAAGAGTTTGGGTCAAATGACGCTCATGACAGTGAAACATACTTGTACACAAGATCAGGCCAGAAAGCAACACATAGAAGAACACATAGAATTTTTTTAATTCTGGCAAATGAGAATAATCAAATATTAAAGAAAAAAGATGCTCGATTTTCTAAATTTCCATATTCTTGTTATAAAATGATACAGAAGTAAAAACGTTGAACAGTAAGGACTAACTTAAAAAGCAAAAATATGTGACCAAATGGAATTATTTATTTTTGAACCAAATTTGCAATTATTACACCCAAAAGTACAGAGATTAAAGTATTTATTTGATTGAATACATTACAACTTCGCCGATGCTAACTAGCCATGTATGCAACCCCGAAATTTCGGGGTTAGTTAATATGCTAAGCCGGTCGGAAGGTGTGAATCACGTACACATCGATAATACCAAAATCAAACGACTTGAACAGCATTTGCATGCAAGGCAGTGCGGAAACCGCGACTATTTCTCCTGTAAAGTTTGATTGAATCACCGTCCCTCCTGAATATTATTTTCGTCACAGTCCCTCTACAAGGGACTATGGTTTCGTGGTATTTTCGAATTCTGACACCACATGGCAATTGCGATGCGACATCGGTACAAAAGAACTAGAAAGACGCTTCATTGTACCAACACCTAGCACAAAAGCTGAAAATGGTCGAACGACGTAAGCACGGTCACTCCACAAAGGCGAGTGGAATGACCGTGGCGTGCAGACTTCGCTCGACTTCTACAGCTTGTAGACTTGACTGCGACTAAAGTTCACATTTTACAAGTATAACTTCCACTTTCTTTCGGTCCGTACTTATGACGACACAGCGGCAGCTGTATACCTTACCTCATCCCACCTCACAAGAAAAACAGAGACATTGTCTATGTATTCGACTCGAGTGCATTGCATCCTGATGTAGCCTCGCCAGTCACAATCGTTTTATCAAACGTTTTGAATCAGACAAGGACTTCCGTCAGAAGAAAATCGTAATGAAAATTTGTACCATTCTTGAGGTTGCTAATTCAGCAAACAACACAGGCGATAATTGTGATTGTCTTACAGTCTTCAAACACTCCCAGCAGAATATTTACATCAAGCAGTGGAGAACGAATTCAATTTTTAAATACTCCAAGTGTAGGTAAAGCTACATCCGAATCAAAAAATATAAAAATACAAAATTGAGAGTCCCTTGATGACGCCGATTTTTTTTTTATGCCGGTGATAATGAGGGGGCCGCGGGCCTCGAACGGAATGATGTTAAGTTAAAAAGGTTTTCGGTTCGGACTTTGATTTACTTGAATTTGTGGTGTTCGGACTCAGTATTTGCTGCATCAAAGGGTGTAAAGTGTAAGATGAACGCTCATGACTACGGTATTTACGAGCTAGTCATTAAACCACGGTGACTTCACCATAATTTTGAATCCTATATGCGGACGGCAGTGGATCACGTGGTCCATGCTGCTTATCTCTCGCCAAATGCCCTTGGCGAAAGGTTAGATCATGTTTTGTCTAAATAATGCATCAAAACATTGCAAAATTTGTTGAAACAACATTTGATGGACATTCATGATGGATTCATGTAGCTTGAAAAGGTGTCGAAATTATTCCTCTGGTAGTGATTCGCATGCTTTTTACAGAACTCGCTTTTATGTTGTTAGCCTTTTCTATTCAAATTAGATAAATATAATTATGCCAGCATAAGCTAGTCTAGTATTGATATTAGAGTCACCAAATCGCCGATAAATATCGGGTACATATCAGAGTTTTCACAGATCCGGCGTGCCGAGGCACGAGGCAAGTCATGCAAGTATCATCTAGTATCGATATTAGAGTCCCCAAATCGCCGAAAAAAATATCGGGTATCCTAAATATCGTCGATTTCACAGACGCGGCTTCCCATGGAACAACCGCAGTTCATTCTAGTATCGATACTTGCCCCTAAATCGTCAAACTTCAACTAGATAGTAAATATACGATATCTAAAAATTGTGCAAAGTCGCGCCTTCATAGTGAAACACTGCCGCTCTAAAGATATCCAACGTTTTATTCAGATCAGAAGGCATCAATGACCAACTGGGTTTAATCTCCGTTCCTGCTAAATTGAAACAATAGCATCTCGTTGGCGTGTACACATGGTAAAAATAATCTATCTTTATTTCTAAGTTTCTCGAAAGAAGTTCAGCATTGTAATAAAGTGAAACTTTGATCATGACACACTAAATTAATATCAAGAGATCGTTCGGAAAACGGGTAATGATTGGATGAGGTGATCATAGCCTGGTAGTTCCAGAAAATTATCTGATTACATCCACTCTCTCCCGTGGAAATTTGAAAAATTGAAATAATGTGCCTCGTAGTCGTTTTCGGGGCAAGGATATGGTGAACAGTAGGACGCTCGTTAGCTTCATTGCTTGTCAACAAGCAGAGGGTATGCAGGATCATAATGTCAGAAAATAAAATCTTCCGGGGGTGTTACTTTACTACATTGCAAGTTATTGATGCTATGCTCGGACATAGACCCTCGAGGGTCTATGGCTCGGAGAAGTGTTTGGGCATTCACAGAAGGTCGATCGACACTCTTTAGCAACAGTAAAATTGCGCACATGCACATGTCACTGATATGATATGAAAACCTAGCTTTAACTAATGTTTTACGGGTGAGAAGTGAGCCTTCACGATAAGTGCAGGTATAATGTGATTTCAAAAAATGGAAAAAAGTCCATGGAAATTTGCGGTGTAAATTTTCTTCTGTAGTACTGTTTGATGCGGACCATCTTTGGTGCAGTCAGCCAAAAATAAAGTCGTAGTCTTACACCATGGATCTAGAAACGGATCTGGCTCCATGCTTACACCGATACGTTGTACCGCTGTATAAGCCGCTGATGATCTATACACGTCTAGGTACACATAATCAGGTGCCAATGTACTCTTGCATTGCACGGCCAAAACCGGTATCGATTTATCAACGCGTGACAGTCCCTCCTCCAAGCAAGAGACGTCCTTTTCTAGCTCCATGGGTCAACCCATGGAGGTAATGGTCAGCCACAGTCCGTATCGTGTTGAGGAATTGAGGGTGAGCATATCATGGTCCGCATTGCCATAATGCTGGCCAGAAAATTCATCGTCAATAATCCCCTCATTAACTAATACTGTGAGCAAACTAACTTCATTTACACTTCGCCGCGAAATGCATACAGGTGGCGCTTTTCGCATCTGATTAACAGGCGTTAATAGGTGTCAAGTTAGCATCGGGGAAGTTGTAATGTTTTAACCTTCCACTATTGTCAATTTTGAGTAGCATCTCATTCGTATATGTCTTATAGATTTAAAACAAAATTTTGGTAGGTCACTGTGCAATATAGCAATTAGCCAGAATTCACAATTTGCCTACGCTCTAATGATTGTCATTTTGTGTGCTCTTTAGCAAGAGCAGTTGACCTGGCCAGAGTTGAATTAACTTAAGTTGGCTTTAAGACCAATAAATGATCTAAAAATATCACTGTTTGATTTAAATAACGCCCCTCATGAATACGACAATACAAAATGCAGATAGTGTTGAACACCGCTGAGCAGAACGGCGCATTACATATTTATTTTTTCTGCGCTCATATCATTTACAAATATGTGGGCCTGTGACAGTTGGTGGGGACTTGAAAATTTTTGACCACATAGAGGGGCATTTGAAAATGTTTTAGAGTACTTAGGGGGATCTGAAAAAAAAGATTTCAATAGAGGTTTCCTCCAGTTCCCTCCCCCAATCGTTATTTGTGAACGCAGCCCAGATTTTAAAAGTTTTAGGACAACTTCAAAATATTTTGGGGCATTTAAGTAATGGGAACAACATTTATTTTTATAATTGATCTTTGGTACCCATGCTGGTATGTACCAATTCTGATCAAATGTGAGCGACACCGTATCATTGCGGTATTTTTTTACAACAAATCACACACATTTAGATCGAGATAAAAGTCATGGAATCTGAAAAAATTGTTCTAGATTCTGTTAAATTATTAATAGCATAACAACAATTAGATGACATAAAAATAGAGACGATGTCACTGTTGCTCCCATATAGTAATTAAAACAAGCCAACAATTGTATGGAACATGGACATACATACAGACAGACTGACATACACAGATTGGCACAGAGTGATGACATAGTCCCTCAAGCGTGTCTTGGCCCATGGAGAGTGATAAAGATATGACGAACAGCTGAATGTAATGATAAAATTGTTAAATATAGGTCTACAGACACTCAGGCTGGATATGTAACGGCAATTGGATAAGTTTCTTTTCCTTTTCTACTTCTATGATAATTTTAAGACAATAAATCCACAAGGCAGTTTATGAATCAACAAATATGTTATCTTTTACAAGCACACAGCAAACTGTTCTTGATTTTTCAGTTACAATATTGTAACATAGACAGAAATACATAACATGCGTCTAATGTTTACGTTTGTTTTTGAGAAACAAATTTTTGACCAAAAAGGGCAAAAATTGCCCCCAGATTTCAAAATTTCAGATTGCAACCTAATTTCAATATACCATATTAACATTCAAAGCAATCAGACTGGTAAAGTTTGGGAAAAAAATTTGTTGACCAGAAATAAAGCAAATTGCCCACAAATACAAAATGCCGATTTCATCTTAATATCAAATTGAATATATTTTATTAATATAAACCCTTGGAACCTGTACACTAAATATCAAAGCGACCAGATCAGTAGTTTTTGGAGAAAAGTGTTTTGGGCAAAAAGGCAATAATTACCATAAAAATTAAAAAATTGCCTAACCTAACTTCAATACATTATATCGAAATAAATTTAAAATACCTGTATGCCAAATATCAAAGCTATCAGATAGGTAGCTTTGGTTAAAATTTTTTTTGACTAAAATTGTGAAAATTGCCCCAAAATTACAAATATGACGATATCAATACAATTTGTACCGACTGACGTCATCCTAAGGAACATGAATATTAACTTTCAGAGCGATCAGACGAGCGATTTCAGAGAACAAGAATTCTTGATTACCAGATATGAACTGTAAATGCTCACGTGTTTCATTATATATTGCAGTTATGTGTAAATTTTAACCTTTGCCACATGTTTGCAATTTCATTGAAATAATTATGATCAACATAATAAACAATATTCACCACAGATTAACTCTATAGGTCATTAAGTATTCAAATATGTAATTAGCTGAAATAAAAATAATTGATTTCTTTGACTGCTATCATTGTATCACCACTTTATATGGCAAGTGTAATTAATTGCCTTTGGTCAAGTCCTTCAAACTATATATTCCAAACTTTGAAAGCTCATTAGATATGCAAACTATAAATTAGCTGACATGAAAACTTAAGTGCGAAATGATTCCAATATTGGTATAACCAGGTATAATCATCAATGTACATAGCATGTTATGCCAACTTTGATCAAATAAATCCAAGTATATGTCCCTAATTAGGAAAGTTAATTAAATACACACATTAGGAATTTGCTGAAGCAAAAATGCTTAATGCTTTTCAATAATGTTAGCCTACATAATAGTATCTTTAATGTACATAGCAAGTTTCATCAATTTTGGTTATGTAAATTCAAATATATATCCCTAATTTCAAAAATTCATTAAATATGCAAATTAGGAGCTGGATGAAGTAAAAATGCTTAATGACTTTCAATAATGTCGTATCATAGCATCTTTAATGTACATAGCAAGTTTTGTCAACTTTGGTTTAGTCAATACAGATAAATATCCCTGATTATGAAAGTGCATTAAATATGCAAATAAGCAATTGGCTAAAGTTTAAATGCTTAGTGACTTTCAATAATGTTCTATCATAGTATCTTCAATGTGCATAGCCAGTTTCATCCACTTTGGTCTCGTCAAATCAGATAAATACCCCTAATTAGGAAAGTTCATAAAATATGCAAATTATTAATTGGCTGATGTAAAAATGCTGAATTATATTTAATAATGTTCTATCATAGTATCTTCAATGCACATAGCAAGTTCCATCTATTTTGGTCATGTAACTTCAAATATATATCCTTAATTTCAAAAATTCATTAAATATGCAAATTGGGATTTGGATGAAGTAAAAATACTTAATGACTTTCAATAAGGTTAAATCATAGTATCTTCAATATGCATACCATTTTCGTCAATTTTGATCGAGTAAATTCAGATATATACTCCTAATTAGGAAATTTCATTAAACATGCAAATTAGTAATTATCTTTCACGTCACCCCTTATTATCTTTCAAAGCTGATATATCTTGGTGTGATCAACATTTGTAGCGAATCTCATCAAATTGTGTGCGGTCGATGTCAATATATATCATTTTTTCTAAAATCATTAATTATGCAAATGAGCAAAAAGTAAGCAAGCCACACCCACCAAAACTAATCAGTTCTTGCCATTTGCAAACTAAATCTATGTACCAGATTTGATTCTGATCGATGAGCCATTTTGAGATATTGAGTACAGAGACAGACAGACAGACAGACAGGCAGACAGACACACAGATAGACAGACATCGCTGCGACATATGCCCACGTGTGTCAACACGTGAGCAAAAAATCGGAATTCCTCTAAATATACAAACATGCAAATTTCACCCCCTTGTCTGAGTTTTAGCATAATTTTGGCACTGACATGTTCATTCGAACAAAATCACACCTCCACCCCTAGGTACACCTGTACACCAAATACTACACCAAATACTAAGATGGCAGCCATTGTGGTTTAGGAGTTTTTGACATGGACAGACTAACAGACATACATACATACACACCGATGCCATTTTTCCACCTTATAAGAAAACATCCCATTTGCATATATACATATGCATATATGGGAGCTAAACATGGTATTCATTTTTCATTGAATTACCTACAAAATTAGGGAATTGGAAAATGTGAAACATAAAGGGAATCAAAAAATATACAAGCCGCTTTTTGGCAGGTATCGCAAGCTGGTAGATTTATACAATATCTCTCTTCGACAAATGATCGCTGATGGCATCGGTGACATTGGGCGTTAGTTAGTGACCACTACCTATCTTACTTACAGATTGATACATGGCGGGTGCCACACGTGGGGCAGGAGGCGCTTACTATTTTTGAAACACCTGACATCACTTCTCTGTCTTCTGGCCGGAGGTCAATATACCGGTATATCTTTCTTTCATGAATTTGACTTTGTTTGTGTACCGTCTATTTACTGTACATGTGCATCTCTAATCTGTGCTGTTTTGTGTCTATGTTTACAACTATAGTCTTACAAATTCTGACCTAGTGTTATTGGATTATGGATTGGTATGATTGCGATTATTTCTCCCCTACAGGTAGAGCAAAATTTTCAAGTTCCCCCTTCTACTACCCCAAAATTTTCGACCCCCTTGAATTCCTCCATCCCCTAACCGTTTTATTGTGAACGCAGCCTAAATATACAAAGTAAACAAAGCAATAGTGTGGTGACTGGTGCAGTATACGAATCCGTGGCACTTTGCGGCCAGTCCATTATCTAATTTAGGTATTGCATTAGAAAATAGAATGAAGGGTAATTATCAAATTCCAAATATTTCAGGCGAGTAGATTGAGGGCATTTGGCCCTTTTCTAAGTATATTAGTCTAAGATTTTGCCTCAAGTTAAAGTGTGAGAAATAGGTAAAAAACCTTGTGAGGATGGTCATTGTGGCCAATCATAATTTTGCTTGCAAAGCTTCATTAAAATTTGATTCCTATCTTTTTCAACATTATGTTTAGCTCATACCAATTTATTTTGCTTTTAACTTTCCAAAAGTCGTTTGTCAAATCGCATTTCAATTTATCGATGCGATGCTGAAAAGCAAATCAAAAATCAATCCAAATCCTAATTTGCATTCGAGTTTAGACGTGGTCTATTGCGATCCCCCCTGACGTAAATGATGGACACCTCAAAACAGCCAAACAGATTGAACTAAACAGTGATAAGGGGACGATTGACAAATCACTTAAATATTTAAAGAAAGTTATACTTTTCTTTGTCAATGTTTTTTAATCGCATTGAATTTTCGGTAGCTGTCAAACGTGCTTTCACTGTCCAACCAAATAGTAGTCTAGGTAGCAACATGATGAATGGTCATCAGCAGTGCAGCGAATTTCATGGCGTTTGTACGGAGGGATACCAAACCAATCTTGTCAGATTGGGTCGAAACTTTGCATGCAGGTTCCTTTAGGTATTTTAAATTTGGTGTTTACAAATTTGGATGAAATTTGAATATTTCTTTTTTATTGCCCCAATAATAAGGGGTAGTCTTTTCAGGTTTTAGTCAAAAGATTTTTCTGAAATCACTTTTACGATTGCTTTGAAAGTTGGTGAACATGTTTCTTAGGATGACCTCAGTCAAGTTTATACAAATTGAATTGAAATTTTAATGTGTAATATTGAGGCAATTTTGTCCAAATTTTGGTCCTTTTTTATCGAAAAACAACTGATCTGATAGCGTTGATATTTTGTATACAGGTTCCTAAGGTTTATCAAAATCTGATGTATTCAAATTTAGTTGAAATCTGCAATTTTGTATATTTGGGGCACTTTTAGCTATTATAGACTATAGTCTATAGTAGCTATTGGGATGGGTATTCGTCCAGCGTTCGTCGTAAGTATGTATGTTTGTTTGTGTGTATGTCCGTTTTGAGGCGTCCGTCACTCAAATGCCTTGAAGAACCGCAGTACTTAATGATTTGACATTTGATATGTAGATAAAAAATATGATTTTGAGAAACTGTCTTTTTTAATTTTTTGACATTGTTAAAAATTTGCAAATAAGCGCCAAAAAAGGCGTTTTTGGTAAAAAATCTTCTTCATCTTCAAACCACTGGTCGGACAGCTTTGTGTTTTGGTATACAGGTCCCCAGGGATAACCCAACTCAGGTTTGTTCTAATTGTGATAAAATATGCAAATTTGTATTTTTAAGGAATTTTTTTGTCATTTTTGGTCAAAAATTTATTTCACCAAAACCGCTCGTCTGACAGCTTTGATATTTGGTATCCGTGTTCCTACAGATAAACTAAATATTATATATTGAATATATGACGAAATCTGCAATTTTGTATATTTGGTGCAATTTTGCCATATTTGGTCAAATGATGTGTTTCTCGATCAAAAATATTTGGTATAAAGGTGCCTAGGGATTGTTTAAGTGTGATATATTGAAATTTGTTGAAATCTTCAATTTTGTATTTTTAGGTCAATTTTTGCCATTTTTGGTCAAAATATATGTTTCTCAAAAGGTTTTCGCTTGGAAATTTCCCCATTTGTCTATGATACTGCAATACTTGTTTAACTTGGTGGCAGTTTGAGACATACCATTATCATGGAGATGTGGCAGCATCATTAACAGTGGAAGAAAGAATGCCCATTCTTACATGTTACCTTTACCTGTTGTGCGATGATTGACCTTAGAGAAACCAGATATTGTCTACATAAATTCTATGCAGTACAATAAATATTGTAAGAGGACACCTCTATTTTATATAAGGCAGATTGTATCACTAGGTATGATATACAAGGTTGCATGGTATTGCCTAACTGTGTGTGATCAACAGTTGCCAACGTTTACTTCAATGGACAGTCCAAAATAATTTTTCAAATGCACTTGAAAAATAATCGCAATCACAAGCTCAAGGTCCGTAAAATCCATTGAAGATTGTGTATACACTCACTCTGGCTTGCCACGTGTAACCAAATGTGAGCACGGTGTCACTTTGACGCTATGTTTATTCAAAAGTATTTTTCTCAAAAAGTACTCATCTGATGGCTGTGGTTTTAATGACAGGTCTGTAGGACTTATCGTTGTATGATATTCTGATGAAGTCTGCAAGTTTGTATTTTTGTGCAAATGTTTGCATTTAGCGTCGAAAAATTTTTGTTTTTCAAAAGACTACTTGTCTGATAACTTAGGTATCTTGTAGACATGTCCTTAGGAATGATCTAAGTTTGATATGTTTAAATTTGATGAAATCTTCAGTTGTGTATTTTTTGCAATCATGTTTGGCATTTTGGGTCAGGCCATCCTGAAGTGAGCTAACAAAGATTTCCACCTTATTCATCAACGCATGTGTCACAAATAGCTATTCCGCCTCATCGTTATTCAGTTGACCTCTATCAGTTGTAAGGTCGCTTTGAAAGTCGACTGTAACTCAAACCACATCACAAACATAGATATAGAAGACAACATATTGTGTTTTAATGCTAAGGGATATACCCTGTGCTCATTGTTAGGAAAAATGATGCCCATTTAAAATTATTGTCAACTGGCACTCATCTATCAATTGCAGAGGATGAACAGGGGAAATAAGATTGAAAATAAACTTAAATCTTTTTACTAACTTGATTTTGTCCAATAGCTAACACTAACACCAGGCAAGCCATTTCTACCCAGATCAAAAGAGAAGCAAATAAATATGATAAAGTGTTTGATATGTTAAATCTTCAACATTAAAATTGTAACCATGTGGGAATGTGATATGTAACTGTCTACAATTGCAACTTGGCCCTCTTAGATTTATTTGATCACACATTTGATGTGTCTCAAACTGCTCTTTCTCCCCAGAAGAACAACATTGCTGTGAAGCTTCAAGCCAAAGAAAAGAAAACAAGATTTTGATAAGGTAAGGTAAATTGCACAATTCAACATACAGTCGACAGGCTAGGAAATGTTTCAGATGATAACAAATGAGCTTTTGTAGCTCCAGTCTTACAAATGCAAGAAACAGTTTGTTAGTCCTCACGGACACCGTCCGGGGGATTTACAGATTTGGTCATATCCGTGCGTCCGTGTGCCCGTCCGTCCATTCGTTCATGCAGATATCTCAGAGATGCCCAGAGTTATTTTATTCAAACTTTGTACAAGGATAATTTGTTCTGCGATCCAATCCTGTATGGCTTTGTTACGGCCATTTTATTGAGAAATTGGAACAATTACATTTTGTAAAAGAGCTCTGTTTGTAGAGTAGATGCACTTAATTTCATGAAACTTTGTGAGATTTTTTCTGCACAGAGCTCTGATAGCACACAATGGGATATATCAGCATTGAATCATTTAATTTCTAAATTGCATATTTGATGAATTTTTGTAATTAGGGTGATATGTCCAGAAATACTGCAGCGAATTTCATGAAACTCGATTCAGATCTTATGGCATAGTCCCATATAAGTTTGCAAAGACACTTGGCAAGCTTATAAAAATTAATTGCTAATTTGCATATTTAACAAACTGTCCTAATTGTCCTAATTTCCAGAACCACTGCATCAAATTTGATGAAATATGGTACAGATCTTGATCTTTGAGAACTGTAATACCGTATGACGACATTACGCGATATTATGTCAATTAATTGCTAATTTGCTCATTTGATGATCTTTTGTAATTAGTGTGATATGTCTAGAAATGTTGCATCAACCACGAAACGTGGCACTGATTTTTGAATTTTTGGAGGTTTAATGGCATGCAATAAATTTTTGTAATTGGAATGATATATCAAGAAATTATTCATCAATATTTAGAACACTTGGTTTAGATGTTGAGCTCATATTGCTTTAACATTTCATTGAAGACAATTATCAGTCTCATTCAAATTAATTGCTTATTAGCATATTTAATGATCTTTCCTAATTTGTTGGTTTGTCCAGAAACAGTGTATCAAATTTAATGTCTTGTTACAAATGTTGATCTTTTAGTACTGTTATACTGTGCGAAGACATCAAGCAGTACCATGTCAAATGATTGCCAATTTGTATATTCGATGATCTTTCATAATTAGTATATTTCTAGAAAGGCTGTATTAAATTTGATGAAATATGGTACAGAAGTTGATCTCCAAGTGGTGTTATGGCATGAAAATATATGTAGAAGTATCACACCAGTTAACTGCTGATTTGCATATTTAATTAATTTTCGTAAGTCAGCTGGTATAGCTCATCAAATTTCATGAAACTTGGTACAGATGTTAACCTCACATTGGTTTATTTGTGGAGAAAGACACTATGCACTGTCATGTTTATTAATATTTATTAGTCCCCACGGACACCGTCCTGGGGGACTTGTAGGTTTTGTCATGTCTGTGTGTCAGTGCATCCATCCGTCCGTCCGTTCACGCCGATATCGCACAGATGCCTGGAGCGATTTCATTCAAACTTGGTACAAGGATTACTTCGTATGTCATACATATGCAAGACGATTTGTTTTGTAATAAGATTCAAGATGGCCGCCAGGCGGCTATTTTATTACAAGTTTT
The DNA here is from genome assembly GCF_041260155.1 of Ptychodera flava. Classification (NCBI taxonomy): domain Eukaryota; kingdom Metazoa; phylum Hemichordata; class Enteropneusta; family Ptychoderidae; genus Ptychodera; species Ptychodera flava. The sequence goes on along the minus strand of NC_091934.1, from coordinate 5,715,194 downwards.
TTATGTACAGAGTCATAATTCTGGCATATCTCAACTGATTTTATTCAAAGTTTGTACAAGGACATTGATCTATATCATACATATGCACGTTGATTTGTTTTGTGATACGATCAAATATGGCTGCAGTGCGGCTATTTTGTAACAATTTTTTCATGTACAAAGCCATAATGCGGGCATATCCAAACCGATTTTATTCAAAGTTGGTACAATGACATTGACCTATGTCATACATATGCATATTGATTGTTTTTGCTATACAATCAAATATGGCCGCCAGGCGGCCATTTCATTACGATTTTTACATAGCCATAACTCAGACATGTTTCACCAATTTTATTCAAAGTTGGTACAAGGCGGGGGGGGGGAGGTTGACCTATGTCAAAAATATGCATGCCGTTTTGTTTTGTGATACGATCCAATATGGCCAGCAGGCAGCCATTTTATTACGATTTTTTATGTACAGAGTCATAACGCAGACATGTTTCAAACGATTTTATTCAAAACTGGTACAAGGACATTGACCAATGTCATAGATATGCATGTCAATTTGTTTACGATACAATCCAATATGGCTACCGAGCGGCCATTTTGTTACAATTTTTTAATGTATAGAGCCATAACTTAGACATTTATCAAGCAAATGTATTCAAAGTTGGTACAAGGAGATTGACTAATGTCATACATATGCACGTCAATTTGTTACGTGATATGATCCAATATGGCTGCAGTGCGGCCACTTTGTTACGATTTTTTCATGTTCTGAGCCATAATACTCAGACACATCTCAACCGATTTTATTCAAAGTTGGTACAAGGACATAAACCTATGTCATACATATGTATGTCAATTTGTTTCATGAAATGATCCAATATGGCTGCATGGCAGCCATTTTGTTACAATTTTTCGTGTCCTGAGCCAAAACTCAGGGACATCTTAACCGATTTCATTCACCGATTTTATTCAAACTTAGTATAAGGACATTGACCTATGTCATACATATGCACATTGATTTTGTTTTGTGATATGATCCAATATGGCCGCCGTATGGCATTTTTTCCCGGATTTTTAATGTCTGGAACCATAACTCAGACATGTATCAAGGGAATTTATTCAAAGTTGGTAAGAGGACATTGGGTTATATTATATATATGTACGTCGATTGGTTTCACGATATGGACCAGTATGGCCACTGGGTGGCAATTTTGTTATGGTTGTTTCATGTCGAGAGCCATTACTCTGGCAAGTCTCAACTGATTTTATTCAAAGTTGGTACATGGACATTGACTTACTGGTATGTCATACATATACGTGTTGATTTTTTAAGCAGTAAGATCAAATATCGCTGCGTGGTGGCGATTTTGTTACGATTTCTCATGTTCAGAGCCATAACTCAGACATATTTCCACCAGTATCATTCAAAATTGGTACCAGGACAATTACCTATTTCATACATATGCTCGTCAATTTGTTTCACGTCATGTAGCAGTATCATATCAATTATTGAAGTTTCGTAATTAGGCTGATATGTCAAGAAATACTGCATCAAATTTCATGAAACTTTGTACAGATGTTAAGCTAACATTGCTGTAACATTAAAAAAGACATTTATCAGTGTTATTTCAATTAATTTGTAATTGCATATGTTATGAACTTTCCTAATTTGAGTGATATATCCACAAATGAATACAATGTCAAATTTGATGAAACGAGATACAAATGTTGATCTCATAGAGTTGTAAATACTTCATCAAACTTTATGAAATACCGGGTATGGTACCGGTGATAATCTGTTAGTGTTAGGATAGTATGCAAAATGTTTTGCAACATTCTGTTCATTAATTCCTAGTTGACTCATTAGGATGGTGGCCTACATTGGTTTTATGTTTTCATCACCATGGAACTCATTCTTGGCCATTGAGCGCCATCTGTATCAAAGTATTTTTATCACAGACCTCACAAATGAAGAGGACTCTATCCTCTCTGAGGACTTGTAATCAAAGTACCCATTAACAAGGGGGGACTGTGTCATCAACGATGACTTGTTTAAGTATGTAATGAACTTGCCTAATTTGAGTTATGTCTATAAATGCTTCATCAAATTAGATGAACTTTGTACAGATATTATCTCACAGTGTTGTAATACAATTCATTGACACTTGGTTGTATTGTTTATGAAATGTGGTTCACGTGATAGTCAGTCAGTGTTTCAATAGAATGCAAAAATATTTCGAAACATCTTCTCGATTAATTACTATTTTAATTATTTAATGTCCTTTTATAATTAGGATGGCAACCCCACATTTGTTTAACGTTTTCACCACAATGGAACTCATTTTAAATGACAGGCCCAATTAATAAATAGGATTCTATCTGCTAAGCACCTGTGATCAAATTACATTACCCATTAACAAGTGGGGATTGTGTCATCAACGATGACTTGTTGAGCTTGGAACTGCAATAAAATGCCGAGCTTCCAAAACAATGAAAAAAATAAAGAGAGAAGTATATTTCTGGCAAGAAATTTATGAAAACTATTTTGCACAAAATTATACATATACCTTAAGCTAAATCGTCACGCACCCCTCTACTAACCACAAAATGTTTCAACCGCCGGCATTCCTCCAGCCCCCTCCCCAGTATTTGTGAATGTAGCTTATCTTGTCAAATTTTACAAATGGCATAAGGAGACCTATGTTAGTTCATATGTTTATTGTATGAATGTTGTCCTTGTGTCCCATAAAAATTTAGTTTGTATTCATTGCAAGATCACTTAAAATTGAATCCGGAAAAACCTTACCCAGGTGCATTATTACCCAGGTGTATTATAAATATCACGACTGAAATAAAAACATGTTCAAACTAACCTATAGAACTATGAAAGATACAAAAGACATACGACATCGTGCATGTAGTTCTTCAATTGCCATTATTCATTATTTCTTTCTCTCCTCAGGTACAATACATGATGAACAATAAATATGGATATGAGACAGAGAATGTTCTTACCTCAAAGATGAGCTGTGCTAATGGAGAGGGACATATATTGAGCAGAAACTATCATCGCATGTTCTTACTGAGAAATCTGTCCAGCTCACTACTCTTTCAAAGAGTAATCGGCAAAGGCAAACAATATTTTAATTTTTAAAGTTCATATTTAAAGATCAGTGAATGACAGTGACGTTTTCTAATTACTGTTGGTAATAATGTCAAGTGCTTTGAAATGGCCTACTCAAAACAGCCTTCGTATCAGTTGTGAAGATATACTTGACATAATCTTATTATTATTTTTTCCTTGTTTAAATAAACTCTTTGTACGTTTGTTTTTAGACAGTTTGTCAGAACGGTATTAACATTATTACAACATTTAAAGAATACAGTTTTGCTGCATTTTCATGATGTGATATTGGTCTTGATGACCTTGTTTGTTACAGAGGCGTTAACAAGTTCAATATATTCGGGCAATTAATAAGTACTTAGGAATTCTCAGTCAGCTGTATCTAAATATGCCTTCATTTGCCACCAAAATATTCATTGCAAATCTAACAAACGAAAAAAGAGATTGGATAACACTCATTATACGTAAATGTGGTAAAAATTCAATGTTTTTTTTCGTTTCTGTCTATAGTGATCTACCATAAGAGGAAACCAAAAGTAAAAGAAAACATTTTGTTTTGCACTGTGTAACGGTATTTTCTATTTTATGAGATTTACTCTTTGAATAGCTTAATTTTTTGAACAGAAAAATAAAAATAACGTCTGAATCTATGTATAAATATGTGTCTCTGGATGTTTTATTAACTGCCGCACTTAATTTTGTAATGCCCTTCAAATGTTTACTTGCATTAAAGTAATGTGTCATTATTTATTTGCTCTACTATCAAATATGATTGCATCAATAGGACAATATCGAATAGGCTAATGTTATGTGAACGAATTGAAAAATTATTTTTCAATGTCAGAAATTTTGCATGGAATGAGAACTCTCATATTCTTAAGAGAAACGGAACCAAGAAATTAAGAGATATCAGTACTGCGAGCACTTTTGTATGTGCCAGTAGGAAAGTTACAGTAGGGGTCAAAAGATGAATTGCCTGCCAGCTAAAATCACTCCTATAAAATATATATTATTCACCCTAATAACTCTTTGATCAGTGCCCAGCAATATACATCTTGAGCCACCCATGACGAGAGACCGAATTGTGATGTTGTCTAATTAATTCCCGTTCTACTGGATTAAATAATGGTGCTTGTGTACATTTTATGCCATCTCTGCGTTTACAGTTAGGGATATTCTGAGTAAAAATATGATAATCATCTCATCAAAATTATTGGTAGAGGTCAAGCTGATAATATTAACGGCAATATTTCTAGAGGTAAAACATACTGTGCATTTCCTAATGGCCATTAATGTGATGTTGAGTAATACACTGACATATATTCTAGCTGGAGTAAACAAAACTGGCCAGTTATGTAACCGGTGAATTGATACGGTCAGTGTTGTAAACAGTGATTAGATAGTGGCTGTTAATGCAGCCATTGAGCCAATACTGGCCATTTATCTGGCCATAAGAGCAATTTAAAACTGAATGCATTTGAAAAGTGAAAGCATGATATAATTGTTTTTTGCATATTTTTATAGCACATGATAGGGAGTAATACAATTCACACTCAAAGTTATCAAACCAGATGTGAGTCAAAAAAAAAAATGAAAATTCCAAACGGAATCTGGAAGTGTTATATATATATATATATATATATATATATATATATATATATATATATATATATATATATATATATATATATATATATTATATATATATATATATATATATATATATATATATCACATGAACTGGCCCGTATCTCCACCTGTGTGACGTACACCAGCACAGATAAGAAATCCGTATTACCCCTGTTGTACGTCATCCAGCCGGTACTATTTTCAGTCTCGAGATACGGCATCCCCCCCACAACAGTTTTGACTGCGTTCGCTTACCCTTGAAAAGCCCTGCACATTTTCATATACACTGCTTGTATTTTATTGAATAACATGAAAATATGGCGTCGTTTAATCAGCTTGTTCAGAATTTGAAAGTAAAGTGTTCAACTCAAAATTCAACTTTTATTCCATTTTCCCGGGTACAAATGAACGCGGTCATTCTAGTGTCGTCTACTATCGATATAGAGTCCCCAAATTGCCTATAAACATGGAGTAAATATCGGCGATTTCACAGATCTGGCGTACCGAAGCACAAGGGCCACTCCATGCATGTCTGATAGATAATCATAAACAAATCACCACACCTTGCAATGTCATGTATCTTTCTTTTTATTCGTGATGAATAAGTGAGCGTGCATTCAGACACCTACATATAAAATTACCCGAATAGCTTCATTTATGATCATTGACACTCACATATCAGCTGTGCGTAGACCCCAGTAATTCCCTTACCGAAATGACAAAGTGAAAACTAGCTTCTAGCATGCCAGATTGATAAACAGTTCATGATAGTTGGAAATCAATATGCCTAAAAGATATTTACAAATAGCTACTGAAGTGTTTAAGCCCAGGGACACTTCTGTTCGTGCTGTGTATACATATATCATACATGTTATTTTTTTTGCATTCATGTTTGAAACGGGTAAGTCTGAGAGCGGATTTCAGGCCATGCACTGTTTACATGAGATAAATATGTTTAATACCGGTATATGCATATTGCTGACTTGGTTTTTTTTTCTGAAGTGCAGTTTTATAAAATAAAGCACATCTTATCTGTAGAAACCTGCATACCAAATATCATAGCTATCAGACTTGTAATTTTTGAGAAACCCTTTTTCGACGAAAAAATTGTAAAAAATTCCCCAAATTACAAAATTGTAGATTTCGTCATCGTTTGAAAGACTCATCACATTTTCATTATCCCCATTAACCCGCATACCAAATATCAAAGCTATAAGGCAAGTAGTTTTGGCGAAAACAATAGTTTGACCAAAGTTTGACCAAAATTAAATCGCATATAACATTGATAATTTTGAGTGGTAACAAAAAATGTCATCTTTGTTTGTAAACATTCATTGTTTAAATTTACGACACATATTTACGAGCACTGGACCAATAAGATCTTCATGTAGATTTGGTTTTTGTTTTCAACATCGAGTGACTTGAAAGCAGTTACTGTCAGAGTCGAAAATACCATGTGGTTAATTGTCAGCCCTACGACACAAACAAATTGAGTTTCAGTAGGGATATTCAGTCGTCGATAGAGCCACGGTCACTCTACGTTATAGCATGGAGGTAGAAAGAGGGGGCTTACTTCCGGGTTTACAAGAATGCCTCGCTGCAAAACTAAAGTTTGCTTAAATTATATTCCTTAACGAAGAATTAGTTTCTAGTAGTCTTTAAAAGCATCTTGAGTAACTTTCACGAAATATATCAAGGATGGACGCACGAAATACATTAGATTTGTACTTACTCTATGCTCATAGTACTGCAGCTCTGAGCTGCGCGATTGAATGAGTCTATCAATAGTATCAAGGATACACAGCTGACTCCGTGTTAAAGGTTACTCATGTGATGTCAGAGGTCATTAAATAAACGCCTTAAAAACAGTTGTTTTTGTTCTAAACAAAGAATCGTAACCGTAATTGTCGTATAAATTGTGTGCACAGACATTTCAATTAGTTGCCAAAAAATCCCAGCGAATCGAATCTTCTGATCGCAAGTAAAACGGGGTCGACGCTTGACTTCCGTTATGAACCAGAACGAGGCTTGATCAGTTTGAACGTCAATTTGACATCAACAGTCAATTTGAACTGTTCAAGGCTGCCACGTCGACAGCTTGCAGCTGCCGGTGTCAGCTCCGTTGCTGTGTAATCGCTGTCATTTTTACACAAGAAATCATGACTTTGGTGTGTTGTGAGAACGATTCAGACGTCAGAAAATGAGTTGATTCTGTAAAATACCATTGTAGCGGATTCCTCTGCATGTCCTGGAAGACTGGCGATTCAATGGCGATTTGACTCTCGAGACGGCGTCACTGCATGAGTTTGTACCACCAGTGGTTGACACGAATTCAAATGTTGCCATGTAATGGCAGCAGAATGATGACAAAACCACCCTTGATGCCATCTACATTACTCAGGGTAAGTGTAGTTTTAGCCCTGCGGACAGGTTTGTGTGTTCCTGGCGTTATACGGCCACAGCCACAGCCCTGCAACGGTCTATGGAGATAACTGTGTTCTTGCAGCGAGATTCAAAATGGCGACCTCCATGGGCAAAGTGGTAAACAACCTGTCGAGTACGTTATGTTTCAGAAAACGAACGGCTTTGGACGTTAGAAGAAGTTCATCGCATCTTTTCTTGGGTCGGTTAGGAGGTAAAGGTAGGCAGGGAAAGGATTTTGCCCCGATAGAGCAGAATTTCGGCAAAAAAGACCGTGTTTTTGTTGCGGTCCGGATCAGCCCCAGTTATCTCCATAGACCATTGCAAGGCTGTGGTGGAAGCCGTATAACGCCGAGAACACACAGACCTGTACGCAGGGCTAGTGTAGCTAAATCATTTGTATTTCTGTGTTGTTATAAAATGCATTGGCAAAATTGAATTCAGTCAGACAGCCAAGCCAAGAATTGTGGTTAATTTTTCTATGGTTGTAACTTGGGGGCAATTTTTAGCGTTTTTGGTCAAAAAAATCATTTTGTTTTGAAAATTATATTCACGATCCTTGGGTTGACCTCTGTCAGATTTATTAAATTGTGGTGATATTTATTTATCTGTGTTTTAGCAATTTCTCTTATTTTTTTCCTCTGCTGCCTGAATTCAATGCTTATCAAACAGGCTACT